>NC_140528.1:8379190-8736690 GCF_057382185.1 Mchenga conophoros | reverse complement strand
TCAGAAGAAGGTTATAGAACTGTTAATACAGACATTTCAATCTAAATACAGCAGATATAGAAGACTGAAAGAAACACACAAGTTCACTGACTAAAAATATCTTATTATTATTTTATTTATGTATTACAGATTGATTTTTTTTCTTATTAATTCTTAATTTGTTTATTCATTTTTCATATTTTGTGTTAAAAAATAAAAATAAAGAGATTTGAGAAGATTGGAATTTTTTAACCATGCCTTTCTTGTGGAAAACCTAATGCGGCCCAGCCTCACCCAGACTCTGCCTGCAGCGGCCCCCAGCTAAATTGAGTTTGAGACCTCTGTCCTACACCATAAATCAGTAAGAGAGGGTACGACCTCTCTCATGGCCCCAAGTGGTGTGTGCATGCCAGAGCACTCTGGAAGGCACACAGAGTCTTTACAGACTACTCAGGATCGAACCTCTATCATCATCCAATCGATTATACAACTCTAAGCATATATGAGTAAATATTTCTAAGCATAAATGACAATCAACAATATTAACCTTACAGCTGGTTTTAATAACAGAATTCATTTGTTTCTCAAACGAGAAAGAGCTATCGAGAAACACTCCTAAATCTTTAGTTCTTAACTTTTCCAGTGGGCCAAGGTCAACATTATCTGCTAATGCTAAATAGGCTGCCGTTATTAACTAATGCTAATTTGACATGAATTAGCATTATGCACTAATGCTAACACTTACTTTTTTTAAAAATGTGAGTAGCTAATGCTAACACTATTTCCCTTAACTTTATAACAATGTGAACGGCTAATGCTAACACTCTTTTTCCTAGCATTATAACATCTGAGCTGCTAATGCTAAGTAGGCTGCCATTAGCACCTACGTCTAATTTAAGGCAAGTTAGCCTCATTTGCATTACAACGATGTGAGGAGTTAACGCTGAGTATGCTGCCATTAGTGGCTAATTCTAATTAGGGGTGAATAAATATTACCAGCTAATGCTAATATCGTATTCTCTTCCCTTTTAACAATGTGAGCAGCTAGTGCTAGGTAGGCTGATGCTAGCAGCTAATGCTAAAGCAAATTTAATGTGAATTAGCATCACATTATTGAGGAGTTAATGCTAAGTAGACTGCCATTAGCAGGTAATGCTAATTTTAGGTGAATAGGAATTGGCAGATAATGCTAATACCATATTTTCTTGCTTTATAACAATGTGACCAGCTAATGCTATGTAGGTTGCCGTTATTAGCTAATACTAATTTGAGGTGAATTAGCATTATCCCCTTATGCTAACAATGTTTTTTCTTACTTTTTAACAATACAAGTAGCTAATGTGAACACTTTTTTTTTTTATTGAATTCTAATTTTTCCCTTGCGATGTGAAGAGTTAATGCTAAATAGGATGCCATTAGTGGCTAATTCTAATTTTAGATGAGAAAGCATTAGAAGCTAATGCTAATACCATATTTTCTTGCTTTATATCAATATTAGTAGGTAATGCTAAGTACGTAGCCATTATTAGCTAATGCTAATTTAGGTGAATTAGCATTATCCACTAATGCTAACACTGTTTTTGCCAACTCTTTTCCCTTGCATTATAACAATATGAGCAGCTAATGCTAAGAAGGCTGCCATTATTAGGTAATGCTAATTATTATGTGTGTTAGCATTATCCGCTGCTGCTAGCAATGTTTTATCTTACCTTTTAACAATATCAGCAGCTAATGCTAACACTACTTTAATTTCAGTTAAACCTACTTAGCATTAATTAACTTCATTTAGCATTAAGAAGTTTTTGCTATAGGCTACCATTAGTGGCTAATGCTAATTTTAGGTAAATAGAAATTGGCAGCTAATGCTAATACCATATTTTCTTGCCTTATAACAATGTGACCAGCTAATGCTAAGCAGGTGCCATTATTAGCTAATACTAATTTGAGATGAATTAGCATTATCCGCTTATGCTAACAATGTTTTTTCTTACTTTTTAACAATACGCCATTAGTGGCTAATTCTAATTTTAGATGAAAAAGGATTAACAGCTAATGCTCATACTGTTTGCTTTGTAAGAATGACAGCAGCTAATGATATGAAGTCTACCGTTATTAACTAATGCTAATTTGATGAGAATTAGCATTATCCGATAATGGTAACTCTTTTCCCCTGCATTATAACAATGTCAGGAGTTAATGCTAAGTAGACTGCCATTAGGGGCTAACTCTAATTAGGGGTGAATAATTATTAGCAGCTAATACTAATACCGTTTTCTCTTTTTCCTTATAACAACTTGAGCAGCTAATGCTAATTTGATACGAATTAGCATTATATTAGTGAGCAGTTAATGCTAAGTAGGCTGCCATTATTAATTAATACTACGTTGACGTGAATTAGCATTATGCGCTACTGCTAATACTGTTTTCTCTTACTTATTAAAAATGATAGTAGCTAATACTAATACTCTTTTCCGTTGGGTAACAACAAAGTGAGGAATTAATGCTAAGTTGGCTGCTTTTAGCGGCTTATTCTAATTAGGGGTGAATAATTATTAGCAGCAAATGCTAATACCGTTTTCTCTTTCCTTATAACAATATGAGCAGTTAATGCTAATTTGATGTAAATTAGCATTATATTAGTGAGGAGTTAATGCTAAGTAGGCTGCCATTAGCAGCTAAAGGTAATTTGAGGTGAATAAGCACTAGTAGCTAATGCCAATACCCTTTTCTCTTGTGTTATAATGATGTGAAACGTTAATATTGTTCTCAAACAACAGAATGAGAATGAAATATTGATTCTAACAGGGCCCATAAACAGCATTAGCTTAGCAGCATTAGCTTATCAGAGTCTCCATCATGGTCACACAAATCCTTAGCGGAGCAAAGTGGCCTACTTAGCAATAGCTGCTGTAGAAAGCAAAGGGAAAACAGTATTAGCATTAGCTGCTAAATGTGCACTTGAGAACAAATCTATTGTGAATTCAGCCGTGAATGTAGTGTTTCCAGTAAGCTTCCATTTCCAAATGTTAGCTGCTCCTGTCTGCCTCTTTGTCACACACACAGACTGAAATGATTCACAGCCTTGTTTCATCCTTCTGTCAGTGTCACTGACTGTCACTGTGACTGTGGACATACAGCATGGGAAACACACACATGGCTGATACTTGTATCTAAAGTTACAAAATGTTGTCTCTGTCCAAATATTACCTAACTGTAAGTCTACTTTTAATGAAACTCTCAACATGACTTATCAGTTATCATTAATGTTCCTGCAAACAGACTCCTTGAAGACCCCCTAAATAAATATCCATGTACTATCCAGCTAGACTAGTGTGTCTGTCCCTGAAAATATTCCTGCATGTGTGATTGTTCATGTCTCATCTGCAGGAAACAAACAGGAAGTGAGTGAAAGACACAGGAAATGTTTCCAGCTCTTCCTCCTATATCAGACATTCTCTCCATACCTGAGAGTGTCCAGTCTCCAGCCTGGATCCTTCAGTCCAGCCGACAGAAGCTTCATTCCTGAGAGACCTGGATGATTGTAGCTCAGGTCCAGCTCTCTCAGATGGGAGGGGTTGGAGGTCAGAGCTGAGGCCAGAGAAGTACAGCCTTCCTCTGTGATCAGACAGCCTGACAGACTGCAGACGGACAAAACAACAATCCATCTGTTATCCATCTCTATAGCAGCATAACTAAGGGATGGTTCAGGGTCACCTGATCCAGCTCGAAGCTTTATCAAAAAGGAAAGTTTGAAGCTGATCTTCAAAGTAGAGAGGGTGTCTGTCTCCTGAACTCAAACTGGGAGCTGCTGCCACACCCAGTCCAACATAGCCAGGCTTTCTTTGCTACTTTGACAAAACCTCAAATCCCAGTCAGAGATGGTGAGCATCATCACAGTGATGATCATTTCTCTGTTAACCCAGGCTTTCTGCTTCAGGATCTGTGCACGCTCACAGAACAAGGAGACCTTTAAACATCATTTCACTAAATGGATGGACTGAGCTCAGCCTACAGATGAACTGGATAAATAAAGATTTGACCTCAGTGTGCTCAGTGTTCCTGTCTATTCCTAACATATTCCTAACATGATAGCTGCACTTTAGAGCTCTAAAACTGGAACTGACACATATTTAAACTCCACATGTTACTCAGTACATTCAGTTCTGACACTCGCCCACAGTCCAACAAAGGAAACATGGAGATCACATCAGTTTGTCACCAAAGTCTAATTACTCCAGAGGGCAGTGTTGATACAACTAAAGTTATTTTTAAGCAAAATTGAGTTTTTTATTGTCGCAGTACTTCATGTCTGAAGTATCATTTAAATGCATTACACGCTGTTGATGGCAGCAAACAAACCACCCAAACAAACAGAGGTGGGAGGCTTGGGCAGACTACGTAGGATCAGCTTGTGGGAGGAGTCAGGATAAAACCAAAGAAAGACAAGCTAACAAACGCCACAGTGAAGTGAGTAGCTACAAACTGCAGGCCGATTAGTGTTGTTGAAGAAGTCGGTCTGAGGAACGTTCTTAGGATCAACAAATGATGGCATGTATGAGCCTCCCTCAAGACGCACCATCACAAGAAGAACACATGAGCTGTAGAAAAAGGAGAGACTATGAAAGCCACGGCGTTACAACGTGCACCAGCTGTTGGTCTCTGGAGACTACTGGGCGTGGCTGGGTAACCATGGTTACTTGGGAGTTACAGTACATGATATTAATGAAGAGTGGGAGCTGCGTTCTATAGCAAACAATTTGTTATGAGGTAATCAGCTGATCTTAGTTTAACCGGAAGCCCTTCACAATAATTGCAATGCCTTTATTTTGTACAACTACCATCAGTTCGTCTGTACTGATGGTAACTTAAAGTCACACTAATGTCGTTTAGTTTCTATAGTTTATGTAGTGGAAGTATACTACAGTACCCTGATCACTGATAGGACAGATTTATGTAGATATACACCTTTGTGTTTAACATTACTGCATTATAGTGCTGTGATCTTTGACCTTATCAATGGTTATGTTAGCTATACCGACGTATGCATATAACTGGATATGTATCTTATCTATTCATCTTATTTGTCATGTATTTGTATTGTGTACTTCCTTTTTGTAAGAAACCACACACATGATCACAGCCGCAAGAATCAATCAGTGAAAGAATAAAGTGTCTCAAATCAAACCTTAAGCTCTTTATTCCACATGCTGGGATCATTTGGCCTTCAGTGGTGTTCTGGCTGACACACCGGAGTGACCAGAGTGCTAAAGAGTGAATCGGACACACCAGTGTCATCTCTGATATCTCCACTACATTTAATCGTCCTTCAGCTTGTGGCTGCCGTTAGCTGGTCTGCTAGTTAGCTGATTTGCTATTTAGCCGGTGTGCTAGTTAGCTGGTGTGCTAGTTAGCCAGTGTGCTAGTTAGCCGGTTCGCTAGTCAGCTGGTGTGCTGACCAGCGAACCAGTAGGTTACAAGATGAGCTTGTCTGTCTGATGAGCCAGCTCTCTCTGTCTTGGTCATTTTGTCCTTGGGCAAAACCTAACCTACCACTACAACTGTAGCTTACCTCCACCAGTGTGTGAATGTGAGAGTGAATGAATACAGGGAGTGCAGAATTATTAGGCAAATGAGTATGTTGTCCACATCATCCTCTTCATGCATGTTGTCTTACTCCAAGCTGTATAGGCTCGAAAGCCTACTACCAATTAAGCATATTAGGTGATGTGCATCTCTGTAATGAGAAGGGGTGTGGTCTAATGACATCAACACCCTATATCAGGTGTGCATAATTATTAGGTAACGTCCTTTCCTTTGGCAAAATGGGTCAAAAGAAGGACTTGACAGGCTCAGAAAAGTCAAAAATAGTGAGATATCTTGCAGAGGGATGCAGCAGTCTCAAAATTGCAAAGCTTCTGAAGCGTGATCATCGAACAATCAAGCGTTTCATTCAAAATAGTCAACAGGGTCGCAAGAAGCGTGTGGAAAAACCAAGGCACAAAATAACTGCCCATGAACTGAGAAAAGTCAAGCGTGCAGCTGCCAAGATGCCACTTGCCACCAGTTTGGCCATATTTTGGAGCTGCAACATCACTGGAGTGCCCAAGAGCACAAGGTGTGCAATACTCAGAGACATGGCCAAGGTAAGAAAGGCTGAAAGACGACCACCACTGAACAAGACACACAAGCTGAAACGTCAAGACTGGGCCAAGAAATATCTCAAGACTGGTTTTTCTAAGGTTTTATGGACTGATGAAATGAGAGTGAGTCTTGATGGGCCAGATGGATGGGCCCGTGGCTGGATTGGTAAAGGGCAGAGAGCTCCAGTCCCACTCAGACGCCAGCAAGGTGGAGGTGGAGTACTGGTTTGGGCTGGTATCATCAAAGATGAGCTTGTGGGGCCTTTTCGGGTTGAGGATGGAGTCAAGCTCAACTCCCAGTCCTACTGCCAGTTTCTGGAAGACACCTTCTTCAAGCAGTGGTACAGGAAGAAGTCTGCATCCTTCAAGAAAAACATGATTTTCATGCAGGACAATGCTCCATCACACGCGTCCAAGTACTCCACAGCGTGGCTGCAAGAAAGGGTATAAAAGAAGAAAAACTAATGACATGGCCTCCTTGTTCACCTGATCTGAACCCCATTGAGAACCTGTGGTCCATCATCAAATGTGAGATTTACAAGGAGGGAAAACAGTACACCTCTCTGAACAGTGTCTGGGAGGCTGTGGTTGCTGCTGCACGCAATGTTGATGGTGAACAGATCAAAACACTGACAGAATCCATGGATGGCAGGCTTTTGAGTGTCCTTGCAAAGAAAGGTGGCTATATTGGTCGCTGATTTGTTTTTGTTTTGTTTTTGAATGTCAGAAATGTATATTTGTGAATGTGGAGATGTTATATTGGTGTCACTGGTAAAAAGAAATAAATGAAATGGGTATATATTTGTTTTTTGTTAAGTTGCCTAATAATTCTGCACAGTAATAGTCACCTGCACACACAGATATCCCCCTAAAATAGCTAAAACTAAAAACAAACTAAAAACTACTTCCAAAAACATTCAGCTTTGATATTAATGAGTTTTTTGGGTTCATTGAGAACATGGTTGTTGTTCAATAATAAAATTATTCCTCAAAAATACAACTTGCCTAATAATTCTGCACTCCCTGTAGTGGGATTGTAAAGGGTCTTTGAGGGTCTCGAAAAGCGCTATATAAATGCAATCCATTATTATTATTAAGAGCATCTTTAGGCCTGACTGTGCTCATCCTTCCTCCAACCTCTCCTTACCAAAGATAACAACTACATCAGTATTAGCTCAATAACAATTTCTGCAATTCAATTGTGGACATTCATTTTTAAACCTTGTGTAAAACGATAAAACCTCAAAGTCTGAGCATTATTCTTTGTGCAAACAGCTCTTGCAGGTTCCCCCGGACTTAGGTTATTTTTATTATTTAATTACTTTCCTTTAAGCAGCTGTTCAGGCTACTAAACTCATCCCAGAAATAACAAGTGACACCATTAATAGTAGAGGTGGGAATCACCATACAACTCGCGATACGATATTATCACAATACTTAACGCACGATACGATATTATTGCGATTTTTTAAAAATATTTTGCGATATTTAAATTCTGCACATAAAGGTAAACTTTATCAATATTCATTTTATCTAATATCAAAGTCTCACACTCAGTCTTTCTCTCATTTCAGTCAGTTTTATTGTTGACAAACTGAACGGTTTGTATTACAGTCTAGTCCAACTTAACTGAATGCAACCATCTGGTACAATTATAGCTATTCTGAACTATGCAATTTATGAAAACTATGCAGCCCCTTCAGCAACTGAAGAATTTGAAAGTAAATTTAAAAAAATATATAATTTTACATTAAATAAAAAAGTTTTAAACTTAATTAAAATTAAACATGTCTTAAATTAAAATAAGTAAACTGTCATGTTTATTGCTGCCAAAAAAAAAGTTAAACACATTTGGACAGTGAAGGAATGTCAGGATTGTTGCTCAGAAAAAGGATCAACATGCTCTGAAGTCAACATGCTCTGACTCCAGAGCATGTTGACTTCAGAGAAAAAATTGTTTGTAACAAAATATCGATTTCTGCTGTCCCTGTATCGATACATTATTAGCAAACAAAATATCACGATACTACACAGTATCGATTTTTTCCCCCACCCCTAATTAATAGTGGAGCTAACTTTAACAGGTGAAACTGATTTGACCTATAAGGCTACTGCAGTTACTTCTTATCAGGTTTAGTAGGGAAGACATCTGGATGAGGTAGTTAGTAGTATGTAGTTAGTACCGGGCGACTCCCCTCCCCCACATCGGCACCAGAACCCTGTATTATCTACAGGGTAAGACTGCCTGTTTTATCAAACTATGGCCATTACTACTGTGATCATTTGCAGCCCAGTGTGCCGCTCTCTCTGCTGGGATGAACCACTGGAGCTCACCCAGTCATCCCTTTCTTTCTCTCAAGAAGAAGTGAAATAAATATATTTATTATGTTACGAGTCTAATATTCTTTAAATCAAACTGTAATGAATAAATCAAGCAAGAAGATTTGGTGGCTCCACGTGTTGTAGAAGAAAAGATAAACATCTCATTTTGAGAAATCAGCCTTTAAAATTAAGTACTGTGAATAAAAAACAAACAGCGAGCCAATCAGCAGTCGCCAATATCCTCCTAATTTCATTCACAAAGAAATCAAATATATATATTATGGGCCCAAAGGAGCCTAAATCTTTAAATTAGGCAGTACATGAAGTATTTTTTTAAATAAACAAAGACATGACTATAACAACTTTTAGTAATTCAGAGTCCAATTATCCACTCAAATGTAAATAAAAGTTCACTTGACAGCTGTAAAAGTTACCTGTTTATACAATAATATAAATCACATTTCAAATGATCATCTGTGGAAAAGTTTGAATCCTGACCTGAGAGTTTCCACTGCACACTGTGAACTCTTTAGTCCAGCGGACAGAAGCTTCACTCCTGAATCCTGCAGGTCAGAGTTACTCAGGTCCAGCTCTCTCAGACTGGAGGACTGGGAGCTGAGGACTGAGGACAGAGCTTCACAGCTTCTCTCTGACAGGTTACAGCCACTCAGTCTGAAAAATAAAAGACAATCTATAAAACAAGTACTCATGTAGAGTTTGTTAATACATTTCACAGCATTAAATGTTGACTTTCTATTTTTAAAGGAAACATAAACATACTAAGATACAACATCATGTATGAACTTTAATTAATAATTCTAAAAACTAAATGTTTTCTGATCTGACCTCAGAGTATTCAGTTTACAGTTTAAACGTTGTAGTCCAGCAGACAGAAGCTTCACTCCTGAATCCTGCAGCTTTCTGATACTCAGGTCCAGCTCTGTCAGACTAGAGGACTGCGAGCTGAGAACTGAGGACAGAGCTTCACAGTTTTCCTCTGAGAGTTCACAGATGTTAAGTCTGAAGATAAAAACATGAATAAAGATTGTTGTTAAAGTGTAATCAGGGTGCAATAGCTTATTGTCTTGTGCTGAGCAGGTTAGTATAAGTTTACCTTAACTTGGAAATGAATAAAAATGCTATGAGACAAGGATAACTGGATAAAGATATAAACAAAAACAAACATCAAACACATAAACAAACAGAACTAAACATAATACAAATTGATCTGACCTCAGAACATTCAGTTTGGCATGTGGACTCTCCACTGCAGCAGACAGAAGCTTTACTGCTGAAGCTTTCAGGCTGTCGGTACTCAGGTCCAGCTCTCTCAGACTACAGGACTGGGAGCTGACCACTGACAACAAATTTTCACAGCCTTTCTCTGAGACGTTACAGCTGCTCAGTCTGTGAGAGAAAGGAAAAAAACAAAAACAAAAAAAAAACAAACAATATATGTGATCAAATTAAATTTGTTTATATGTTGAACCCTTTTTTTAATTTTAAACCTTTGAGACTATGAGTGCTACCAATCCAGTGCACATGATTGGTACCTTGATGGTACCTTGCTCAGGGGTACCACAAGGTAACTATTCGGTGGATTCGACCCCTGACCTTATGATCATGGGGCGACCACTCTGCCTACTGAGCTAATAATTCTGTGTACACTGTCATACAATATTAACTAAAACAATTATTTTAGAAAATTTTAGTAATTCAATAATCATGCTCATTACCTGTGTATTGTGAATAACACTTGATTTTAAACACTAGCTGTATAAAACTCTTCCTGTTAAAGGTGTGTATAAAGGAGATGAGCTGAAATGCAGACTTCATGGAGAATGTTTGCTGTCAGCATATATCAAAGACAAAGCAGAGATCCATCCAGTCTCTTCCACTAAGCCCACAGAGGGACAGACAACCACTCTCACTCACACCTGCATGAAGTTTAGATCACCAGGTAACCTAACTGCATGTCTGTGGACAGTGGGAAGAAACTGTAGAGGACCCAGAGTGAACCCACTGTAATTCTGTGATAACACTGGTTATGGAAGCCTTACAGTTACATATGGTTACTGACAAGAAACACGACCTTAGAGGCAATTTCAGTAATGAAGACCGAGTTTCTCCCTCCATACGGGATGAAAACATGACAGCACAGCAGAGATTTATATTTAAAAAGGGAGGGTGTGCACTGAAAGTGAGATACAAACTTGAACTTAAATTATGAACATCAGAAAAAGATGTAGGTGAAGTCTGGCAGGTGAAGTTTGTGCTTTAGAATAAAACAACCAAACTCCTGGAGTTGGAGACAAATGAACAAGCTGAGGATAATAAACCTGTCAGAGGGGCTGAAGCATCAGAGCTCATGTTCTTATAGGCTGGGTCTGGATTGTCCTTTGATAAGAGTTACAGAACAAAGTGTGTTTTAGAAATGCTGGAGTGAAACATTAAAACTACCATATATTTACTGAGTCACTGATGATCATTTAATTTACTATTTTAAAAAATGTTACAGTGCTCTTTGAACTCAGCATTTCTGATTTATTTCCCATGATTTTAACAATGAAGCGATGACAACATGTTTACTCACAGAGCTTTGTTGGAGGCTTTGACCACTGGCAGCAGCCTCAGAAGAGCCTCCTCTGAAGCAGAGTATTTCTTGAAGTCAAACTCATCCAGATCTTCTTCTGATGACAGTAAGATGAAGGTCAGAGCTGAGCACTGAGCAGGAGACAGTTTACCTGTGGAGAGACTTCCTGAAGTCCTGTATTGTTGGATCTCCTCCACTAGAGAACGATCATTCAGTTCATTCAGACAGTGGATCAGATTGATGCTTTTCTCTGCAGACAGATTCTCACTGAGCTTCTCCTTGATGTACTGGACTGTTTCCTGATTGGTCTGTGAGTTACTTCCTGTCTGTGTCATCAGGGCTCGTAGGAGAGTCTGATTGGTCTGCAGGGAAAGACCCAGGAGGAAGCGGAGGAACAAGTCCAGGTGTCCATTTGGACTCTGTAAGGCCTTGTTCACAGCAATCTGGTAGAAGTGTGTCTCTGCAGATTCTCCTGTTTCAGACTTCTTGGATGTTGTTTGTTGTTGTTCCAGCAGATTGAGTCCAGAGTTGATGAAGGTCAGATGGACATGAAGAGCAGCCAGAAACTCCTGAACACTCAGATGGATGAAGCAGAACACCTTGTTCTGGTACAGTCCTCTCTCCTCTTTAAAGATCTGTGTGAACACTCCTGAGTACACTGAGGCTGCTCTGATATCGATGCCACACTCTGTCAGGTCTGATTCATAGAAGATCAGGTTTCCTTTCTGCAGCTGATCAAAAGCCAGTTTTCCCAGAGACTCCATCATCTTCCTGCTCTCTGGACTCCAGTGTGGATCTGTCTCAGCTCCTCCATCATACTTGACCTTCTTCACTTTGGCCTGAACCACCAGGAAGTGGATGTACATCTCAGTCAGGGTCTTGGGCAGCTGTCCTCCCTCTCTGGTTTCCAGCACATCCTCCAGAACTGTAGCAGTGATCCAGCAGAAGACTGGGATGTGACACATGATGTGGAGGCTTCGTGATGTCTTGATGTGGGAGATGATGCTGCTGGCCTGCTCCTCATCTCTGAACCTCTTCCTGAAGTACTCCTCCTTCTGTGGGTCAGTGAAGCCTCTGACCTCTGTCACCATGCCAACACAGTCAGGAGGGATCTGATTGGCTGCTGCAGGTCGTGTGGTTATCCAGAGGCGAGCAGAGGGAAGCAGTTTCCCCCTGATGAGGTTTATCAGCAGCACATCCACTGAGGTGGACTTTCTAGGGTCAGTTAGGATTGTAGTTTTGTGGAAGTCCAGAGGAAGTCGACACTCATCCAGACCATCAAAGATGAACACAACCTGGAAGTCTTCAAAGCTGCAGATTCCTGCTTCTTTGGTTTCAGTAAAGAAGTGATGAACAAGTCCCACCAAGCTGAACTTTTCCTCTTTCAGCACATTCAGCTCTCTGAAAGTGAATGGAAATATGAACTGGATGTCCTGGTTGGCTTTGTCTTCAGCCCAGTCCAGGCTGTATTTCTGTGTTAAGACTGTTTTCCCAATGCCAGCCACTCCCTTTGTCAGCACTGTTCTGATTGGTTCATCTCTGCCAGGTGAGGCTTTAAAGATGTCTTCTTGTCTGATGGTTGTTTCTGGTCTGTCTGGTTTCCTGGATGCTGTTTCAATCTGTCTGACCTCATGTTCATCATTGACCTCTGCAGTCCCTCCCTCTGTGATGTAGAGCTCTGTGTAGATCTGATTCAGGAGGGTTGGGTTTCCTGCTTTAGCGATGCCCTCAAACACACACTGGAACTTCTTCTTCAGCTTAGACTTAAGTTTACGATGACAAACAGCAGCTGGAAGTTCTGAATAATAATAATAAAAATACAACTTTAACAATCATATTTTACAAAATGCTGATGACAATTTCTGACCCACTGAGAAATGACTGAACACACTGGTGTCACAAATCTCTCATTTATCCAGCAGCTTAAATCTTTAGATAAATCCTCTTACGTCTCTGCAGACGGTCAGCCAGCTCCTCCTGCTTCATTCTCCTCAGGAAGTCCACTGTGATCTTCACAAATGCCTCTCTGCTGTTTCTCCTCTGCTCATCATCCTCCCTCTGAAACTCCAAGCACTGGGGCTTATTTGGATTCAGAGCCTTCTGGATCTTCTTCAGCTCGTTCTTCACAAAAGTGATGATGTTGTCCTCCAGCAGCTGGAACAGAATACTTTATGAATGACCCACCACTCTGAACTTTAGTCCACACAACATCCACTTCTTTACCATCAAGGGGCATATCATCCACGAACTCTTTACCAATTATAGGTTTGACTTTATCTGATTAACTGAGACTTTGTCCACAACTCCATGATCCCAAAACGTTGATGCTGTTCATATGAATGCAGCGATTTCAGTGGGAGAAACATTTCACTGGTGTTCAGAGCTGAACTACCAACAGGTTGATGATCAAAGCCAGAAACTTGGAGATGTTTCAGGTGACTGAGTTGATCGTACAGACAACTGGTCTTAAAGGTTCACTCTGTTTACACATACAGATCAGTATTTAAGGTTTGACTCTCATCATCCACTGGAGCACAAACTGGGCGTCATCAGGACACTACAACACAGAACAAACACCATCCCCACAGACACAGCAGCCAGCGAAGCAGAAGAACTTCACATCAAGAAGGTCCTGAGTAAATGTGAACGCTGGTTTGAGGGCGGAGTCAAGGAGGCCATTTATGTGAAAAGGAAAGACCATCTCTGAATGGAGGAGGGGCCTAAGGGTACATTTGTCACCATCTTACAATGCTGTGATTGCAGCCATTCCCCAGCTCTCTGTGAACTGGACTCATGACCATTGATCAACAACCATTGATCAATGGTCCTGACAATATGCGTACCAATGATCAATGAACTGACCTCCCAGCCCATTGTTCCTTCAGTGGGCTGGTTTCAGTCATACAAATGTCCTGTTTATGAGATTGAAACCTGCAGTCAGCTGAGACTGAAGAAGTCACCTGATGATGATGAAACGTTTCTCCCACTGAAAACATCCAGATGAACAGAATCAAGCTTTTTGGGATTTACGTACCTGGATGATTGAGCATCAAGACACAACTCTGTGACTTTTCTCAGATGAATCAATCCTCTCCTCCAGCTTTGTTTACATCTACCAGCCCTGTGGCGCTGCCCAGGGACAATAATCTATGTGAGAGGTGGAAAGTCATACAGGTGTCTGCTCCTGCCTTCAGTTATTTTATCTACTGTGTGTCAACTGGCTGAACCTCCTCCAACTGTCTACTGTCTCCCTAAACTCAACAATGACTTCGTGATCTATCCATTCTCTGACCAAAGACATCCTGCTGCAGGAGGTTAACATAGCAGCCAATGATGATCCCACTCACTGTGAACAACACATTTGGACCTGATTTGCTGCTCTGGTTTACACGTGAACTTCCACTGCTGCTGTCACCAACTTGAGAGGCTCTACAGAAAAACTGGACTTGTCCATAAAAATCATAAACTACATTATAAGGACAGCATTGCTCAATCAACTCTAATTACTACTGACATGTTATCTCTTCTAACTAAGGTACAGACACTCAAACTTGCTGCTTTCAGTGAGAAGTCAAATGTCTGAATATGAGCTGGAAGCTGCTGAGAGTCCTCCTCCTTCCCGTGGGGTTTACTTTCTCTACTACTTTCACTATAAACACGCCCCTTTCATGCACCTGCAGAGGGCCACCAGCAGATGGAGCTGTCTTAAACAAATCCACTTGGATAGTTAGCTGTAGATGACTTTATCAGTATGATTGTAGGACTTTGAGTTATTCTTTAGATTTATTTCAACTCTTATATTGTGCACAAGTGTTGAGCGACCCATAATTTCTCTGTACTTTTCATAAGAGCAGCCAGACTTTCAGCTAGTTTTTGTTTTTTAAGAGCTCAAAGTTATTGAAGAAACAGTTATTCAGCTTCATTCCCACTGATCTCGACTACAAACTGTTTCACTTTGGTTTCTGTTTAAAGCCTCGATGTTTAAAACGTTTCCCTGTGATCACATTTGCACCGTCTGATTTCAAAGTTTGTTTCTTTTGGTCATTTAGTCCACAGAGTCCTTGGTGTTCTGAAAGGGACCTATAAATAAATGCATTATTATTAATAATAAAGTAGTTGTTGTACATGTACAGACCATAAATATGGAGTCCAGCTGTGTTTGATGCTGCTGGGCAGACTGACCACTGGGAACCTCTGAGCTCTGCTGCTCCACTCTGTGGAGGAACCATGAAGGATTAGATCAACACAGGATAAAGATCCAGGAGTTTCTGCTCAAATAACTTCATCTGAATCAAGTCTGTCAAGTTTTAGACTCTCAGATTCTGAAGATATATTTTCTGTTTTCTATGAACTTTCTTTCATCAGTGATGGAAGTGATGATGCTGCAGAAGCTCAGAGGAAACTTTGAGAAAACTGTGATGAACCATCAACTAATGCTCTCAGGAGGCCAAAGGTCCCTGAATGTAACTGTGCAGTAGATTCATCGAGTGTTTGAAACCTGACCACTTCCATATGTTTTCATTCTAACACAAGAAGTCCTTTTCTCATTGCTTTGATTTGAGTTTTCATTTGAGTTTTCCGAGTCTCGTATTTGGAGTCGAGTCTTATCAATGATCTCACAGAAGAACATTAAAAAGGAGTTACCAGTGCTGTCAAAATTAACATGTAGGGTTAGGGTTAGGGGTTCATCTGTTATCATGATTAACATGATAAAAACCTTTAACACGACACATCTGGATGCAGAACGACTCAAAATCCATGAAATGTTTCTATCAACGCACTTCGAGCAGTTTGTCCGAGTAGAGTTACCTTTGCACACGTGCAGATGTGCAGCACATCTGTTAGTGACGGAAGCTGAACCAATCAGCTCAATATGGAAGATGACAAACACACACTGACCTCCCGATGGAAAGTTTGAGTATTAAAAAAATAACAAGACAGACCAGCCGACCAACATGAAGGATTCTGCACATCGTGACAGAAGGAATTTTCTTTTCACCGAAGCACTTCCAGCTTAAAATATCACAACAATGCAAAGCACTGATGACACAACTGCCAAGTGGACAAACTGCAGACCTGTTAGTGTTGTTAATAACATAGTTTTGGTTCCTCGTGTCAAAGACTTGAAGAAGAGTGACAGAGAGTGTTAGACTGCTGCAGGATCAGTGCCACCTCCACAGACCTGTGAAGAAAATGATTGTTTGACAGATGGGCTCAGATTCAGGATCAGCTGAGGAGTTTGTGGCTGACAGAATCCTGCAGGTGCAGAGCAGAGCCCATCATTAGCATGCAGGACTGTCCCTGGGGGGGTCGGCTCATTCAGGAGCTTAATCAATGTTTACATGTTCAATAAACATGTTAAGTGTGTAAATTTGCCCTTTTCTCTCGAGTCTGTTTGCTCATGAAATGAACTTTGATTCGTTTACATTAAAAATGATGTTTAATGGTGATTCATCCAAATTAATCCACAGTAACCCTGTGATGAGTCTGATTAAACATTTTCATTAACAGCAGTAATATAGATTATATATTATTATATATTAGTGCACACTTAGCTTTTAGTATATATGTTTGTTACAAAGTTGTATTTACAGCAGAGAAGCTGAGTTAAAGACTGAAAACTATTCAAAGTCTCTTTGAATTGAAGCGTTTAACATTCTTTGTGTTTATTCTGCATTGACTTCATTATATGGTGTAAACGTCTGTTACAGGCTTAAATATAAAGTTGGAAAATGTAACTGCAGCTATTGATCAAGTAATTGTGATTAATCAGGATTAATGACAGAAGATTGTGTCATTAATTAGTCATGTTTTAATCTACTGACAGCCCTAGTGTTCACTCTGGTGCCTCCAACTGTTTTACGCCCTTTCAACACCTTCGTGGTCAAAAGTGTACACGCACAAAATCTACAATAAAACCCTCACGCAGCAATAGGACAGACACACAATCCATTTATCTCTGTGTCTCAAACACACACACGTGTATTCAAAGCCTCGATTTGTTCATATTTCATCTGTTGTGTTTTTATCTTCAGCGTTTTCAGTGTTGCTGCATTTACACCAAAAATGTTTCCATTGATGAATCAGATTGATTTGAATGTGTTTCATCCATACAAATCCCTCCCTGGTGGTCACATGACTCTATAACATAACAGGAGTCATGTGACAAGAGTTTCATGCTGTAAAATGTCACAATGGTTGAATGTGGTGGAGTAAAAATGTGAGATATCAGCTACTTTTCTTCAATATGAAATGTTTGCAGGGCCTGACAGGAAGTGGACGGACGCTCTGATCACTTCCTGTTTGCTGAAGTGGGTTTTCAGTTGTTTAGAAACCAAAGGCTTGTTTTAAAAGACAGTTTAAATGGGACTGAGGGAACGACGTGTTTGTAGTTTATATCCAACAACATCAAGCAGTTTAATCAAAGAGTTCATGTTGCTAACAGCTCACCTCTCTGCAGCAGACACAGGCTG
Source organism: Mchenga conophoros (assembly GCF_057382185.1). Lineage (NCBI taxonomy): Eukaryota > Metazoa > Chordata > Actinopteri > Cichliformes > Cichlidae > Mchenga > Mchenga conophoros. Next base: position 8,719,183 of record NC_140528.1, on the reverse strand, counting down.
GACTTTAAAATTAATGAAGTGACCTTTAGACCAGTCACTCTGTAAGGACACAGAGCTGGGTCGAGGTCCAGGTTTGAGTCTCTGATGGATCCTGAAAAAGTTATAAATCTTCAGTAAAATTCTCATCACATATCAGCTGATATTATTGGTATTAGCTTACCTTTTCTCAGCTGACTGTCTTTGCTCAAATATCTTAATGGCATCTTTGACTGAGTTACTTTCATAAGACACAGAGCTGGGTGGAGGTCCAGGCTGGTTCCTGTGAATAATGATGCAGCAGTGATGTGAGTGCTGAGCTGTGACATGGAGAAGAGTCATGGACAGTTAGAGATGGTCATCTCACCTCTGAGCTTTGGTCTGGCTCTCATGTTCCCCACACAGAGTGCTTTTAGAGGGAGGGACTCCCTCCTCTCTGTCCTCACACTGATCCATGCTGCTCAATTCAGCTCACACACACTTTCTACCTGCAGAGGAAACACAAATCATTCATGTGCACATCAGCTGAAATCCTCCTTTCATCATGTGTGCTGTCCAAATATCAGCTGCTTCTTTCCTGCTTCATCTCAGTGTCAGCTGGATGCAGTCAGACAGCAGTGTGAGGCAGAGGAAGCTGCCATCAGCTGCTCTGCTATCAGTCCACTAGATGGAGCCTGAAGCACACACGATGCATTCACTGACACACACTGATTCACTGCTAATGAGAAGCTTCTTCCATCCAGTAATTCATCATCCATCAGCTCTGCTGCTGCTCTCAGTCCTGGACTCTGATCACACACTAAAAGCAGCTTTTTAACTCGTGTCTGTAAGAACTCTTAGTGTTAGCTTAGCTTTAGCTTAGTGTTAGTTTAGTGTTAGCTTAGCTTTAGCTTAGTGTTAGCTTAGCGTTAGCTTAGTGTTAGCATGCTGTGTGCTAGCTTAGCGTCAGAGCTCTGCAGGTGTCTCGTGTGTAAATATTAATCACAGTGACAGTAAAGGAGGTAAAGGGCTGTGACGTCATCACGTACGCTGCGTCCTCTGTGGGCTCTGAGTGAACTCAAAGTACAAACTACAAGTACACAAACACGAACGTAGCTCAGAGTGGCGGACACACTCGGCCTCGTTGGTCCAGCTGTGAGTCCGTTACCGTGAACTATGGAGCGGCAGATTTGTGCTGAACTAAGCTGCACACAGCTGATGTTAGCCAGGAAACATTACACACTGACTTTAATGGAGAGACCGGAAATACAAACACACACAGTTTGTTGTGTGAAGAAATCAAACACGAGCTGAACAAACAGTAAAGTTCCTAAAGACAAACTGTTAAAGGAGGAAACAAAGCAAACTTACAGTTTCTTCACACACCAACAACAAGCTCCACTCCACACCTGGACACTAAACACAGACACACAGGTGAGCTGCTTCCTGGAAGGAGGCGGGGCTCCACCTGAAACTCAGCACAGGTGGGAGGGGCTCAGCTCTGTGTGTGCTGATGTGTTAACTTTAAAAATATGCCGTCTGACTGCTCAGACTGAGTCAGAGTAAAGTTCACATGCTGACGTGTGGAGACATGAAACCTTGTTGTAGCTGCAGGTGTGAACACACTGATCCCAGATCAGCTCTGCTGTATTTGTAACATGAACATTTCTGCTGCAAAGCTTCAAATGTTCAGCATGTTTCTCTGTTTCCAGTCTATAGATCCAGTCACACTTTCTACCTTCACCTGTGCAGTAAAGACTGAGAGCAGAGCTGAAAGCAAGCGTCCAATCAGGGAGCAGCATCAACACCTGAGCTTCATTCAGACTGTGTTATTGAAGATGTTGTTGGTACAAAGTTCATCTGCTGCTCACATGAATCCATGAAAGATTTATTTCACTGAATGTTTCTTCAAAGCTCATTTCAACCTGTTGAAGTCATGAATGAAAGTGCAGACTGAGAGTGGATCACATGATGTTTGAGGTGTGTCATGTGACATGTTCAGTATTGTTACACATGTCTAGATTGTCCCTGATATCATAACTGCTCAAACACTGATGATTATATTTGAAGAATTATTCCTGATGGCAGCAAAGTTTGAATGGAGCTCTCTGTCTGTGCTGATTTGTCGCCCTCTGGAGGTCAAAGCACAAACTGCATGATGTCACTGTAACCACCACAGAGACAGGAAGTGTTTTTATGACTGAAACACTGAAATGATGCTAACGGCTGTCGTTAGGCTCACTGACAGCAGTGCTGATGTGTTCATGTCAAACACTGGCTCAGGTCAGACTCCTTCATCCTTCTCCAGCGTGACTGTATCCTTCTGCAGGCGTTTGCGGTTTGCAGTAGTGCTGCCGTACCATGCAGTGATGCAGCTGGTCAGGCTGCTCTCCACAGTGCAGCTGTAGAACCTGCTGAGGATCTTGGCCAACATACCAAATTTCCTCAGCCTCCTCAGGAAATACAGCAGCTGCTGAGCCTTCTTGACCAGCTGTGTGGTGTTCAGTGTCCAGGTGAGGTCCTCACTGATGTGGACGCCCAGGTACTGCTGCTCACCCTCTCCACTTCACGCTCCCGGGTAAACAGCGGCTGGTGAGGCCTCTTCTTCTTCCTCGTGTCCACTATCATCTCCTTTGTCTTATCAGTGTTGAGGGTGAGGTTGTTGTCCTCACACCGTGACACCAGACCAGCCTCCTCTCTCCTATAAGCCACGTCGTCCTCTCCAGTGATGCGACCGATCACTGCAGTGTCATCCGTGAACTTCAAAATGATGTTGTCTTTGTTGGAGGTGACACAGTAATGAGTGACCAGGGTGTAGAGGATGGGGCTGAGGACGCAACCCTGTGGGACGCCAGTGTTTGTCTGCCAGTCAAACAGTCCTGTAGCCAGTCACAGAGGGTGGAGGGTGCAGGTCGAGTGTAGCCAGTCACAGAGGGTGGAGGGTGCAGGACGAGTGTAGCCAGTTACAGAGGGTGGAGGGTGAAGGGTGCAGGTCGAGTGTTGCCAGTCACAGAGGGTGGAGGGTGCAGGTCGAGTGTAGCCAGTCACAGAGGGTGGAGGGTGCAGGACGAGTGTAGCCAGTCACAGAGGGTGGAGGGTGCAGGCCGAGTGTAGCCAGTCACAGAGGGTGGAGGGTGCAGGACGAGTGTAGCCAGTCACAGAGGGTGGAGGGTGCAGGTCGAGCGTTGCCAGTCACAGAGGGTGGAGGGTGCAGGTCGAGTGTAGCCAGTCACAGAGGGTGGAGGGTGCAGGACGAGTGTAGCCAGTCACAGAGGGTGGAGGGTGCAGGTCGAGCGTTGCCAGTCACAGAGGGTGGTGTACAGGTCGGGTGTAGCCAGTCACAGAGGGTGGAGGGTGCAGGCCGAGTGTAGCCAGTCACAGAGGGTGTGTATTTGTGTATTTGAGTTTGACACCCCTGGTGTAATGTATGTATGGTCCGAAGGGTAAGATGGCACTGGCATGGCATCAATCAATCAATTAGCTTTGGTAAATTATGAACAGGCATCAGCGCGGTCACCTATACTGTCCTTTAGTGCTGGAGCAGCAGGAACACCAGTTAATCTGAAACCTGTTTTTCTCTCTAAACCAAAGTGACAGCAGGCTGAGTCAAAGACAGAAACCTTATTTAAACACCAAACATTCACCGGCTTCACTTCCTGATCCAGGATTCAAAGAGGACGTTGAACTTACTCAGCTTCTTCCAATGAACGTCTTCACTCTGCAGCTCTCTGCTGTCTGGACCAGGTCTGTGTAGAAACAGAGAAAATCCTCTGCTTCTTCTCCGTCATCAGTCCTCTGTGTCTGCAGGCTGAAGTCACACTAAACACTTCACACCAGCAAAGACTCTGAAGCTCACAGGTCAAAGGTCAGCTGCTGCACCTTATGTGATATTAATTTGATCAATAATTAACCTGCAGCAGGTTTCTGCTCCAACACTCTAAACAACCCTGAGAAAGAATAAGATAATGTGGGTGTGTCTGCAAGCTTCAATAGATAAGCATTAAACACTTCACACCAGCAATGAGTCTGAAGCTCTCAGGTCAACGGTCAGCTGCTGCACTGTATATAACAATTCAACAGTAGACAGTGTATTGGAATTTCTTTTATTTATGTATTAATCACATTATTTTATTGTATGATGCCTTGGTGCCACTGGATTTTAACATGTCTCACACTCATACAGTTAGACAGATGGTGGGGGTGTAGTAAGGAAGTTGGGGGAAGCAGACGACTCCACAGGAAGAGTCTTTTGTCTCTTCGAGGACTCTGGGAGGTAGCAAGGGAGTGTGAAGCTTAAGGTGTGAAACAGCTGTGTACTGCCTTTTGTTTCTGAAGGAGGTGTTTAAGTGAGAGCCATGCTAGGCTGGTGAGACTCTACTGCCTGTCTGCCCTGCGATCATGCAGGCTCTTCACAAGCTGGGTTTTTCTTTGTGTTTGATTAAAGAATGTTAGCTACCGCTCACCGCTCATCTTCAGGCTTTGTTTAATGGAAAACTTCCACAACAACAGCCTGACTGTGGGCGTCTCTGCAGCCATAAACAGTTTAAACATTAAACACTGAACCACAAAAGAGGCTTAACTGAGTGGCTGAGCTGAGCTTCAGTCAATGCTGGGTTGTTGGGGGACACAGTCAGTAACTGCAGCACTCCAAGGCGAATCTGTTCTCAAAGTGTTGGTCACCAAGGACCACAGGAAGGATTCAGTGCATGGGAGCTCTGGGAAATCGACAAGGAAGAAATAAGACACCGTGGACTGTTTGCACTGCTTGTTCTTTATTTGACTGTAAATAAACTCATTGTTGCCAACTCAGAAGGTCCTGCAATTGGGTCCTGCTTTCCAAAACATGACAACATGACAACAGTCATGACAAAGAGGTATGGTTGTGGTCTGAAATTTAAACTCATCGGCATGAATGGGCATGAATATCGTAGTAATTTGGAGTTTTTAATGATTTCTTTACATTTTTCTTTTTCCAGGGTGGAATGATTATACCCCATCTTTAATGAATTTAAAAAGAAGAAACAAAATTAAGCAGCTGAAGGTTGTAGAAATGGAAAGTTACAATGGTCCAAAATAACTACAATATTAGGCTAGAAAATGACAGTGTGAAGTTTCTGTAACACTAAATTAAATAAGTTTGTGAAATGAAACAAATCTACATACTAAAGTTACACAAAAGTCTTCCAGCCTAAATGACCACATACATGTCATTTGGCCTTACTCTCTGAATATTTAGGACCTTCACTGGGACAAACATGAATCTAGTTTTAATACTGAAGACATGGTTAATATTATGTAACAGCAGTGTTAGAAAAACGTTGACTACGTTTCCTCATCTCTGCTTCTGTCATAACTAATCTGACCACTTAGTAGTAATTAGCATTAGGTGTCTCTGTAGTTTACCAGTGTTGGCTACCATGCAGTAGCACATTTAGGAAAATGACTCAAAGAAGGTAGGTTATTAAATCTGTACAAGCGGGTTTAGTTGTACGAGAAAGTTACCTAACAGATCACTTTTAGTGTCAACTTCCCATTATGTACTTTTTTTGTCCTTGGGGTTTTCCACAGTTTCAACAGCTTCATTCACAACCAAATTTACAAGTTAGTGATCTTCTTCAGCCCTTGGTTACACAATGGTGCACATTTAAATGCCTTACAGACACCAATAATCTCTGGTATACAGTCATGTGAAACTATTTCTATTACTGGACATCATGTCACCTTCGTGTGCATGTGTGCATGCCTATGTTCCTCCTACACTGATAAAAATGAAATTGCCGTCTATAAAAACAAAGGTGCTCTGTACTCCACTGCTCTGCTGGGGCCTTACTCTGTGAAGCAGCCATGTTTTCTCTTGATACTCTGGCTTCTTCTTCTTCCCTCTGTCCAAAAACATATGTGATAAGTTAACTGGCTATTCTAAGTTGCCTGTGGTTGTGAATGTGAGTATGAATGGTTATCTCTGTGTTTGCCCTGTGATAGACTGGTGACCTGTCCATGGTTTTCCCAAACTTTTCCTCTGGATGGAGAAATATTAACACTTTATATTAAGAATGCAAATCATATAGTCAAGTCATGCTGAAGTCATGCATGACTGCTTATGACTGCATGAATTAATGACAAACATATCAAGAATTCCTATTGGTATTCTTAACAAAATGTCCGGTCACTGCTGGGATAAGGAGGTTGTCTGTTGAAAGTGACCTGGGTGAACTGAAATGTTCAGTCCTTTGGAATCTTTGGACTCCAAGATTCTTTCAATCAAAGCTATTGTGTTTTTCTGAAAGCTGCAGACTGTAAAACAATGGAGTCTCGGCACACCCGATTCATAAGAGCGATTTTTTCTAATCTGTTTGTGCACTTTATTCAGACTCAGAGTTAACATAAGTGCTATTGCTGCGGAAAACATGTGAAGGAATTTTCCTTTCCAAACACATTCTGTCAATAAAGATCTAACAGAATCAATCATGGCATCGTTAATGATAAAATGTTCTCAAATATTTGCAGTGATTTAAGTTAAAAATAAATCATTAAGGAGGCATCCTTGTCAGATGCCCTGGGGCGCACTTACATAAGCGAGGCTGCCATATCGTGCCATCGGCCCTTCTGGCCAACACCGGTAGGTGAAGTGTCTCGCCCAAGGACACAACAACCGAGACTGTCCGAGCCGGGCTCGAACCGGCAACCTTCCGATTACAAGACGAACTGCCAACTCTTGAGCCACGATCGCCTCGTGTTTAATTTGGCCACCAGAGGGGAGTAAAACATAATTACAAGATATTCTGCTACTGGGCATATATCTATATTGGTCATTTCATCAAGTCCCATCTAGTATATAATGTTAAAAACTGTAAATAAGATGGAATTCACAGCTGGAAATTGTAAATTATTTCTGAGCAGTAGAATATTAAAATTATCTATATAAATTAAGAAGCTCTACCGTATTTTCACGACCATAAGGCGCACTGTGCTAAAAGGCGCAGTCTCAGTTATGTGTGCCCTTACTGTATTTAACACACACATAAGGCGCACTGGACCATAGGGTGCATACAAGTACCATATGCGTATTTAAAAATAAAGCGGGAGCAAACCTGAGTTCGGTACCTTACTCACATTTCTATTGCCGGTAATCGTCATCATCAACAACACACAAGCATACAAGTGTGCGTATTTAAAAATAAAGCAGGAGCAAAACAAAGTTTGGTACTCACATTTTTATCATCAAACCCATCGAAGTCCTCATCCTCTGTGTCTGAATTGAACAGCTGCGCTAAATCTCCATCAAACATGCCAGGTTCACTTTCTTCACTGTCAGAGTCACTTTCCGTGCCGTGCGGCTCCTCGGAAACGATGCCGGCTTTTGCGAAAGCTCGAACAACAGTGCCAGCAGACATGTTAGCCCAAGCATCTACAATCCATTGGCAAATTGTGGCGTAACTCGCCCGGCGCTGCCTTCCACTCTTGGTGAAACTGTGGTCTCCATCGGTCATCCATCGCTCCCAGGCCGCTCGCAGCCTTACTTTGAACGGGCGGTTCACACCGATGTCCAGCGGTTGGAGTTCCTTTGTCAGGCCTCCCGGAATGACAGCAAGCTCACAGTTCATTTGCTTCACAAGTTTTTTCACATCGGCTGTGAGGTGGGCACGCATAGAGTCACAGATCAACAGCGATGGTGATGCGTGGAAAAAACCACCTGGTCTCCTTACATACACCTCCCTCAGCCACTCTTTCATCATTTCCTCATCCATCCAGCCCTTTTCATTTGCCTTAATGATGATTCCTGCTGGAAACTTCTCTTTAGGCAAAGTCTTTCGCTTAAAAATCACCATAGGCGGCAGTTTCTGTCCATTAGCATGGCAGCCAAGCACAACAGTAAAAGAAGACTTTTCATACCCCGTTGTGCGTATCGCTACCGTGCTGGTCCCCTTCTTCTCCACAGTGTGACTCACCGGGATGTCAAAAGTGAGCGGGACCTCGTCCATGTTTGTGATGTGGCTGGGCTGGATGTGTTTGTCGCCGATGTGTTTGCTGCAGTAGGAGCGGAAGACGGCCAGCTTTTCCTTATAATCCGCTGGAAGTTGCTGCGCTATCGTAGTCCTGGTCCGGATGGAAAAATGGCACCGTTTCATAAAAAGTGAAAGTGAAACTGCTTTTAGCCGAATGGTGACCGTCGAAACTGCTTCTCCCGCTCGTTCTTTGCTCGATGATCCACCGCTCGAGTCTTTCCTCCAACTCGGGCCACCTCGCCTTATGTCCGCGGAAACTCAGCTGCGTTTTCTTGACCTGCCGGAGCTTGTTTTCCAGCTTCCTCCACTTGCAAACCATCGATTCATTAATCTTAAATTCTCTCGCCGCTGCTCGATTTCCATGTTCCTCCGCGTAGCTGATGGCCTTCAGTTTAAACTGTGCTTCGTAAGCGTGTCTCTTTGCCATTTTCAGGGTTGTTAAAACAACGATGTCCTGCATAATGCACATACCTGTTCTTTTATACAGGTATGTGCGATTGTCCCGGTATATACGATCAACGCCCACACTTCACCCTTTAGCGTTCTCATGGTGTTCTCTACTACGTCCTCCTTACAACACACAGGGCGCACTGCGCTATAGGGCGCGCCGTACTATTTGAAGAAAATCTAAGACTTTTAAGTGCGCCTTATGGTCGTGAAAATACGGTAATTTGAAAATGCTGAGAATTTTGACTTAGACTTTTTGACCACATGAGAACTAAAATGAACAAGAAATATATAATTATTACAACTAAAACGTAAAAATGATTCATGATGTATCAGGATTTTGCCTCTATATGATCTTATGACCTGCACACTAAATTTGGATTTGACCTAGCTAGTAACAGGAAATTTGCAACGCTGAAAGCATGGTTACATGTTTTAAGCTGCAGCTCACAAAGCTCAGCTGCTGCCCCCAGTTATGAGTTTAAATAAATCGTTAATCATGATCTTTTCCCTCTCAGCACTTTCACTTGGCCTTGGGCTGTTTCGACTGAGCTACACAGAATGTTTCAAATGTTGTAAATAACCAAAGTCTTGAACTGGGAGTGATTTGGTTGTATTATTGGTTTGTTTGTTGGTGATATATTTCCATGTAGATGAATGAAGACAGATTCATTCTTACCTTTTCCAAATGACTGTGAGGTCCAGCACGTCTGTGCTTTTCTGCCTCTTCCTGCGATCACCCCAGTGATTTTCCCTCGGTCTGAAATCTCACCTGATCTTGTGTAATTGTGAGTCATCTGGCAGCGAACCACTCTTACTAGACTGTATCACATCATCTCAATAAGAACTGAGACGTGTTAAGTAGTTAAGTTTCATGCGGATCGTATACAGGGAGTGCAGAATTATTAGGAAAATGAGTATTTTGTCCACATCATCCTCTTCATGCATGTTGTCTTACTCCAAGCTGTATAGGCTCGAAAGCCAACTACCAATTAAGCATATTAGGTGATGTGCATCTCTGTAATGAGAAGGGGTGTGGTCTAATGACATCAACACCCTATATCAGGTGTGCATAATTATTAGGCAACGTCCTTTCCTTTGGCAAAATGGGTCAAAAGAAGGACTTGACAGGCTCAGAAAAGTCAAAAATAGTGAGATATCTTGCAGAGGGATGCAGCAGTCTCAAAATTGCAAAGCTTCTGAAGCGTGATCATCGAACAATCAAGCGTTTCATTCAAAATAGTCAACAGGGTCGCAAGAAGCGTGTGGAAAAACCAAGGCGCAAAATAACTGCCCATGAACTGAGAAAAGTCAAGCGTGCAGCTGCCAAGATGCCACTTGCCACCAGTTTGGCCATATTTCAGAGCTGCAACATCACTGGAGTGCCCAAAAGCACAAGGTGTGCAATACTCAGAGACATGGCCAAGGTAAGAAAGGCTGAAAGACGACCACCACTGAACAAGACACACAAGCTGAAACGTCAAGACTGGGCCAAGAAATATCTCAAGACTGGTTTTTCTAAGGTTTTATGGACTGATGAAATGAGAGTGAGTTTTGATGGGCCAGATGGATGGGCCCGTGGCTGGATTGGTAAAGGGCAGAGAGCTCCAGTCCGACTCAGACGCCAGCAAGGTGGAGGTGGAGTACTGGTTTGGGCTGGTATCATCAAAGATGAGCTTGTGGGGCCTTTTCGGGTTGAGGATGGAGTCAAGCTCAACTCCCAGTCCTACTGCCAGTTTCTGGAAGACACCTTCTTCAAGCAGTGGTACAGGAAGAAGTCTGCATCCTTCAAGAAAAACATGATTTTCATGCAGGACAATGCTCCATCACACGCGTCCAAGTACTCCACAGCGTGGCTGCAAGAAAGGGTATAAAAGAAGAAAAACCAATGACATGGCCACCTTGTTCACCTGATCTGAACCCCATTGAGAACCTGTGGTCCATCATCAAATGTGAGATTTACAAGGACGGAAAACAGTACACCTCTCTGAACAGTGTCTGGGAGGCTGTGGTTGCTGCTGCACGCAATGTTGATGGTGAACAGATCAAAACACTGACAGAATCCATGGATGGCAGGCTTTTGAGTGTCCTTGCAAAGAAAGGTGGCTATATTGGTCGCTGATTTGTTTTTGTTTTGTTTTTGAATGTCAGAAATGTATATTTGTGAATGTGGAAATGTTATATTGGTGTCACTGGTAAAAATAAATAAATGAAATGGGTATATATTTGTTTTTTGTTAAGTTGCCTAATAATTCTGCACAGTAATAGTCACCTGCACACACAGATATCCCCCTAAAATAGCTAAAACTAAAAACAAACTAAAAACTACTTCCAAAAACATTCAGCTTTGATATTAATGAGTTTTTTGGGTTCATTGAGAACATGGTTGTTGTTCAATAATAACATTATTCCTCAAAGATACAACTTGCCTAATAATTCTGCACTCCCTGTATGATTTAATTATGTTCATTTCAGAAACATGTTTTCTTCAAACTCCTGTAAATGTAACAGGCATCCAGTTTCTCTTTTTTGAGTGAGTGATTAAGAACAAACAGATGTTTCTATATGGAAACACTCTGATTGTTCTTCAGTCCATCGTCTGATTAACCTGACGTTCATATTTCTGAGTGGAACTAAATGATTCCTCCATCATTTCTCTTCTCTCTGTATTCAAGTGCAACATTTGGACTTCTGTTGTTTCTGTTTGATAACTTTAAGTATTAAAAAACAAACCCAGTCTTCCACGTGTCACTTTACACCTGATCCCAGTGATATTTCATTCATTTCTGATAAAGTCCAATGGTGTTCATTTATCTGTGCTTAGAGAATCAAAGGCAAACAGTGTTCTGTAAACTTCATTTATAACTTTAATTCTGTGCCAGTAGCTCCTTAATATGACTTTAGTTTGATCAACCTGCAGCAGGTTTCTGCTCAGACTCTGCCACACACACATGTTCTGACCCTGCTGATTCCTGCAGGTCATTTAAAGGAGAGCAGCCTGTGAGTTTAAAGAAAAAAGAACATTTCGGGTCAGATTTACTAACGTCTGCAGCAGCACAAATACTTCTTTAGATGGTAAAAAGCTGATGGGTTTACTGACGAGGCTCAGAGTCAGTTTGGGACTGAAAGCTGTGGACACGAGGATTTTTGTGTCCTTATGTGTTTGTAAGAGTTTCACTTTCAGGAGGAGAAGATTTAAACGAGTCACACAAATGTGAACTACAATGTCTGTGACACACAATTTATGCAAACTGCATGAAATCTGACCTGAAGAAATCCAGTCTTCTGCATGTCGTGGTTGTGACAGCTGCTCGTAGGAGAGTTTGTTTGTAGGAGGTGGAGATGTTCTCAGATCAAGTGCGTAATCGTCTCTTTGTGTAGACGCTAAAAGCTGTGAGCCAAAACTCTCTGCTCTGAAACTCTTCACTCAGTCCTCACGCTGAGAGTTTAGAGGCTGAACTTCTTGTTCCTCCATAACACTTTTCATGAAACAGCAGAAATGAGCTTGTGTTTCTCAGCAGTGCGCACACAGAGAACCGATCCTCTCTGCTCAGTCTGAACAAATCAAAGTGAAACGTCAGTGAAAACACAGCTGGTGATCAAACTGTGTCAGATTAATGCCTCAATGTTTCACTGTGACGTTAAAAAATACATAAAAATGATTTAAAGAAGTAGGAGGCAGATTTTCACAATAAGAGCACTTTGTTTTTAATTCAGTTAATGTCAAACTGTCATCAACACCTCTGTGTTGTCTCCGTCTCTGAGCAGATTCAGGCATTACTCAAATAATAAAGGCTTTTTTTCACTATTATACTTTTCATTAGTCTCCAGGTTGATGATTATAAACAGAATTATTAAAGTTTTTATCATTTCAGGCTGAAAATCAACATGAATTTGGTTCTAATCAAAGAAGCTCCTTTAATGTGTGTCATTAAAATCCTCACACAGACTTAAAAAGGCGACATTAACATTAAAATAAATGAAAGAAGCTTCAGCTGAGAGCTTCATGCAGTCATCATCAGCAGCTCATAGCAGTCACAGCTCTTTATTACGCAGCTTTGCAGGAATTAAAGTGGCTGAAGTGTCAGAGTTTGTGTGAGAAGCTGCTTCATGGACAGCTGTACACACGTCTTTATTATTTCTTCATAAATCAAACACACAGGTTTGTCTGCAGATGATTTAAAGTGTGTCGTTGTGCAGTTAAAGCTGTTTGTGTGACGCCCTGACCTCCTGTGAATGAAACAGCCAATCAGATCCATCAGAGAGAGCAGGAAGTGTTGTGTGTTTGTGACAGAACAAGGAAACAGTGATGATGATGAACATAAAGGTCCTCTGATGTTTCCTGTTACAGTAACGCTTGTTCATCTGTTGCTCTCCTACACTTTCCTATAAATAAAGGAGAAAAAGTCCGTTTAGTTTCATTTCCTACAGCTCAGAGTTACACTTCACATTCCTGCTGTCACATCAAAAAGCTTCACTTTGGTCCAACATCTACATGTTAACATGAAACACAGACAGACTCAGAACATCTGGAACATCTGCACTTTGACCCAAACTGTTATAGCAGGATATTTTCTGCATATTTCTTATGTTGGACCTGTTTGAACTGTAAACGACCTGTAATCATCTGTAAATGGTGTGAGACACACTGAGGCCACCTACAGGGCAGCTGGGGAACAGCAGGGATCTGAAATCATACGAGACGTTAGTGAGTGAGAAGAACAAACGGACTTAAGATGGGTCGAAGTGATCAAAGTTGATCTAAAACAGAAGATAAATCCACTGATTCTTTGTAAAGTTCATCTGCTGCTCACATGAATCCATGAAAGATTTATTTCACTGAATGTTTCTTCAAAGCTCATTTCAACCTGTTGAAGTCATGAATGAAAGTGCAGACTGAGAGTGGATCACATGATGTTTGAGGTGTGTCATGTGACATGTTCAGTATTGTCACACATGTCTAGATTGTCCCTGATATCATAACTGCTCAAACACTGATGATTATATTTGAAGAATTATTCCTGATGGCAGCAAAGTTTGAATGGAGCTCTCTGTCTGTGCTGATTTGTCGCCCTCTGGAGGTCAAAGCACAAACCTACAGGGCCATTTTAACCATTTTAGTCTTGTTGCATCTTTAAATGCAAATCCTGTGAAATGGTCAGGGGCGGCTCTAGAGAAATTTTCTTAGGGTGGCAAAATCAAAGCCTTTTCCCCCCAAACACATATGCAGGTGGTTACATGTGGTTAAAATGATTCAAATGCAGTAAGTATGCACGTTTTTCATATAAATATAGTCTATAACTTAATTATTGTCTGTACCCACATGATTGCACACTTTAGTTACATGAAACATGTGAGTTTTGATGTTATGTACTGTACAGCCTGTATATTAAATACATATGTAGCCCAATAAGTATAAACTCCAGAAAGCTACACAACATGGGGCGCTTCATTTACAAACACAAGTCTAACTTAAGTTTCATTGTTTTTGTTAGAAAACAGTCACATTGTTGCAGCTTAAATGACACAAAATGTCAGAAATCTGCACTGTCATGAACAAACATGTAAACCTCATTTTTCATGATTTGTTGGATTCACCCTCTGAGGTCTGAAACACAACCGGACATTTGTGACTCCTTTGAGTTTACGTTTGTATTTCACCCTCAGATTGTTTCATTTTATTTTTTCCTCCTCTTGCTTTGTTTGGTATCTTTTCAGCTCAACTGAATTTAGTTGTTTTTTCACTGACATACTGCATTAGTATTTCTATTACTATTAATGTAACTATTACTGATCTGAAATCACACAAAGAACCTAAAATCCTAGCAGTATTTTTTACTGTAAAAAAACCACAGACGTGTTGGGTAAATGTTTATAACTTGAAATGCAAATATAAATTGTACATTTTGTAAACAGATACAACTATTTATCTAAAAATGCAGCCAATACACCTGCTGTTTTTTCATTTTCTACAACCATTTAAAATAGCACTCACCTTCCTTCATTTCCACAGTGTAACATCCACCCACCTGTGTAAAATCAGAAATTCCCATGGTGTTGTTCAAAATGTGCTCTGGCACAATCATAAGCATCACTTGCTGCTGAAAACAAGAAGAAAGCCGTCCTGCTATGGGCTGAACCATTTGTTAATGTGGAGGGGGGGACACTATGGAATATATCCAGTTCTAGCATTTATATTCACTGCTGACTGTAACTACGCTCAAACTGTTAAACTTATTTTAATAAACAACACTGTCATATGCAAAACTGGGGTGGCACTTGGGGTGGCAAGGGATCATTTTAGGGTGGCACTTGCCACCCCATGCCACCCTTCTAGATCCGCCCCTGCTGATGAAGCCAACAGGTTCGCTTCATTTGCAAAAAGCAGATATGAGTTTCTGAGGCCACAGTCTTCTGTGGCAGAAGGGGAATCAGGGGAAGCCCTGGAGGAGTCCACCACCCACCAGAAACAGGTCTGAGCTCTCACTGCAGTGGTAAAGGGGCTACACAGCCCACATGAGGCTGAGGGATGCAGCCTTCTGTCAGACTGTCACTAACACAGAGAAACACCCGTGTACACTCATACTCATGGGCACATACACCAATCAACCTAACCCCACTAACTGCTCGTCTTTGGACTGTGGGAGCCAGAGAACCCAGAGAGGACCCAGACATGGGGAGAGCATGCAAACAGCTTAGATGTTGGATTTGAACCCAGAACCTTCTTGCTGTCAGGAAACAGTGCCAACCACTTTTCCACTGTGCTGCCTGTTTGACTCTGATACACCCATTTTTGAGCTCTTAAAAACAGCCCTCCACACAACAGAGACAAACCATAAAGGACTTTGTGGCTTGTAGCAACCAAAGAAAGTTTAAGGTGCAAAATAAAGAGGTTGAAAGGAAAGTAATAAAGGAAACATGTAATTATAACAGTAATGTTGGCTGTGTATCACGTGTGGCATGTCATTGTGGGGCTGGCCTCTGTTGGGATTGAGAATATGTGATGGCGGGGGCAGGGTTGGTTACTGGGGTTTATCCTGATCTCCTGTTTAGTGGAACTGTGCTCCTTTGAATCCACAGCACTAACCTGGCACACACACATAAAATGCATCATTGCTACAGAGCACAGCAGGACTCATTATGAGTGGTGGGGCAGGCTGGATGGTGTTGAGGAGTCGTATCGCAGTGACATTGGCTCCCCTGCTTCACTCTCTCCTGCCCCACTAATGCAACTCACTAATCCCTCTGTCCCCTTTAGGTGGGGCTCACGCTGACAAGATAAAATAAGCTGCAGGACTGGTGGGTGGGGGCTGTGCTGTCAGCCCCCCTGGGTCTGCTCCTCTGTGATCCTCAGTGGGCCAGTATGCCTCTCCTGGTAGCTCCATGGGGGATGGTGTGGTGGGTTGGTGGGTGCCATGGCGACTATGTGTGGACTTCACATTTTTGTCTGCTGTGACAGCTCCTTGATCTGGGCGGGGCCAGTGGGGTGTGGGTAGGTCCTTTGTGGGGCTTTGGACGTTGCCTGAATATTGTCAGGCAGCTGGGTGCTGTGCCTCGACCCTTTCTTCCTTTGCATTTGTGGTTTGGTGCCATAAATGCACAACATAGAAGAGCCACCTCGACGGGACAACACTCAGCGGTTCATCTGTCTCTCTTCCACAGCATGTCTTTATCCTGTCTTCCTTCTCTCACCTCAACCAATCACAGCAGATGGCCCCGCCCCTCCCTGAGCCTGGTTCTGCTGGAGGTTTCTTCCTGTTAAAAGGGAGTTTTTCCTTCCCACTGTCGCCAAAGTGCTGCTCACAGGGGGTCATATTGTTGGGTTTTTCTCTGTATGTATTATTGTACGAGCTACCTTACAGTATAAAGCACCTTGAGACGACTGCTGTTGTGATTTGGTGCTGTGTAAATAAAACTGAATTGAATTAAGAAACAACTCTTAGATTCCTCACATGATTCTCCTGTATTCCTACGGGACGCCAAGGTAATATAACATGGAAGTGTGTCGCAGTGCCTGGTGGCCACATGTTACCCATAAACTGTCAACCTGACCGTGCTGTAGCTACGTCCAAAGACTAGTTAAAGATTAAAGCTTTTTGGGGGGTTAAATCTGACATAAATAAAGAAAGAATAACATTAAAGTCGATTCTTTTGATCACTGTAGTTCTACTTTGAGGATATGATGTGTAAAAACCCTCAGTTGTGGCTGGTGGATCTCACATTCCTGGTCTTTGTAATTCCAGTTCAATGAAGCCTCATTTTCACCTTTTTCCAGATAAATTTTCCCAACTGTTCTAATGTCCATGCTGTGGCATTGTCCCATCATTTGTATTTCCTGTTAATGGATTTTTAATATGGTCTGGGAAATTACTATATATGAGTAACTTCCTGTTGTATTGCAGCTTAAGGCCATTGTCACTGAAATAAAGCCCGAGTTGTAATAGTTTGCATCCAGAACGAGGAAAACGAAGAAACCCAAACACTGCTCAGTGGATGAGTCCGTCCTGGAATAAATACCAGCACAAAACTAAAAAGAAGAGCTTGTTTCCTCGAAGCAACAAGAGAAAGCTCTTTGTCTCTACAGATGTTTCTGGGAAACACGTTAACAATATTTAAACATTTGTTCTTAATAAACGTTTTTACTTAATGATGCTTTATGATATTTCTATCTGACCTAATGCAGCAGCGTATCCACATGAACTCTGCAGTGTTTCTACCCAGAGGCCACCGTGGTCCTTCTTTACTAATGCTGAGGGTTTTCTCCCAGCCGTGATAGCCTTTGACAGGTAAACTGAGTCATTCCAGCCCAGTGCAAAAATAACCTCCCTGTCTGCTCTTAACTTCACGCATCGATGCTAAAACGTTGCATAACTGAACCTGCAGACTGTGATCCTGTAGCTGTCGAGGAGAGGGCTTGATGCCGTCCATCTTCTGCTCAATTAACAACGCCTGCAACCTTTTGAGCCTTTGTCCTGCTACAGTCACAAATATAAAATCATCACTCTTTATTTGATCCACTACACTGCTGTCATTTCTCTGTTATGGCCCCACAAGGTCACTGAATCCCCCTCAAACCCACAGCACATGTACAAGTTTTCAAAGCGGTGTTCTGATCTGCTTCGAGCTTTCATCATTTTAGCCAGCCCCTCCGATCTTCTCCAGCTAAACACTACAAAGAAAGAGTTCAGTCTGCATAAAACATCTTGTGCATGTCACACGATACAGCATCCACAGCAGTATACACTGCAAACAGCAGAAGCTCTTCCTTCTTAGCCTTCAGTCCAGCAGTGATGATCTCCTCCTGCTTTTGGTTCACATCACCTTTCTCCTGAAAATCTGAGCTGGGCTTGACAAACCCTCAGCTCAGCGTGATATAAAGGTAGCTCTTCTAGTGTATTTGCCATCTCCTGAGCTCTCATTGTTACCATCTCACATTCTTCTCCAATCCATGGTTAGGGTGCTGCTCATAGGGGGTCATATGATTGTTGGGTTCTTCTCTGTACCTATGAAGCGCCTTGAGGCGACTTTTGTTGTGATTTGGCGCTATATAAATAAAATTGAATTGAATTTTCAGGGTCAAAGTTCAGAGGTAAGTTTGTTCAGCAAATGAATGACAATAAATCATACATGTTTGCTGATTCACAGGTTAACAGCCTGGAGGAAAGGGCTGTGTCGTTCCTGTGATGTGATTCAGCTTTATTTCAGCCACTCAACAAAACAACATTATATTAAATATAATAACACCCAGCACGCCCCTGCGGGCGGTTTATCCTTCAAGCTCGGATCCTCTACCAGAGGCCTGGGAGCTTGAGGGTCCTGCGCAGTATCTTAGCTGTTCCCAGGACTGCGCTCTTCTGGACAGAGATCTCTGATGTTGTTCCTGGGATCTGCTGGAGCCACTCGCCTAGCTTGGGAGTCACCGCACCTAGTGCTCCGATTACCACGGGGACCACCGTTACCTTCACCCTCCACATCCTCTCGAGCTCTTCTCTGAGCCCTTGGTATTTCTCCAGCTTCTCGTGTTCCTTCTTCCTGATATTGCTGTCATTCGGAACCGCTACATCGATCACTACGGCCGTCTTCTTCTGTTTGTCTACCACCACTATGTCCGGTTGGTTAGCCACCACCATTTTGTCCGTCTGTATCTGGAAGTCCCACAGGATCTTAGCTCGGTCATTCTCCACCACCCTTGGGGGCATCTCCCATTTTGACCTCGGGACTTCCAGGTTATACTCGGCACAGATGTTCCTGTACACTATGCCGGCCACTTGGTTATGGCGTTCCATGTATGCCTTGCCTGCTAGCATCTTGCACCCTGCTGTTATGTGCTGGATTGTCTCTGGGGCATCTTTACACAGCCTGCACCTGGGGTCTTGCCTGGTGTGATAGACCCCAGCCTCTATGGATCTTGTGCTCAGAGCTTGTTCTTGTGCTGCCATGATTAGTGCCTCTGTGCTGTCTTTCAGTCCAGCTTTGTCCAGCCACTGGTAGGATTTCTGGATATCAGCCACCTCCTCTATCTGCCGGTGGTACATACCGTGCAGGGGCCTGTCCTTCCATGATGGTTCCTCGTCTCCCTCCTCTTTCTTGGGTTTCTGCTGCCTGAGGTATTCACTGAGCACTCGGTCAGTTGGGGCCATCTTCCTAATGTATTCTTGGATGTTCGTTGTCTCATCCTGGACTGTGGTGCTGACACTCACCAGTCCCCGGCCCCCTTCCTTCCGCTTAGCGTACAGCCTCAGGGTGCTGGATTTGGGGTGAAACCCTCCATGCATGGTAAGGAGCTTTCTTGTCTTTATGTCAGTGGCTTCTATCTCCTCCTTTGGCCAGCCTATTACCCCAGCAGGGTACCTGATCACGGGCAGGGCGTACGTGTTGATGGCCCGGATCTTGTTCTTACCATTCAGCTGACTCCTCAGGACTTGCCTGACCCTCTGCAGGTACTTGGTGGTTGCAGCTTTTCTAGCGGCCTCTTCATGGTTCCCATTCGCCTGTGGGATCCCCAAGTACTTGTAACTGTCCTCTATGTCTGCAATGTTGCCTTCTGGTAGTTCAATCCCCTCAGTTCTGACTACCTTCCCTCTCTTTGTTACCATCCGACTACACTTCTCCAGTCCGAACGACATTCCAATGTCATTGCTGTATAGCCTGGTAGTGTGGATCAGTGAATCGATGTCTCGTTCACTCTTGGCATACAGCTTGATGTCATCCATGTACAGGAGGTGGCTGACAACTGCTCCGTTCTGTAGTCGGTATCCGTAGCCAGTCTTGTTAATGATCTCACTGAGGGGGTTCAGGCCTATGCAGAACAGCAGTGGGGACAGAGCATCTCCTTGGTAGATCCCGCACTTGATGGTGACTTGTGCTATGGGCTTGGAGTTGGCCTCTAGTGTTGTACGCCACATCCCCATTGAGTTCCTGATGAAGGCTCTTAGGGTCCCATTGATCTTGTACACTTCTAGGCATTCCAGTATCCAGCTGTGGGGCATTGAGTCATAGGCCTTCTTGTAATCAATCCAGGCAGTGCACAGGTTGGTCAGTCTGGTCTTGCAGTCTCGGCTGATTGTTCTGTCTACCAGTAGCTGATGTTTTGCGCCTCTGGTATTCTTGCCAATTCCTTTCTGTGTCCCGCTCATGTATTGACCCATGTGCCTGTTCATCTTAGCCGATATGATGCCTGACAGGAGCTTCCATGTAGTACTGAGGCAGGTTATTGGTCGGTAGTTGGAGGGGACCGGTCCCTTCTTGGGGTCCTTGGGGATCAGGACCGTCCGGCCTTCAGTTAGCCATTCCGGGTGTCTCTCGTTAACTAGCAGCTGGTTCATTTGTGCTGCCAGACGCTCGTGGAGTGCAGTCAGCTTCTTCAGCCAGTAGGCGTGAACCATGTCGGGCCCTGGTGCTGTCCAACTCTTCATACTGGAGACCCTTTCTTGGATATCTGCCACTGTGATGGTTACTGGACCCTGTTCAGGGAGGTCGCTGTGGTCTGCCCTCAGATCCTCTAGCCACTGAGCATTGCCGTTATGGGTTGCATCCTTCTCCCATATGCTCTTCCAGTATTGCTCCGTCTCCAGCCTTGGTGGTGCTGTTCTCTTATTGTTCCCTTGCCACTGAGAGTACACCTTTGCTGGTTCTGTGGAGAACAGCTGGTTTATTCTCCTGCCTTCTATCTCTCTGGTGTACCTCCTCAAGCGGCTGGCCAAGGCTGTGAGTCTTTGCTTGGCAGTTTCCAAGGCCTCAGGTATGGACAGCTTGCTGTATTTCTTAGGCACCTTTTCTGATTCAGTACGTTTCATGTAGAAATATGTGTGACAACTTTTTGTTGCAGCAATGATCTCAAAACACGGGGGGGGGGGGGGGGGGGGGGGCTAAGATGAATGTCTGCTGTGAGGACAGGGGGTGTGCGTGTGTGCTCAACTCACGTGACACGTCATTTACGCAACATTTGGTAGATTTAAAAGTTACAGTGAGATAAAATCATGTTATGGATTGCACTCAGTATATTGTGCCGACATGGTGAGATTGTGTCTGTCGAGCCGAGGAGAGCGTCGCAGTGCCAAAAGCTGTAAAATGAACTATCAGGCTGGAGTGTGCTGCCACAGCACAGAGCAGTCACAGAGTCCTGCAGGCAGAAGAGGAGTGATCGTGTTAGCCACCTTACAAAACAAAAAGACATGAAGTGAAAAGCAGAGCGCAGAGTGTGGCAGAAGAAGACAGACTGGGCCAAGTCCTGCATGTGCGAGAGCGAGCGAGACCCGGGACAACGTCATCCGCCTCGCCTGGACTAGTCCGCCGGCCGGAGGAGGGACAGTGGCTGCACTGTGCAGCCGAAGACTCACTTTGATCGCACAGGAAACGAGCGACGCAACCGGTCCACCGTCCGTGCAAACTGCGCCAGGCAGCGTATTGCACGCTGGAGGACACCGAGGAAAGTCACAGTAGGAGCGGTGCTTAGTGAGAGGTGATGTCGGGGGGACATGGCTTCTTCTCCGGTCACCCCAGCATCGCTTGAAGGAGAAACACCTTCACCCACCGGGAACGAGGAGCCCGCGACCACCCGACAGGTACGACACGCCTCCGAGACCCTCTGCGCGCCCGGTAACGTTTTACCGAAGTTCATTCGCAAACACACCAGTTTAAGATGGACCCGAGAATCAGCACACGGGAGCACTGGTGTCTGACTCAGCAGAAACGGCTCGACGTGCGTGTAATGCTTCGTATTTGATAACGATGGAATAATTCTTTAAAATAAGCACACAGATAAACACTGGTGGGTGGAAAAGTTCGCGTTTTGCTGAAATGAGTCCCGCCTAGTCCGGTCTACACCTCATTCAGCAAACATCTGAGTCACCCTGAGACGCCAGTGCCGTAAGTGACACGCTGTTTACACGCAGGAGCAGTTTAACACATGCAGGTTGTGCCAGTAGGCGTTTCCTTCAATGTGACACCAAACGTGTAAATCAGTGCTGGGAGCGGATGTTGGACCTGATCAGTCTTAATCTGACAAACTGTAGTTCCTGCTCTGTTTCTAATTCAGCCCCATGACAGACAACCAGCATGTTCTTCTGTCACGTGTTATTGACACGCACATATTTAGTCCGTGTGTGGGATGTTAAAGGTGAGTTTGTTCAGGGCACGATCAGACTGAGGCCATTTCAATAGGTGCAAGGAAGTGTTAGTGTGGTTACTACGGCAGCACTGATGCCCTGATGAGTGCACATGGCTGGAATGAAAAGTCAATGCTATGTATAGCATGAACTACTTGTTGTCTAAGGCGGTGCAGAGAGTGTGAGCAGGAAATATCTGAGGTTGGATATTTCAGTACATACAGAGCTGTGCAGAGACATTAGGATCTTAAACTATTGTCTGTATCTGGCAAAGCGAGAATCTGAGCCTTGTGTACAAACTGTCTGGTGTTTGTTCTGGCAGGAATATGAAACTACTGTGCACAGCATGCTTATTAAGATGGCCCAGGACCAGGTCATCTTGCAGGATGGTAGTGTTACATCGAGAAGGTTCCTCTTTAATTGTTGGATTTCTGTGTGAGTTTTCTCCCTGTGCCTCTGTGGCCTCTCCCCACAGTATCTGTGTTTGTGTTTAAAGTGTTTAAAGTACAGCACTAGATGATCGTATGGGTGAATGTGACTTGTTGTAAAGCACTTTGAGTTGTTGTCTATATAAAGTCTAAATGGAAATCCACTTATGTGCAGAGGACCAGAAGATCCAGCGCATCGAAATAAAGAGTTCTTTGCTTAAACAATGAATTGTGCGATAAAATATTAATTTACAAATTCATTTTTAAGTTATTTTATTTATTCAATACAAAAGTAATTTATTATCTAGTAATTTAATTGAAAATAAAAAATATTTATAAATCAGTATTTGAAAATAAATAATTATTCCATTAATAAATACTTCAAATCAGAAAAAAAAGAAATAAAATCTCAATAAAAACCTCACATCAAAAATCCTTTTCCTGTGTCGTCTCATGTCCAACATCTGTGTAGGCAGAGTGTAAACACAGAGGCTGAATGGCCTTTGGTATAGGTGCAAAGCTAAGACTGTCTAACCAATGACAGAGCTCCTTACCTCGCACCGGCTAATTTGCATTGCTCCGGGATTTCGGAAATTTATCCATTTATTCATTATGATGTGGTTCAGCATCATAATGCTGAACCACAGAAACACACACACACACACACACACATATATATATATATATATATATATATATATATATATTAGGGGTGCAATGATACTCGTATCGATATTGAACCGTTCGATACAGTGCTTTCGGTTCGGTACGCATGTGTATCGAACAATACAAAATTTTTAATTTATTTCATCAACTTTCCTTCTGACGATGCTGTCTGTGTTGAGCGCTCAGTGGATCTGTGTTCGACTACTCCGCCTAGGCTGCACTGTCGAGCACAGATCCACTGAGCGCAGCACAAGCTAGCAGACAGAAGCTAAGCTCGTTGCAACATGGCAAACTGAACCTCCCCCACTAGTGATGGCCAAATGAAGCTTTCCGAAGCACTGAAGCTTGTATTGAAAAACGGTTCATTACTCGAAGCTTTTCAACACAGTCCTCTCCGGTGACATCTGGTGGTGAAAACTTTGAAGAGCAGCTTGAATCTGCAAAATAAAACGGACTGCTCAATCATCGCTGCTCACTCAAGAGTGGAGTTCTCTCTGATATTGGGCCACCGTTCCGTTGCTTTGAACATGTAATTGGTTTTGTTTTCTCGATTGGGGGGCTGAAAAAAATGTAATGCGTATTTGCGTAATACATTTTGATCAATAAACTTTCCCTATTTAAACATGCACTATGGTGTGGCCTTTCTTTGCTCATAACTCCTTGATGTTGGTAAATACAATAAGTGAGCAATATATATAATATACATATGAGAATGCACAGCACATTATGGAGTATGCCCCTGCTGTGGAGTCCTGCCTCCATCTACTTGTCGTTTAATCACTGGACAGCTGGACAGGTTCATACAAAATATTAGATGAGGCCGATTGTCCTATACATATTTTTGACCTAGGGGTGGGATTGATTGTGAACTGGAAAGGGAAAATGCTTAGGAAGCTGAGTACGGCTGCATCGTTACCGATTTGTAGAATCATTTTGATTCGATACAGGATCCGATTCAATTTGATTGGAATCTGGAAAGTTTTGCCTCAGTCAGAAATATTACAAGTCTGATCATTTAACAGTATATATCCATAATTTCGTATCTATTAAAAGAAAGCTGACACATGTGAGACTTAATTAGAGATGTAAACAGAGAGTTATGAAACCTGCAGCTGCAGAAGCCAGCGAAAAAAAAAGAGGCAAACACAGCGCCGACCTGACGACGCACCAAAATCTGATTCTGACGCGTCGGGTCCGCGCTCTGTGTTTACGTTTGTATGCAGAATCCGTAAACCTGCTCCCAGTTACTGTTTTAGCTGCATGGTGTTTGACGACATGTTGTGAGGTTTAACCTGATATGCTGGCGTTTCAGGCATAATAACGTTAATTTACAAATCGACACAGGATTTCAATGAATCAATATCACTTTATTCAATTTAGCATGGATTGTAATCAGAAAGGCGATAATCAAAACCCACCCCTAATCAAGAACTTGCAAAGTAAAAACATGATCTATGTCAGGTAGCCCTTTTGTTATTTACATTTAAAAAGAGGATTAGTGTTACTGTGCGCTGGCTGAGTCTGTTTCTTTTCTTAGAAATAGTTTCTCCTGCCCTGGAGAAAATCCACTTGCATGGAACAGAAGAGGCTGTGGAGTGCAGGAACCACACTGCAAGCTGGTAGATATGCAGGTATTCCTGGGTCCTGCAGACTATCACCTAACAACAATAAACAAAATGATTTTCTAAACTGTGTAGCAATGTAATGTACGTATAGTGTCAAATACATTTTTGTAGTCTTCATTAGCTTTAATTCACATGGAAGTGTTCCTGAAGTCATATGCTGTAATGATATTTACATTATGAAAACATGATTTTGGACATTTCAAGTTTTTCACTTCGGCAGATAAAATGAATTGAGCAAAATCAACTCAAAATATTCCCACACGCCAGAACGTCCTCTCTTCCTCGCTGGCTCCATATCTGTCAGTGGAATGATCACCTCGTCGCTCTCTGTCACCATCAACACACTCCACGAATCCCGTGGATGATTCACTTCCTTATATCCGTTTGAATCAGGTACCGAAGCAGTTACGTGCGTAATGAAGCTTCGGACGTCACTGGTCACGTGACTTTTGCCAAACGAAGCAAGCCTCGACACAGTGCTTCTGAACCAGTGTGTTGTTTTTTTCGACACACGCTCCGGAGCATCAGCTTCAAGCGGGCCATCACTATCCCCCACCCTCATTCAGATCTGGCCTTTGGAACTATTTTGGTCTTCATGTGACGTATGACCCTGAAGGTAAGCGCGTCATGGACTAAAGTAAAACAGTATGTTGGATGTGCCACGCAATGCTCAATTACATGGGTGGGAACTAGTGTGTTAGCGCAGTTAGCTCGTTAACGTGTTGGCCGTCTAGCCCCACGCACGGGGCGATCCGCGGTCGCTTGTTAACGGAGATTTGCCGTGTTGTGGCGTTAAGGTCATTTCAGATTAACGCTGACAGCACTAGT
Source organism: Mchenga conophoros (assembly GCF_057382185.1). Lineage (NCBI taxonomy): Eukaryota > Metazoa > Chordata > Actinopteri > Cichliformes > Cichlidae > Mchenga > Mchenga conophoros. Next base: position 8,693,621 of record NC_140528.1, on the reverse strand, counting down.
GGGAACACAACGAATATGACTGCACATTTACTCCGACATCATCCTAGTGCAAAGACAAGTGGAAGCAGACAAAACAACAAGCACCATGCTACAAACTTTACCCGAGTCATTTAGACAGCTGTTAGCACAGGATTCTCCTTATGGAGACCTGATATGTTTAATATGCTGCTGAGAATATAGCCCAGAAGAAGCGTATAGTAGAGCTTTTATTTTGAAAGAGACATTTCTCTGTAATAAACTCTCTTTTCCAAAGATGGGTGATTCCTCCATCAGATAGATTTTTTTATTATTATTTTGTTGTTTCAGCAACATTAAATTTAAAAACTGTACGTTTGAGTTAAAATATATATTTATAATTTTAATAAATGACAAATTAAAAAGGCATGAACATTTTTTTTGTATCGAAAAAATATCGAACCGTGACACCAAAGTATCGAACTGAACCGAACCGAACCGTGAATTTTGTTTGTCGTTGCACCCCTAATATATGTGTGTGTGTGTATTTATACATCAATCCATTTTCTTGCTTATGGAGTTCAGGGCCTGGGACCTACTCCATGTCAGCTTTCAGTGTTTATAAACATGAACATTATGAACTCATGACTCCCTTGGGAAGCCTATGGTTTTTCATAGGCAGGGGATATTTGTTTTATCACAGTTCATTACCAAACAGAGCAGGGTTCTAATTGATTTGTGGCTTTTAGGATATTATGTATAGGTGTGTAAAAGTGGAGTGAATATAATTACAAACAGCAATGCTAGTGGAGTGATGACAGACAGGGCGGTTGGGGGGTGGTGAACAGTTTGCCAACAGTTCTGCCCTGTAGAGAAGGACATCTGCCATTTCTTTTTCCTTTTAGTCAAACAATTCAGGTAGTGATGAAAGAAAATCAGACTGTGGCAGTGCTTGCAGCAGGTAACGGAGTGATAATGCAGAGTTTTTACTAGAGATGGACCGATCCGATATTACGTATCGGTATCGGTCCGATACTGACCTAAATTACTGGATCGGATATCGGAGAAAAATAAAAAATGTAATCCGATCCATTAAATATCACGAAAGCACCTCACAAAAGTTGCAACACGCCGTAACTCACCTCAGAACGTTAGCACGTCGGAGCAGTATGCATCACGTGATAGAGCGGCTGTGGCATGCGGGACCTGTCGGTGGTCTGGATAGCATTTGGAGCTTCGCTACCAACCCGGCATTTCATCTTCGACAAAGTTATCCTGAGAGAAGTAAAGCAAGTGTGTAAGTCCATCTCTGAATGTTTGTAAAGCATTCCTGCGTTAAGCTTAACAAACGACTGCCTCTTCTTGCTGCTACTTCAATCATGAAACTGCTTAACGATCAGCTGATCGGCTTTTCTGTCTCGAGTCCGTCTCTCTTCTTTGTTTTTGGTCCACTTTGCACCAGAAAGAGGAAACCAGCGGCTGAACAACAGCAGCACGTTTAAACTTGATAAGCTGTTGTTACAATTTATTTAATATTACTTTCTACTCGAGGATCTTTTTCTACGTAGCTTACGGCTGGTAACTGTGCAGGGGCGGATCTAGCAAAGTTTAGCCAGGGGGGCCGATAGGGCATGAACAGGGAAAAGGGGGCACAAAGACATACTTTTCTTTCTTATTCTCATTTAAAATGTCTAGCTTTTAATAAATAATTATCTGACACCCAAAGTTTTAATTTGATGTAAAATGAATAGAAGTCAATTACTGTATATAGTGACTATTAAGTCTAATATATATACCCTAGTAAGCTATAGTACTTTTTCCTTTGGGAAGGTACCATCTGTGCAGTCTGCAATTTTGTTGAAGAAAGATGTTGAATCTATTTAATATTTCTTGAAAAATAATTGATTTCTGTGCATTTTTTTTCACAATGCATCAAATTAAGGCTGATTACGTCGATTAAGCATCATGAGGTGGAGCGTGAGGGGTGGTTCCCTATTTTTTATTTATTTCTTTTTGTTGTTGCTGGGAGTTGGAACCCTATTAGTTAGGTTGCTTAATATTTACGCTAAGTACTCTTTAAAATACCAGAATAGGGAGGATGGTGTAGGTCTAAGTTTATTAGATTGATCAGTATTGCTGAACTATGAAATATTTTTTTTGTATACAGGTATAACAGAATAGCTTTAGTGTAGTTGTTGTTTTAAACTTGAGTATGAACTTATACAAAATGCAGCAAGATATTTAAAAAACAGTTTTGTTGATTAAAAAACACTATATCGGATTCATATCGGTATCGGCAGATATCCAAATTTATGATATCGGTATCGGACATAAAAAAGTGGTATCGTGCCATCTCTAGTTTTTACTGCAGTGGACAGTCCCTAGTGTGACCATCGCTGGAACCAACCAGCTGATTTACACCATGGCAGCAGTCACCAGTGAAGTTCTTGGCTGCAACATGAACGATCTCAAGTAGCAATGCTACTAAACTTGCTGGAGAACTTTTAGTTCAGGCCACTTGATGAGTTTCACACAGTACTGCATATTATTTTATTAGGTTGGCACAAATGTAGGATTGTGTTTGTGATATCACGATGTGTCTGTTTCCTTTTCATATTACACTAAAGAGATCATCGCCTACAAGCCTCCGTAAACGAACAGCATGTCTATAAAAGCCCATTCATCATCCGGCCCTCCTGCTCAAACACAACCATGTAGCGCTCATCCCTCCACCCGTCTCATTCAGCATCCACACACATGTTGCAGGGATGTCGCAGTGTTCGTTTGACTTTGGGTCCTGAAGGACGGAGTTTAGGACCCAGATTACTCCCAGATTTAAGAGCACCTTAGTCCAAAAAATATGGCAATAACGACGGCCGCTTGCATGTTCTACAAAAAAATGGTGCTTTGTTGTGTATCTGACGGACAAACACCAAACCAGTTCCACACCACTGAAGTTGCAGCATTTTTACAAACCAATTCTGGTTCATGTGTTTCACTCAACGATCCGCTTTCCCCCTTCTCATTCTCTATCGCCACCATGTGGGTATGAAAACAAAGGCACTGCGCATGCGCACTTTACCCATATTCTATCGCGATATTTTATTTTTTTATCGTTGCCCAACATTAAACCAGTATTACCATGAACAGTATGATGTGGCACAGCCATAGGTGGGCTGGTAGGAATGCTGCGGAGGGAGGAGAGAATGGGTTAGCCAGAGTCTAGAGTGAGATGTACACTTACAGAGAGAGTCGAAACCATCCTACCGGGCGATGTGGTGACAAGAAGCAGGTAGTAAGTGACGTAACAGGCGTGTCTTTTCCTCTGTAGAGCTAACACTCCTGCTGTTTTACTTCTGTACTCCTGTGCATACGTCAAGGATGTCACAATCACATTTTACAGCATCCATGTTATATTAGAGATACTTTAGTCCCAGCAAAGTAGTGTACTGTTGTTGTTTGCTCCATTGCAACAAAACATGCAATGACATACTGAATTGCACCAGTTTTTAGGACGTCTATCTTTTACTTTCTGTGGGTTTTTCACTGCTTCTCTGCGATCAGATGAATTGTGCACACTATTTGCTCTTCCACAGCTTTATTTTTTAGTCTTTGAATGTTCCCATCACTTCTGTGATGACAAAAGTCATGATTATGCCATAGTCAGTCTATTTATATAGACCAAAGGCTCATCAGCAGATCCAAACCGACAGAAAGGCCACGGTTTCCTAAGAATAGAGCACTTACCAGTTATTCACATTGAAATGTCCTGTAACGTAGACACCGTTATCATGGTTTTGTTAACCTTAAAGAACAAAACTATGTGCCTGTTTAAATATTTATGGTCTGTATATACATTAATAATATTTACCATTAAAGGCAGTTTACTTTATACCTAGATCATCGATCACAGTGCATCGATCGGCTTCCTGCTTTACTTCCTCATTGATGACTGAGATGCTGCAATCAGTCCTCCAAAATATTAAGCAGGGTGCACGCCATCCCATCAGTTTCCATACTCCTGACATAGAGTGAGATTTCCTGAAGCCTTGCTATTTATAGCTGCAGGAGGCAGCTTCTAGCTTCTCCCTGGACGAAGCTGTCCTTGTTTTTGTCTTCATCAAAAAACCTTAAAATCTAAAAATACAGACAGCAGGTTCTTTGTTGGGCTTCTCTTTGTGGTTTGCTGTGGCTTTGCATCTGCTCTGCATCCCTGACCATCAATGTCACCAACATGTGTTCAATGATCAGCCAGTTCACCTCTGAGGGACTTTGGTCTATTCAAACTGGCTGAGATGCTGTGGCTTAAAAAGGTGGTTCAGACTTGAAAACCCTCCGATGGGCTGAATTATAACTCTAATAAGAATAAATAGCTACATTTACAACCTGCATGTTGTGTTTACTTGTGTTGTCTGTGTCTAATATGAACATTTTGTTGATGATCTGAAACATTCAAATGTAACATTTTTGGATTCATTCCTGTGGAGCTCAGTTCGGCACTCCCAGTCAGCGAGCCATGGCATGTATGTATGTGTATGTGGAGACATGCGTCTGTATGTTCGCATGCATGTATTTATACATACATGTATGCATGTGCGTGTATGTTTGTATGGGTGTATCCGTATGTTTGCAGGTGCATGTATAACTTGTACATATCGTTCTTGTGTAAATGTAAATTTGTCTGTGATTGTGTAAATACTTCACACACATGGAGAAATGTCAAACAGCCTTTCATTGTTCTTGTAACAGTGACAATAAAAGCTATTCTATTCTATTCTATTCTATTGCTCTGTCATGCATTCTTGCATCTCTTGCCTGCAAACACACTTTGCAGAGTGCACTCTGTAGTTTATTTTACATAATAGTTAATACAGTACTTGTATTTAAGTGTATTTCGGTTTATTGTTTTACATCTCATAGCACTGCAAACACCTATAAAGCATAAGGTTTACTGAGCTCTTACTACTAATCGGTTCTATCTTGTAGTTGCACTAAACTGCACGATAAATCATAGAAGTAATTCAGACAGGGAGTTTTATGTCAGTGTTCTCCATTGAAACTGGTTATGAGTATTCACAAGATTTGTATCCAGGGATTATATCCCAGTCACCAGCACACTGTCATGTCTCATAAACTGGTTTGGTATCTCGGTGCAGTCCCCTACTCACAGAATAGTCTGAGGCCAGGGGCCTTTATGAAGGGGGCCAGGGGATCCCATGTCCTTGAGTGATTAGTCTGCCTTGGAAGCTCGTCTGTTCAGAGCGTTTTATGGCATTTGATGTTTGTATATCTTCTTTTCATTCTATCATTTTTTAAAAATGGATTTTTTGTATGTGTGGGGGGACATATGAAGAACACTGGAGTTAGAAAGCTTATGGCTTTTCCTTTAGTGCAGAGCCTAAGAATAGCTCGGCGGACTTCATTCACATGTTGCTGTTATTTATAGCTGCCAGTGACACAAACAACACGCCTGTGGGTGCTGCTGCCTGTGCTGGGATTGGTTTTTGTCGTAACATAAACAGAACTAAAGTGGATCCAAGTGTTAAAAACAATTTAAAAATGTACATTGCAGCCACTGTCTGTGCATCTGGAACTGTTTCTGATGATCTGTGATGGCAGCAGGTACTTAGTTCACCAGATACTAAGAAATAATTCCTTTTGTTTTTTTAAGGTAACTACTTAATTTGTCTTTTCTCTTGCAGGTAAGTTGACATGGAGCTGTCCAAAGCCTGACTCCTGCTGACGGCCCCGTCGTTCTGTATGTGTTTGCTGTGGGGCTGGTGACAGAGAGGTAAATATGCCTCAAATAGTTGTTGACCTTTCTGTGTGGAGACACGAGGCAGAAGCAGCAGCCACTCTGATTATTGGACGTCCTGCTGTGACAGTGGACAGTGATAGAAAGGCCTGAAAGAAAGGCTGAGCTCAGACCAGTATGTCATCACTGTTTGGGTTTGTGCTGAACTGGGCTACTGTTACATGACTGGTAATGAACTGGTAACACCCCAGAGTTCTGTGCGCAATAAGATCTGAATTAATCTAATCCATAAATAAATCATGAACAGCCAACATGCACACATGCTTAACAGAGTGTGTGTGTGTGTGTGTGTGTGTGTGTGTGTGTGTGTGTGTGTGTGTGTGTGTGTGCTTCCTTTGAGTACAGCTGTTTAGCACATGCATTAATATTTCAGGAAGATGCCCTCAGAGAGACATTATATATGTTTGCATGCTGCATAATTAATATAATAATAAATACCTTTCTAGTGTGATAACAGCAGGGGGCGCTGTGACTGCAGAGTCCTTTTGATGTGCTGTTTTTACGTGACAAATTGCTGCTGACAGATCTATGTGATCACTTATATTAAGAGAGGATTCCTGATTCTCTGTTTAACTTTGTACTGTGACGCTAACGGAGTTTATAAATAAGTCTTTTAATCGTATTAGTTGTAATTAGAAAGACGAACTCCTCTCTCCTGATTGTTGATTGGCTTTTTATGAATTAGGGTGAAAACTTCAAACCCACAAATACCCAAAGAAACCTGAAACGATGATTTAGCCATGAAGTGAAATCACACAGGGAAGCTGAGATTGTTTGTTGACCTGTGCTTCAGCATGTCTAACTGGGACCTTTACAGCAGTATTTCTGTGTTAGTTACTGTTCGACACCCTTTGCCCTGTGTATCCACGATCAGTCGTCTGCACGTGTCCAGCCTCGCCCCTGTGTTCTACCTAAACGGTTCCATTCTGGTCATTCCCAATGAAGAGTCGACCATCTTTAACCGCTCCAGCTCCGCCTCCTGGGTTTGTCAGTGCCACCGTCTCCGACACACAACAGCTCGCCCGACTGCCATCACGAGCTACCGTCTCCTAAATTTTCCCTTTCAGGTTTTTGTGTTTCCTCTTTCACAAACCCCCCCTGACCCTCACCTCCACCCACCCCACCTCCTCTGCACCTGCCCTGTGCACTGTGTTGTTCTGGACCAGCTTCACTCAGGCACCTTTCTCCTTCACACACATGTATTCAGTCTTACTGGCTCCAGCTCTCCACCTGCTCCCTGTTCTCACTATAGTTCCCAGTGTTGTCTGCACCATCGCACACATGAAGGGCCTCAGAGTCGAGTCCTGATGTCATGGCAACCCCGCTTTAAATCCATCTGTCCCTCCTACAGCTCAGCTCACCTGTGCCTTGCTGTCTCCTGCACAGCCTCAGTATGTGCTCAGTATGTGCTCAGTATGTGCAGTACCACAGTACGTCTCTTGGTGTCCCGTCGTGTGCTTTTTCCACATCCACACAGATATGATACAACTCCTTCTAACCTTCTCTGCACTTCCTCATCTACATGTAGAACCTCACTTCAGTAGCTCTTTCTCACGGTGTGGCTCATCAGCTCCATCCCCCTGTGGCTGCTGCAGCTCTGCACCCTGATTCTTCAGTACCAGGACGCTCTTCCTCCATTCCTCATCATCCAACACTGTGTTAAAAAGTCCCCTTCAGACCTCCAGATGTTTATCAGGACCATCATTCTTCATCTCCTTCATGTCTGCCCTCATGTCCTCCTTACTCTGACGTGCTGCACATCCTTCCAACCTCAGCCAAGTCTTCTTCTGCTTCCTCAGCATGTGCTCTCTCACACAGGTCACTGTAAACCTGCAGCCACTGCCCAGTTCTCCCGTCTACTTTCATTATCCTGAACGTCCTCGTTCACATTTCCTTGTCTTCTTTTCTTCTGTTCAGAGGATGCACTGAACACCACCATGACTCTTTCCCTCATACTTCAAACCATGTTTCAGAGGTTTGAAGTCACACACTAACCTGCTCACCTTATTATTGTGTTTTTGAGCGTTTTCTTCTGCTAGTACCCCCCTCACAGTCTCCACCTTCACCATACGTCACCTGCAAGGTCACTGTCTTCAAAGGTGTAGCCCCCCCCCTCCATTATCTGATTTCACTGCAGCTTTTACGAGTCAGCCGTGCTATTTCTGATAGGCTCCCCTCTTCTCTCTGTGAGTGTCGCTCATAGAAAACTTTGACACATTAGCCGGTCATGTGAGCTGCTGCCTGTTAGTGCACACGCCGCTGCCGCCTCGCAGCAGCCTGGGATTCCTGATTTACTGCTGGTTCACTGAGCAGAAGAACAGCGTTTAATGGGGCTCTTTCCTAAAAGTCGTGGCCTGTGTGAGGGATCGTGGCGTGTAGTGTATGTGTTGTTGGCAAGCCGTCACAAGGGGGCGCCCTTCGACAACTTACCTTTGATTTTGTGACTCATGAGCAAGAAAAGCATAATCGTCAGATTAAATGTAATTTATCTTCATAATAAAGGAAACACGGATGTTTCTCAGTGACTCGTGTTTGTTGTGCTGTGTTTTCAGTCAGTTTGAGACAAGAAGAAAAGAAATGAGCAGGAAGCAGAACACATCACTGTTTGCTCCTCCTTTTATATAATAGGACTAATACAGCAGTGTTACATATGTAAATGGCTCCAGCTGTCATAAACTAAGATTCAGGAAGTTCTCTGATTGAAATGCTGGCAGGTGATGGGTAACCCTCCCCAGCATGTTCCCAAGCGTTGCATACAAGCCACTGAAAAGTAAAAAAGTAGCTGACGACAGGCTGACTGTCTGTGTGGAGAATCAGTAGGAAAACGATGGATAAGCACATGAATCTGACATATTTGGAACAACCAGGTCTCGTGAATGACGCCATTTTTACTCCACGTGAAGAAAACAACATGTAAACAGATCGTGAGCATCACATTTGTTTATGCTTCACAGTTTCCTGCTATCCAAAGATGTCAGCTGACGGCCCCGCCTGCCTTTGTTGTCTCTGCCCAGCCTTCCTGTCGTTATCCGTGTTTTTGCTCCCCATCCCCTCTGCCCTGTTGCCCTGACAACAGACAGACACCTAGGTTTCCTTGGCGACGGGGCAGTTTCCTGCCTCCCTGCTTGGACGCTGTGACTGTAGCACAGAGTGTAAGATGTGATTGAAAACGGTAACTGTAACAGAATACAGTTACTCGTACGTGTATTCCGTTACTCCCCAACATCCAGTGTAATCCATTTACTTCAACAAAGTAACTGTATTCTAAATACCACCTGTTTAAACAGTAACTGTAACAGAATACAGTTACTCGTACATGTATTCCGTTACTCCCCAACACTGGATATTTGTCATATAATTGAAATATCATTAAACTCACTACTCGTACTCATAAATATGGTCCGTGCACAAAGCAGCGTCGTCTCTTTCTAACCATCCCTGCTCCAACAAACACGAGGTTGTTTCCATCGCTGCTGCTGTTCCATGTTGTTCAGCTCTTATTGTTACTGTAAGTCTCGTAGTTCTTATTTGTGTGAGGCTTTGCTCCTGCCCGTCACTCTGCTGCTGTTCCATGTTGTTCAGCTCTTATTGTTACTGTAAGTCTCGTAGTTCTTATTTGTGTGAGGCTTTGCTCCTGCCCGTCACTCTGCTGCTGTTCCATGTTGTACAGCTCTTATTGTTACTGTAAGTCTCGTGTTTCTTATTTGTGTGAGGCTTTGCTCCTGCCCGTCACTCTGCTGCTGGAGCACCGGGATTTCCCCAATCAGGACAATAACGGATGTTTCTGTTCGTTTCTGTTGTGTACATGTTTTATATCAGAGCATCTCCCAGAATCTGAACTGATCAAAAAGTGCCGACATGTCCGGAGGGATTTTGGCCCACTGCTCTTTACAGCTGCTTCCACAGATTTAGTAAAGGAGGCTCTGGAGGCTGGCTAGCCCACTTCTTCTTCAGCCCCTGCTTTGTTTGCACCCATCCACGGCCACCACTGTGTGTTTGACTGTGGGGATGTTGGTGTGTCACACTCAGCATTTCTCAGCCTTCAGCCAATCATCCAGACGGTCAAACCTCAGACGGGCTTGTACATGCTAAACCGCGTGGGTGCTGCAGTAGTTCAATCCTCTACCAGTGTTACCAGTATGTGGTGACTGTCATCCACCTGCCTTCTCACCATTAACCAGCTCCTCCTGTGTGAGTTTGGGCCCATCCAGCACCTTTCCTATGATCATCCTCCGCCCATGAGGCTGACTGATCACATCATGGTCAGAACTGCTGCTCCCACAGTCACCGAGCTTCATGCTGACGCCCTTTGCATCTATATGCTGAGAGTCCCACAGCCAGTCTGTGGGATCCAGGGTTGTAGAGGACCACACACTTCATTCAGGGACATGCAGATCTGTTCATAACTGATATGTTTTTTGTTCGATGTTTCTAAACTCAGGTAAAAATCAGAGACTGTTCATTTCTCTGTAAGTGAGCAAACTTATAAATTCAGCAGGGAGGATAATTGTTTCCCCGTCGTAGTTCAGTGTAGCTAGTCTCTTAACCCCCAACCAACCCGCTGCACCTCCTCCCTCCCCTCCCTCTCATAAAATATTGAGAGAGCCTGGCACTAGGCCAGACGCCCCCTCCCTCTCTGCCAGGCAGACTGAAGGAGCATGTGGCTGTGGGAGGGGCACGAAGGGCGGCTCGGCTGAGGAGATATTTGCATCATATATTAGTCAAAATGCTGCAGCTCGTCTTTTAACTGGCACTCGAAAGTTTGAGCACATTTCCCCTGTTTTAGCTTCACGTCACTGGCTGCCCATTTCTTTTAGGATTCATTTTAAAATTCTTTTATTTACTTTTAAAGCTCTCCATGGCCTCGCCCCATCTCATCTCTCTGAGCTGCGACAGCCTCATACAGGCCAGCTGATCAGCTGCTCCTGCATGTACCCAGGACTGGGCGTAAACTTAGAGGAGATCCTGCTTTTGCTGTAGCAGCTGCAAACTGTGGAGCGAGCTTCCTTTGGAGATCAGACAGGCCTCTTCTTTACCTGTTTTTAAGTCTTGAAAACCCGCCTCTTTACCCTGAGCTTTGACACCACGTGAGATGTTGGTTTTTATTTCAGTTGTTTTTAGGTGATTCGATGCTGTTTTATCTTGTTTTGTTTTCATTTGATGTTTTATGTGTTTTATTTATTTATTTTGCTGTTTTCTGTTGTTCTATTGTTTTAACTTATTTTCCGTGCAGCACTTTGTTCCTGTGCTGGCTATTTTAAAGTGCTTTATAAATAAGATTGGATTGGATTGGACTGCCACCAACAGCTCTGTAACACACTGTGCACACAATGCTATCATTGTCTTTTCTTTTTAGCTGCTTTTACATTTTAGTTGCTGACTTCTGATAAACTGAATAAAACAGGAGAACACACAACCTGGAAATCTTCAACCACACACAAAATACATACGTTTCCCTGGTAAAGTACACAACCTCTGCAGTACCGCTGAGTTTTCTACAAGCGCACAAAGCTGCTACCAGCTCTGCTGCTGTGACCTGTGTTACCTGTGTTAGGCTCTTACATCCATACGATGGTTGAAGGACCGGCCGTGTCCCGTCTTCCTTCTGTGCATAATCGTGGCCCCTGCTGGAAGCTGACCCCGTTCTCCCACAGTGTTGCTGAAATGGTGAAACTGGAGCACGAATCGATCTGGGAGCTTTGATGAGAGATCAGCTGAAGTTTGACTGCAGCCTGATTCACTTTAGGACAACCAGTTTGCTTTTAATGTTTTTCTGCCTGATTCATTCTGATACACAAACACAGGCTGAACGGTGTCTGTGCTCCCACATCCTCAGTGTCCGTCTCAACACCTCTGCATCCTTCACTCACTTCTTAGCATGCAGGACGTGTGTGTGTGTGTGTGTGTGTGTGTGTGTGTGTGTGTGTGTGTGTGTGTGTGTGTGTGTGTGGGTCTGTGTGTGTGTGTGTGTGTGTGTGTGTGTGTGTGTGTGTGGGTCTGTGTGGGTCTGTGTGGATCTGTGTGTGTCTGTGTGGGGTCAGTGTTAACAACATGGTGCAGAAAGGAAACACAAGCGTGGAGTCGGTGGTGCAAACGGTGGCTCGTGCATCAATCAGCTCCAGCTGTGATGCATCTCTTTGATTAGTGGGAGCAGCAAACTCCATCCAGACAGCTTCCTTTCTTTTTTTCACTTGACTGATCGATCAGCGCACAGCTCTGTTTAGCACACACGCCATCTTTAACGACGGCGTGGAGTCTGTGCCCTGTTCCTCCCACACACGAGTGTTCGTTCATGTTCGGCCTTGTGTCTGAGCGTTTCCTCTCGGTGTGTCTGTAACGAGGAAGCCACGGGCAGGTCGCACACAAACGTATGGCTGCTGAGTGTGGCAACTATTCTGGTTTGCCAGCGACGTTTCCAGATAAACACTGGTGGCAGCTGCTGCCATGGCAACCCCATTGTGCTCCCTCCCTCCCTGGCTCGTCTCCCCTCCCTCTCCCCAACCACTCCTCTCTCTCATGCTCCGCCGGCTCAGAGAGCGAGGACCAGAGAGGAGAGAGGTCAGCTCGATTCAGAGGACAGAAAGAAGAAAGGAATAACCCGGAGTGGACGGGGACAGGATGAGCGAGGACAGCCACTCCCACTACAGGCTGGACCCCAGCGATCGCCTCAACGGGCTGGGACAGAGGAGGAAGAGACCCAAGAAGGTAAACGAATAGATGGAGAGCCACGTGGTGCAAAGTGTGTAAGGATGGAGCACCCCACCCTGCAAAAAGAGAAAGGAGGTGGGGTTAGGTGAGGTTTGTTTATGTGCAGACGAGCGTCCACATGATGTTAGGAGCACCGAACCATCTCTCACCCCATCGTCTCCTGTGGAGTGTGTGGCTGCTCCCCCACAGCAGTTGTATCCTCTCTCATATCCTCCGTCTCCTGGTGTTGTGTTGCTCCACAGTGAGTCGTAGTAGGAGGCTCACATGCTGTCAGGGTGGGTCCCTGCTCGCTCTTTGTGCGCCTGTCGTTGGGGGTTTTGGTGTTTGCAGCTATCAGGAGGTTTGTGTTGTAGCCTGATGTGAGAAGTGTTGTTATTATCATCATTTTTAACATTTCTGCACCGCTACAATAAACAGACACACACCCATCAGCCTGTTTACAGATCTATACGCCCATAAAGACGTGAAATACGCCATACACATGTGTTCATATGTGTTATAAAATAAAGAGGTAAAGTATTAGCTGTTCAGATTGATTCATAAATATGACCTCAGCACGTGAAATCCTTTTGTTGACGTCCCTAAAAGCTCGTCTTAATATCACGTCAGACCAACGAAGCCGTACAACACAAATAACCAGACCAAACCAGGGTTGTGCGTCTGTTGTTGAGAACATTGTCAGTAAACCACAGATCAGTGTTTATGTACCAGTGACGTCCTGTCAGTCTCGATGTAATGATTCCTGACAGCGCGTCTTTGTGTGCCACCTGCTCGCTCAGCAGCTACACAACCCAGGAGCTCCGTTTTGAAACAAACCTTAGCACAGTGTTTGTGTGTCCGCCGGGAGTGATGTCTCACTCTGTTTCCATCCTTTTCTCGTGAACAGCGATCTGGTGTTTCTGAGGACACAGAAGCATCCAGCGTCATTATTTTTGTGTATGTCGTGTGAGCTGAGAGTGGAGCGCTGCAACCAAAGGTAGTGAGCGCGTCAGCCTTTAATGTCGCGGCCGGTTGTGCGATCGTGTCGCCGCTGAACTCGTGTGGCCTGAAACTGAGAGTTTGTCTCAGGGATCTTTACATTTGAAGTCAGGTAAACAGGAGCAATCATCCAGTGAACTAACAGAACATTCAGGAGCATTTACTCTCATGAATGTCAGACAAACTGAGGTTTGTGTGTCAGTTAGATTCTTTAAGTCATTAAAGTGTCTCTGTTAGGAAAAGCATCTGTTTCCTCCACCTCTGCAGAACTGCATGACCCGTAGCATCATTGCAGGAAGTATCCTGTGACAATGAGTGACTGCACATCATCATTATCAACACATAAACCTGTGGTCTGGACCTGCAGTTCTTATTTTTACTGTCTGGTTTTGTGTAAAGCAGCACTTCAGTAAGCACCTGTGAAGCACACAGTCATAGTCGAGTAATGAAGCGATCCATATGTGAAACATATTCCACGTCTACAGGATAGTGGAGGTTACATGGGTCAACCTGGCAAACTGTACCAGCACATGTGATCACACTGATAGCAGAACACAGGTATGTGAGTCTCTACGACGAGGTCAGAAACCAGTAACAAATGTTTCATGTGATTCGTTTTTCTCCAGTTTGTCTGCAGTGAACCTTAAATACTCACTGAACCAGCTGTTTCCTGATGTGGTGACGTGTGTCGGTGATGAAGCCAACACTCTGTCCAGTGTTGGGCAAGTTACTTGAAAAAAGTAATCAGTAACTAATTACTGATTACTTCCCCCAAAAAGTAATCCCGTTACTTTACTGATTACTTATTTTCAAAAGTAATTAATTACTTAGTTACTTTTTAAAAACCCGATTTACAACCTGAGTAGGTGATAAAGCGATAGATCTTTCAGCCCAATTCTACTTTTTCTGCATAATCCATCATACAAAATGTAATCAAATGGAAAAGTCTCTTTTTAAAACTTGTTTAATTAGTTTTAATCTTTTAACTTTATGCATCAAGCAAACATTTAATTATATGCAACATTCTCTGACTGGAAGAAATTAGTTTAACATTTAAACCTATTTTCTGCACATTCCAGCACATAAAATAAAATATTTTGTGTGTTTACACTCAGTCTTTCAAATAGATGCAAGTAAAACACAGCAGAAAATAAATAAAGTCAAAGACTCAGCGGTCCTGTTGCTCTATTTTCACCTGTAAAGCAGGAGTGGGGTAGGCGGAGGTTTACCCTGGTGCAGGTGTGCCGCGGTCAGTGGAAGAATCCGCGAGTTTCTCTGTGAGTTTCCCATTACGTCGTAGCTACTCGGTGCTTGTTGGAAGTTTAGGGGTTTTTTCGCTGTAAAAAGAAGTTTTCTTCCCACGCACAGCGGACACTAATGTTTTTGTCACTTTTTATGGAATCAAACTCAAAGTAAGGTCAGTACTTCCACGCTTTAAACGCTGCACGCTCATACTCTCTCTGCACTCGATATGTGATCCATTGTTGATCTGCACACAGCTGTTGTCACTAACGGCGCACTCGCTTACGTCACTGTCGTGAGACATTCTCGCAAAAAAATCACGGTTTTAGTAACGCAGTAACGCAGCGTTCCTACGGGAAAGTAACGGTAATCTAATTACTGTTTTTGCAATAGTAATCCCTTACTTTACTCGTTACTTCAAAAAAGTAATCGGATTACGCGTTACTGGAGCGTTGTTCTCCTCTGTAACAAAGCAGTGATAAAGGAATAGATGCTGATTTTATTAACTTGTGTCTTTGTGCTGCTGGATTCAGTCTGAAGCAGGCAGCAGTGCTGAACCTACCAGTGTAAATGTGATGGTGGAAGCAGAGGCCAGCACTTGGCAGTGCTAAACACAATAAAAGACTCACAAGTTCCTGCTCAAAGGTCAGCTGCCTTCAGATCAATCATTAACCTGCAGCAGGTTGTGGCCTGATGTGTTTGTAAGAGTTTCACTTTCAGGAGGAGAAAATTTAAACGAGTCGCACAAATGTGAACTACAAAGTCTGTGACACACAATTTATGCAAACTGCAGTAAATCTGACCTGAAGAAATCCAGTCTTCTGCCTGTTGTGGTTGTGACAGCTGCTCGTAGGAGAGTTTGTTTGTAGGAGGTGGAGATGTTCTCAGATCAAGTGCGTAATCGTCTCTTTGTGTAGACGCTAAAAGCTGTGAGCCAAAACTCTCTGCTCTGAAACTCTTCACTCAGTCCTCACGCTGAGAGTTTAGAGGCTGAACTTCTTGTTCCTCCATAACACTTTTCATGAAACAGCAGAAATGAGCTTGTGTTTCTCAGCAGTGCGCACACAGAGAACCGATCCTCTCTGCTCAGTCTGAACAAATCAAAGTGAAACGTCAGTGAAAACACAGCTGCTGATCAAACTGTGTCAGATTAATGCCTCAATGTTTCACTGTGACGTTAAAAAATACATAAAAATGATTTAAAGAAGTAGGAGGCAGATTTTCACAATAAGAGCACTTTGTTTTTAATTCAGTTAATGTCAAACTGTCATCAACACCTCTGTGTTGTCTCTGAGCAGATTCAGGCATTACTCAAATAATAAAGGCTTTTTTTCACTATTATACTTTTCATTAGTCTCCAGGTTGATGATTATAAACAGAATTATTAAAGTTTTTATCATTTCAGGCTGAAAATCAACATGAATTTGGTTCTAATCAAAGAAGCTCCTTTAATGTGTGTCATTAAAATCCTCACACAGACTTAAAAAGGCGACATTAACATTAAAATAAATGAAAGAAGCTTCAGCTGAGAGCTTCATGCAGTCATCATCAGCAGCTCATAGCAGTCACAGCTCTTTATTACGCAGCTTTGCAGGAATTAAAGTGGCTGAAGTGTCAGAGTTTGTGTGAGAAGCTGCTTCATGGACAGCTGTACACACGTCTTTATTATTTCTTCATAAATCAAACACACAGGTTTGTCTGCAGATGATTTAAAGTGTGTCGTTGTGCAGTTAAAGCTGTTTGTGTGACGCCCTGACCTCCTGTGAATGAAACAGCCAATCAGATCCATCAGAGAGAGAGAGCAGGAAGTGTTGTGTGTTTGTGACAGAACAAGGAAACAGTGATGATGATGAACATAAAGGTCCTCTGATGTTTCCTGTTACAGTAACGCTTGTTCATCTGTTGCTCTCCTACACTTTCCTATAAATAAAGGAGAAAAAGTCTGTTTAGTTTCATTTCCTACAGCTCAGAGTTACACTTCACATTCCTGCTGTCACATCAAAAAGCTTCACTTTGGTCCAACATCTACATGTTAACATGAAACACAGACAGACTCAGAACATCTGGAACATCTGCACTTTGACCCAAACTGTTATAGCAGGATATTTTCTGCATATTTCTTATGTTGGACCTGTTTGAACTGTAAACGACCTGTAATCATCTGTAAATGGTGTGAGACACACTGAGGCCACCTACAGGGCAGCTGGGGAACAGCAGGGATCTGAAATCATACGAGATGTTAGTGAGAAGTTAGAACAAACGGACTAAAGATGGCTCGAAGTGATCAAAGTTGATCTAAAACAGAAGATAAATCCAAAGCAGCATCAGATGAATGTTACCATTTCCAGTTACGGTGCCCTTCATCTAATATGGAAATGTGTTGTTGTTTTTTTGCCGTGTTGTTGTTCTTCCTATTGTGTTTAGGCCAGAGATGCTCTTCAAACAGCGGACAGACATGACCACATTACAAGAACATGGTGTGAGTCCGATTTGATATTCCAGTCAACGCTGAGAGACCTTAACCAGGAAGTCAGAGGTCAGCTGATGCTGCGAGCAGGAAGTGAACCAAGGGAAAGGTCCACTCTACTCAATCTCAAAGAAAATATGCTGGTATTTGTTGATGTTGATGGTACAATAAAAATATATAATATAATAAATAATAAAATATCATGTGATGATGAGATGTGTTGTTGGTGTTTGTATTTTCTGTAAATGTCTTTTTTAATGTAAATGCTTTGTTCCAGACGGACAGGGAATCAGTTGCTGTACGATGACATCATCTTGATGTTGACGAGGAGGGCGAGAAAAACTAGTTTTGTCCTGCAGATGGCGATCTTGCACCGTGTTCAGAGAGCCGACACTTTGATGGTGCTGCTCTACTCAGCTTACTTTAGCCTGGGTTGGACTCTATATGAGCAGCTTCCACTCTGGTTTCACTCTTAAACACACTTGTTTGATTTCACTTGTAAAAGTTGAAGAATAAATATTTTATTA
Organism: Mchenga conophoros; assembly: GCF_057382185.1. Lineage (NCBI taxonomy): Eukaryota > Metazoa > Chordata > Actinopteri > Cichliformes > Cichlidae > Mchenga > Mchenga conophoros. Next base: position 8,675,929 of record NC_140528.1, on the reverse strand, counting down.
CAAAATGATTTGTTGATGCATTTTTTTAGGGTCAAATATCTTGTTTGATTTGAGGAATGAACTGTTAGGGTGGAAAAAGTGAATCAGGTTAAAATAGTGGTGCTTTATATCAGTGAAGATGTATAATGTAATTTAAAATGTTGATGATGGGTTGTAGTGGGCTTGTACTTACAAAACTGTCTCATTTTATTGGAACGATCCACAGTTGCATCCATTCACGGATGACATCTGACATCATTTGACATCTGGTCTGAACACGTTTGTACACAAGATGCCTCAGTTCTGGATGTTCCCACAGACTCCTCTGTGCACCTAAAGAAAAGGTCAAGGGTCAGCAGCACATGTAGTTGGGACAATTCTTCAGTCGCACAAACTACACAATGATTTTCCTCCAATGACGACTTTTCACTTGCAGAAATGGTCCTGTGTGATTTCCAGGCTGTGATATAAAAACTAGTTCCTAATGGCAGCGACTCACTCAGTAAACATGTGTTTCCTTCACCAACCTCACACACAGATCCAATAAGATCAGGAAGTGGGCAGTATAGTACAATATGTGTTATTCTGTGCTGCACTGCCCAAACTAAAGATCTGCTGAAGTGTTGGAAATGATCCAGATGTTTATTTTGGACGATACAGCAGAAGATCAGACATGAAAGTGGAGATAACACAGAAGACCTGCAGCAAAGGTCAGAGGTCAGACTGGGCCCCTGGATTCAACAATGAGCCAATGATCATCAAGCAGTGACTAAAGCAGAGCCCTGACGTTCTGACATTCATCACACAGTCAGAACAAATGTCTGCTGATGACTTCATCTCATGAAACGACTGATAGATGTCAGTTCATTGATCAGCTGAGCTGCTGATCTTCATCGTCACAGAAACATTCAGCTTGTTTCAATCAGTAAATAACTCCCACTACTCCCAGTTTGAACTGTTCCCACTCAAAATGCTGTGAGAACAATGATCATTGTAGAACTTCACAAACATCACGTGTTGTTTTCCACATGTAAGATCAGCAAACACACAGAAACTTCCTGTTGCCACACACGGCCTCTAAAATCTCTTCCACGCTTTCTGTCTGAAGTCCACTCTCTGTGTCGGATCCACAGGAAACAACAAGATCTTATTAACATGGTTTTCAATGTGTCTCCTTCCAAAAAGTCCAACCAATGAACAAATGTGTGTATTTGTGGAGGCCGAACAAAAGCATGACACATTTCTCTGTTTCTATAAACTGGAGTCAAACACAAACATGAAGAGTTTCACTGACAGACTCCAAAATGCCCCCACAGTGGATCAAAGGGAAATCCTACAGTGTGGCCAGAGACTCTTAATGGCTCCAACATCAACACATCCACAATGTTGGATCCAGTTCTGCCTCACAGAGTTACTAAGACACACCCTCTGCAGCATCACAACAGCTCCACCTGCTTCACCTGCCTCCTCAGCATCTGTACACCTGAAGAGAAAAGAAAGGCTCCAACAGCTCAAATCTACAAAGGATTCATGAAGTTTCATCCAACAATAACATGTTTGCCTTCCACAGTGTGCTGTTAGACACCACTGTACCTCTGCCATTTCAAAAAGAGCAGCTTGGGAACATTTTGGCTCCAAACACTTTGTGTTTAAGTTCTTTGTTTTCTTTGTGAAGCCGACAACATCTGGAGCTTTGTGACTCATAGAAACATCATTTTGTTCTTTAGATGACAGCAGATTGGGACTGAATAATCAATCACTATCAAACCAATAAAGACAAACATGCTGATTTTACAGGAACTTTGTTGGAGAAGCTGCAAAGACATGAAACTGGTGGAGATCCCAAACCAGTTGATAGTGCTGGTTATTCCAAATAAAGCTGTTTCCCTTTGAGATGAAATGACTTTCTGTCCTGATATATAATAAAGATGTTGTTGTTTTTGAGCCCCTGTATTAAAAGTAGTTTAAAGTCAGCTTGAGTTTGATGTCTTTATGTCAAAGCTGCTCATGATGTTGAGCTGCTGATGGAATAAAAACAATATAAAAGCATGTAGTCCAGACTTAAATGTAGCCTGTTGTTAGCTGAGGTCCACACACAGTGTTTGACAGTGTAAAGTGTGTGAAAGGGCTGCTGGTGGAGCTCACTAGGATGAGCAGGTGACCACGAGGTGGAGAGCAGCTGGCCTGGCTTTGACCCGGGCCACGCCCCCTTTCTCTCTGCTTTGCTGTCACTTATCTTCACTGCTCTGTCCAATAAAGCTGAAAAAGGCCCCGAATCAAAGAAATCTGCTGCAGCCTCTGAAATGTCTTCTGTTTCCTTCCCGACGGCTTTTTCACCGTCAGCCCATCAGACAGTCCAGCAGCATTTATGATGATGTCATGATGTTGAAGAGGCTGCTACGGTGGCCTCCCATGACCCCCAGCCTCATCACAGCTGAGATGCAGACATTTGAAAACATTCAGCAGACAACTGAATAACAGTCCAACACAACAGTCTGTGTGCAGACACACACTGACCTTTCATATAGTCAAACACAGCTGGTTGAGTCATTTCTCTGTGAGTCTAAAGTGAATCTAGTATTTGAAAGTCCACTTCCTGTATTTGTTGTTGAAGACTTCTTCAGCTTCTTCTCAAGGACATCAGCTGCTTGTTTGGCAGCAGAGGCAGTTAAGAAGCTTCCTGAAAAACACTGAACAGTGAGTTCACTGTGGCATATGACAGATTCAGCTTTCTGTGTGCAAATGTGTCTGTGTCGACCTTTCAAATGCTGTTGAATCCAAAACATCAGCGGCTCCTCGGCTGCTCACTTCATGAACTTCTGTCTGTGTGACAGTCCAATGACATCACAGCTGTTTCCAGCCCCAGTGTCTCAGGACTGGACACCTTTAAACATGTCGAGGATCAAACAGCGTCCAGCTAAACACACATGAAACTATCAGAGCTGACAATCATTCCAATAACATCTAATGGTTCATGTATGTAGACACAGGACTACAAGGAAATGGCTCTCAGCATCTGGCTGTGGGAACACATGAGTCCCTGTTTGTGTTCAGATTGTGTGCATGTTTTAGACGTGTGTCACATGTAGAAACACAACAATCCCACAATGACACACAGATGTGTTTGACACAGCTGTGCAGCTGTAAGTTGTTTCTAATGATTCATTGAAGCTCTTCTAACATTCTGGAGACGATCAGTACATGAATCTGTTCAACACGACAACAATTTGACTTCAGTGTGAACGTTTGCATTAAATAACCTTCTTCATCCAGCAGACAGCATCTTCATCCTATGATGTGAACAGTTCCTCCTGTTGATGACAAACCTCTGACAGGATCTGCTTGAGGAGCTTTTTCATGTGCAGCTCTCTGAGCTCAGGGCTGAGCTGCTGTTTCATCTTTAAGAGCTGCTGCCTCCTCGCCGGACTTGTTCTCCTCTTCTTCTCCTAATGACACCATTTCTGCTTCATATTAAATTCAATAAAGATGCTGACATGTATCTGTAGCAACAACATCATTGAATCTGTAACAACTGGAGCCAAACCAGTGGCTCTGCTGGGATCACTGGTGAGCCAACACTTCCTTGTTGATGCAGATTTCAGGGCTTCCTTTTGCTCCTCCGTTATAACTGTTCTCTCTTCTCAACACATGATGACACAAAGGAATCAGCAGTGACAAAGATGATGCTGAAGAGAAGCACACACTTCACACATATAACAGACCAGTGCAGTTACACACACCTCTGCTCGACATCAGGCCTCAAACAAAGACACAAAACACTAACTTGACTCTAAACAGAAGAAACGAGCAGCTGTTTCTGTTCTGTGCTTATTTATATTTGACACACATGCTTCTCTTTGTGCAAACACACATCGCACTATAAGGGTAACCTCGCACACAATGATTGGACAGCACAGTGATGATGCTGGGAGATCCTATACGCAGCAACACAGAAACACTGAGAACTTTAAACAATGATGGAAAGTGTTATAAATGACTTGTTGGCCTCTGATCTGTCACAAACAGCTGAAACGTGTCTCTCATGAGTCACATGAAGGTTTTTGACAGAAAGGACAAAAAGTAGCTGCAGTCAGTTTGTGTCATTTTTATATTTATTCATCTGGGAGAAAAATCTGAGGGACATTAAAATGTGTTTTCAACAGAGACAAGAACATGAATATAACAGAACAGGTAAATGAACATGTTTCAAGTAAACAGCTGGACTGATCAGGTCCAAACACAGAGTGATAAACTTGTCAAACAGCTGTCATATCTTTATATAGAAGCTCTTTATAAATGCTGCTCACTGCAGTCTGTTTACTAATAATGTCAAAGTGTTAGAAACACAGAAACATCAGAATGGTCTTTGTTCACAGAAACCTGTCTGGGATCCTTTGTTGTTCTTTTGATGCAGAGTTACATTATAAATATAAAGAGTTATTTCAGAGTCTCATCAGTTTTCCTGCATGTCTTTATTTAACACATCAGCAGGGCTGAAGCTCTCATGTTAAACACACACTGATCTATGGACACGTTCATGTGTTTCTAACAGAACCAGGCTGTTATCAGCCTGCACTAACATTATGTCACACACACTGAATGTAACAGTGACAGTTTACATCATCACACAATCAGCTGTGATTGTTTCACTGTCATCAAACGAGTCAACAGGAAGTAGAATCAATAGAAACCAATCATTTACTGACAGCATGTCTGATGGAAATAAGTGCAGATTATGTATGAAGTCTAACTGCACACAGTAACTGTGTTACAATAAGGACTTAACAGCGCCCTCTGCTGGAGTGTTTCAGTACTGCGTTAACTAGAATACACCACCTCCTCCTCACACCACCTGCTACAGCTCTACTCTTCTATGACTACAGTCATCCACAGCACTGATGTGAGGTCACATGGTTCATATGTAAGGAGCACAGCTGACCTCAGGTCAGTTTAATGACTGTGAGCAGCAGCTGTGTTATTGTCACTGTGACAGGGAGACACTCTCAGACACAGCGCTCATGTCAGCTTGTTCTCATGCAGGAGGATCAGGAGCTCCATGTTTGTCTTTCTGTTTGAATCATGATGTGTTTGTGCCATCAGAGTCTGTCATGAGTACTCAGGGTTTCACAGCAGCTCTTCTGGATGCTGACGAGGACTCCAACCTCATGTTTCACCTCTCTGAGCTTCTGATGTCTGTGAACACTCGTGTTTCTTCTCTGGGCTCATCTGGACAAAAACACCTTTCTGTGTTTGGCTGCAGCCTCATTCTGACTGACAGGAAGTGTGTTATCCATGAGCTGCACTTCTGTGAGGAAGTTTCCTGCTGTGTTTCCTGTCTGTGGACAAACACGAGTGTTCCAGCTGAGGACTTGGTTCCTTCCACCTGTCCATACAGGACATCACGCTGTCTGCAGCTCTGTAAATGCAGCTCCAGGTCCTTCCACGTGCTGCTCTGTATTTGTGCAGTTTGTAGTGTGTCCTGGGAAACGTAGCACACATGGTGTTCTTCTGCTGTTTCCTCCTTTCACTGAGTGTGAAACACTGACGCTGTGCTGTTGTTCACAGAGGGGAGCTGATTCTAGCTGCAGCTGGACTCTGTCATCTAACTGAATGTGTTGGTGCTGATCACGGGGCTCTGAGGGGGGAGCAGCAGGAGGACTCTGGATGCTGACGTCAGTGTATCTGTGGAAGCTCCCACAGCGTGTCTGTCATTCAATATTGTGCTGTATATTGTATCTATGCAAAGATGAACAGACTGTGTGTTCACTGGTCTCTGTGCTGCAGCTCTGATGTCATCATCACTCCCTCCTCCACCCTCAGCAGTCCCAGCATGCTGCTGTGGTGCACCCCACCCTCACTCTACACCTGAGCCACAGACCACACCCTCCACCTCAATATACACCACAGTTTTCTCTGCTGTGGAAATGAGATCAGGAGGAAATCATCATTATTATTATTTAATAAACGCTCACATTAATGTGGGCTTATTTGTTTCATATTAGAAACATTAGTTGAGTGTTTTTAGTATAAAATGGTCAAAGTCCCTCTTTTTGCTCCTCCCCTCACCTGTGGATGGGCGGTGCTGTTACCGTGGTGACAGCTTGGATGTGTTTCAGTCCTGCCTGGTTATCACTGCAGGAATCTTTCACATTTATTACAGGTAATAACTCTGATTTTTCTGTGTATTATGAACCAAATGTATCCTGATACACACAGAGATGGATGAGCAGAGGTTTTTTTGCAGTTTATGTAGTTACTATGGACTTAATGCATACATATTATTAAAATTAGGGCTATAACAGTTGTATTGATGTATAGCAACTTGAAATGCTCCCACAAATGGCTCCACAGCATGTAAAAATATAACAAAAGCTCTGGCGGACTTGGTTCTGTGGTCAGTCTTAAAGGGTGAAGTTAAACTCTGTAATCTTCACTGTGTCACAGAGTTCAGTGAGTCCCGTTATTCACAGTATCAATCAGATCATCAGAGAACAGCTGATCAGCAATCAGTGGTGCCAACAGCGCCTCCTGTGGTGAGAGGATGCAATAATGCAATGTAGCATTTTTCCACTCAACACTTGCAGTCATGGAAACTGTCTGTTGGATCTGTGTGACGTTGCTTTCTTGGTTAGAGTTCCTCACAAATGTCCAGATGATTCTTCTAATGAGGCGTCGACCATGTTTGCAGCTCTTTGGAAGAAAACGTCGCCCTTTGCCATCCTTACTTTTCTTTGACTTCTTCAAATGCAGCTGAACTCCAGCTGGTATTTTCTTGGACTTTGCAGCTGTTTCTGGTCATCAGTTCATTCCTGCAAACCTCTGAAGCTGAACAACAATGATGCTGCATTGCTGGCTGATCCCAAAAGGTTGATTCTGTTCATCTGGACGTTTTCAGAAACGTTTGCTCACTGATCAGGTGACTTCTTCAGTCTCAGCTGACTGCAGCTTTACAAGCTTACAAACAGCACATTTGCACAATGACTGAAAGCAGCAGCACCTGATATATATGATACTAATATAATACATATACATATATAATCCATACTAATGATGAAGGAACTGAGCTCACAGTCCATTGTTCATTCAGTGAACTACTCAGTTTATTTTGAGCCTCAGAAATGCTCACTCTGTTTGTACATCACTGTCAGCAATAGACTCATTCTGCTGTGTGGACAGGAACACATGTGACATCACTTCCTGTTTGTTTGTGACTGAAGAGGAAGAAGTTTACAAGGAATCATTTAGAAGAGTTTCAAACATCAACTGATTGAATCCATGAATCTGAAAACGTGTTTGTGAGTGAAAGAGACAGACATGTACAGACTGAACTATCTGTTCAACAGTCAGAGTGTTTCTGTAACAGGAGACACTCTTTACACTCCACTCAGCACAGGGACACTGAGTCACCAGGATACCAGAGTCTAAACCCAGGATAAAGAGTTTGAGTGAATGTGGTGTTGAAGGTGTGGAGGTGGATCAGAGTGTCAGAGGAGACTCTGTAGAAGGACAGAGTGCCAGCAGGACAGTCCACATACACTGCTGCTCTGTTAGAGACAGAGGAGGAGGAGGAGGAGGAGGAGATGGATGTTAGTCTGCTATTGTGCCAGACAGACTGAGGACCATCATCAGAGCAGCACAGACTCCAGGACTGATCATTGTATCCAAACACACAGTCACTGACTCCTTTCCTTCTGATGCTTCTGTAACTCACTGATATATAAACGTCTCCTCTCCACTCGACCTCCCAGTAACAGCGACCAGTCAGACCATTTCTACACAGCAGCTGAGGATGAACATCAAATCTGTCTGGATGATCAGGATATGACTGAACCTCCTCCACATGTGTCACCTTCCTGTTGTTGTCAGACAGTTGGAGCTTTGTGTTCACTGTGTTTGTGTCGATTGTGAGTTGACAGGAATCTGATGGAGAGAACAAACACAATCCAGCTGCAGTTATTGATCCATCATCTGTTCATTGATTGACACTTTGATGATGACTCCTGACATGATGAAGATGGTTGAATGTGTGCTGCTTTGTTTTCATGAATCCCATTAAAAACACACTTACACTTCCTCAGACCTGGTCTCAACCATCGGACTCCAGCAGGCTCCACCCTGAAAGGAGGAGGGGGGTCAGAGCAGCACAGTCAGCATGCACACATGGACATTACATGGCTCTCACACACACACTGTTACACACTGAGCTCAAAGCTCGGCTCCACTGTTTTATTCAAAGAAATCTACATTTATTTATCAGCACATTTAAAAACAGCTTGAGCCAAAGTGCTGCACAGAGTAGAGAGAAAATAGGAAACATACACAGTAATGACTATAAAGACTGGTCAGGATTGAAAGCTACAGAGTACAAATGTGTTTCCAACCGGCTTTTAAAAATGTCCAGTGTTGGTGACGACCTGATGTGAAGGGCGACTGTTCCAGAGTTTGGCTGCAGCCATCGATAAAGCTCACCTCTGTTTTTACGTCTAGTTCTGGTCAGAAGCTGCTTATCTGCAGACCTGAGGGCTCCACTTGGATTCTTTTGTTAAAGAGAGATAAGATGGAGCCAATCCATTCACAGATTTAAAGACAACCAGATCTGGAAGTGGATTCTACCACGTACTGGTAACCAGTGGAAAAAGCTGGTGATGGGTCGTCTAGCACAGACCCACCGCTGGAACCAGACAATTGATGAGGGAGAGAACTGTGACAGCGCCGTTCCTTCACTTGACCTCAGTCGCTCTCGTCTGCTCCCTCGTAACACTGCTCTTTATTGAGCTTACATGAATATGCACAAGTTCATTATGACGTCTTACACAGGTATGAACAAAGAGTACCAGTCTGTGCATAGTGTAGGTGTGTGTTCCAGATGTGACCCTGTGACCCCAAAGCTGGTGCTAAGAGTCCAGCGGTCCCCCTAACAAAGGGCTCTTATACTTAACCAGACACAGAGTAGGTGTCCTCCTACACCAGGGGTCTCAAACTCGCGGCCCGCGGGCCAATTGCGGCCCGCAGGACGATAGTTTTTGGCCCCACCTTAATATGAAAATGTAATGTTAGTTTGATAATGTATGACACTTTACAGTGTTGTGGGCGGAGCTGAATTAACCCACCAATCAGGGTGGGATATGGATCTCAGGGGACACCAGCTGGGCTTGATGCAAGCAGGGAAACATTTCTCAATGAGTCAAAGTTCCAGCAGCGTTGCCCTGGAGTGTTTCTTTCTTTCTGTGCCTGGCTGGCTTCCTCCTTTCTATTGGGCAAATGCCAACATTCGCCCCAGCGCGCTGCGTTCACAACACTTCAAAAAAAGTTGTTTTTTTAAGTTGCTGCCCAGCGGGACATTATACGTATATAGATTTATACACACGTCAGTGGGATTTAAAGTTATTTTTCCACAGAGAGAGATCTCATATTAACTCTCACAGTGATGCGTAGGCGGCGGGATAAAAGAAAAGTCATGAACTCAATGCAGCCCAATTTAGTCTGCAGTCACATAGCGACACCTGTTCATCGGCAACAACAGTCCCCGGTAACCCGGACTAATTATAGGGTCGCACCGTAATTTGTGGCTCCATGTTTTTATTTGCATCACTGCGTTTGCATTGCAGCAAACATGAACATTACATATATTTCAATATAATGTAAAAGCAGTCAAAACAACTAACATCAGAAACAGCTGATGTTATTTGTTATATGTCACGGTGTCATTTCCGCTTCTTTCTCCTGTAACAACAGCCCGGCGCCGTGAGCAGTCGCCTTTTTTGCGCTCGCTATCCCTGCACTTTCTACCATCTGCAAACGCCACGGTGTTCGTGTCGTCATGAAAGACATGAACATCGAGCGTAAAAACAAAGGAGACTGCTACCGGCTTTTTATCTGCCGATCGCCGTGCTACGGTTGCAAGAAAAAGAAGCAGAAATGACGTTCTCTACGCGTTGAGACGTTCCCCGTCCGTCGGCTAAACGCTTGATTGAAACTTCAATGCGACAGTGACACCAAGTAGAATTATAAATGTCACATAGCGCCAAACATGTCTTTTTCAAAGCCTGCGGTGAAGAGAAAGGTTGGTGATGAGCACCGACAATTTCAGGAAAAGTGGGAAATGCAATATTTCTTTGTTGAGCACAGGGGCACCCCGACCTGTCTTATTTGCACAGAGAAAGTTGCGCTGCACAAGGAATACAATTTGAAACGTCATTACACAACTAGACATGCTGAGCTGGATGCAAAATACCAGGGAGACGAGAGAGCGAACCGGGTTGCCAGTCTTAAAACAGATCTACTGAGGCAGCAAGATTTCTCCAAGAAAGCAACCAAAGAGAATAATGCAGCAGTCGGAGCCACGTGGTTAGTGAGATGATTGCTAAAGCAGGGAAGCCATTCACAGAAGGTGCATTTGTCTAAAAGTGCATATTGCAGGCTGCAAATATAGTCTGTCCGGGAAAGAAAGGTCAGTTTAGCAACATCAGCCTTTCTGCCAACACCGCAGCAGATCGCATTTCTGACCTGTCAAGTGACATTTATGACCAACTGTGTGAGAAAGCCAAATGTTTCAGTGTATACTCAGTCGCTCTTGATGAGACCACAGACATCACCGACACTGCCCAGCTCCCAATGTATGTCCGTGGTGTTGATGACAGTTTTGAAGTGATGGAGGAGCTGCTCACAGTAATTCCAATGCATGGCCAGACCACCGCTCAGCAGATATTTACAAGCTGTGTGATGCCATTGAGAATGTTGGTTTGCCATGGAAGAGGTTTGTTGGAATAACAACAGATGGAGCGCCATCAATGACAGGGAGGAAACATGGACTGGTGGCACAAAACAAACTGGAAGAGGAAGGCGTGGAGGAGGCCATTGCTCTGCACTGCATCATCCATCAGCAGGTCCTTTGCAGCAAATGCCTGAAGTTTGACAATGTGATGTCTATTGTTGTGAAATGCATCAACCAAATCAGATCCAGGGGCTTAAAGCACCGAAGGTTCTGAGCTTTTTTAGAGGAAATGGAGTCAGAATATGGGGATGTGCTCGACTTCACTGAGGTACGTTGGCTCAGCAGGGGAAATGTATTAAAGAGACTTTTTGAGTTGAGAGCAGAAGTGAAGCCTTCATGGAGAAGGATGGAGTTAGTGTTCCTGTGCTAACTGATCCCAAATGGCTCATGGACTCAGCTTTTCTTGTTGATATGACACATGAGCTTAATGTACTGAACAAGACGTTACAAGGCCAGGGGCAACTTGTCAGTGCTGCCTATGACAACGTGAGAGCATTCTCCACAAAACTGGCGCTCTGGAAAGCTCAGCTCTCTCAGACAAACCTTTGCCATTTCCCAGCATGCAAGGCTCTCGTGGATGCAGGCACACCATTCAGTGCTGACGAGTATGTTGATGTCATTTTGAGGCTACAGGAGGAATTTGATCACAGATTTGCTGACTTCAAGACACACAGAGCCACCTTTCACATTTTTGCGGACCCCTTCTCCTTTGATGTGCAAGATGCCCCTTCTGTGCTTCAAATGGAGCTCATTGAGCTGCAGTGCAACTCTGAACTCAAAGCAAAGTTCAGGGAGGTGAGTGGAAAAGCAGACAAGCTTGGACAATTTTTGAGAGACTTGAGCCCTAGTTTCCCTCGGCTTTCCCGAATGTTCAAGCGGACCATGTGCCTTTTTGGTAGCACATACTTGTGCCAAAAGCTCTTCTCCACTTTGAACTTCAATAAGTCCAAGTACAGGTCCAGACTTACGGATGATCATCTTCAAGACATACTGAGGGCCGCAACTGCTTCCTCCCTCAGGCCAAATCTGGCTCGGCTATGCGAGAGGAAACGCTGCCAGGTCTCTAGCAGAAAGGAGTAGGCAAGAGAAGCCATGTTCAGAAGAACAGTTCATTTTCTACAGTGTTCCATTCATGTTCAGAAGAAGGTTATAGAACTGTTAATACAGACATTTCAATCTAAATACAGTAGATATAGAAGCCTGAAAGATACACACAAGTTCACTGACTAAAAATATCTTATTATTATTTTATTTATGTATTACAGATTGATTTATTTTCTTATTAATTCTTAATTTGTTTATTCATTTTTCATATTTTGTGTTAAAAAATAAAAATAAAGAGATTTGAGAAGATTGGAATTTTTTAACCATGCCTTTCTTGTAGAAAACCTAATGCGGCCCAGCCTCACCCAGACTCTGCCTGCAGTGGCCCCCAGCTAAATTGAGTTTGAGACCCCTGTCCTACACCATAAATCAGTAAGAGAGGGTACGACCTCTCTCATGGCCCCAAGTGGTGTGTGCATGCCAGAGCACTCTGGAAGGCACACAAAGTCTTTACAGACTACTAAGGATCAAACCTCTATCATCATGCAATCGATTATACAACTCTAAGCATATATGAGTAAATATTTCTAAGCATAAATGACAATCAACAATATAAACCTTACAGCTGGTTTTAATAACAGAGTTCATTTGTTTCTCAAATGAGAAAGAGCTATCGAGAAACACTCCTAAATCTTTAGTTCTGAACTTTTCCAGTGGGCCAAGGTCAACATTATTAGATAATGCTAATTCTTTTCCCTTACATTATAACAATGTGAGGAGTTAATGCTAAGTATACTGCCATTAGCGGCTAATTCTAATTAGGGGTGAATAATTATTAGTAGCTAATGCTAATATCGTTTTCTCTTCCCTTTTAACAATGTGAACAACTAGTGCTAGGTAGGCTGATGCTAGCAGCTAATGCTAATTTGACGTGAATTAGCATTATATTAGTGAGGAGTTAATGCTAAGTAGGCTGCCATTAGTGGCTAATGCTAATTTTAGATGAAAAAGCATTAGCAGCTAATGCTCATATTGTTTTCCTTTGCTTTGTAAGAACGACAGCAGCTAATGATACGAAGTCTACCATTATTAACAATTGTTAATTTGATGTAAATTAGCATTATCTGATAATGGTAACCCTTTTCCCCTGCATTATAACTATGTCAGGAGTTAATGCTAACTAGGCTTCCATTAGGGGCTAACTCTAATTAGGTGAATAATTATTAGCAGCTAATGCTAATATAGTTTTCCCTTCCCTTTTAACAATGTGAGCAGCTAATTCTAATTTGATGTGAATTAGCATTATATTAGTGAGCAGTTAATGCTAAGTAGGCTGCCATTATTAACTAATGCTACTTTGACGTGAATTAGCATTATGTGCTAATACTAATACTGTTTTCCCTTACTTTTTAACAATGTGAGCGGCTAATTCTAAGTACGCTCTTGTAAATAGCTAATTCTAATTTAGTGTGAATTAGCATTATTCAATAATGCTAACACTGTTTTCTCTTACTTATTAAAAATGATAGTAGCTAATACTAATACTCTTTCCCGTTGGGTAACAACGATGTGAGGAGTTAATGCTAAGTAGGCTGCTTTTAGAGGCTTATTCTAATTAGGGCTGAATAATTATTAGTAGCTAATGCTAATACCGTTTTCTCTTTCCTTATAACAATATGAGCAGCTAATGCTAATTTGATGTGAATTAGCATTATATTAGTGAGGAGTTAATGCTAAGTAGGCTACCATTAGCAGCTAAAGCTAATTTGAGGTGAATAAGCATTAGTAGCTAACGCTAATACCCTTTTCTCTTGTGTTATAATGATGTGAGACGTTAATGCTAAATAGGCTTCCATGAGTGACTCCTTTCCCTTGCATTATAAAGATGTGAACAGTTTATGCCAAGTAAGCTGCCATTAGCAGCTAATGCTAATACTGTTTTCCCTTTCTTTATACAACTTGAGCAGCTATTGCTAAGTAGGCCACTTTTCTCTGCTAAAGATTTCTGTGACCATGATAGAAACTCTGATAGGCTAATGCTGCTAAGCTAATGCTGTTTATGGGCCCTGTTAGAATCAATATTTCATTCTCATTCTGTTGTTTGAGAACAATAACAGAAAAATGTGCACTTCAGAACAAATTTATTGTGAATTCAGCTGTGAATGTACAGTTTGTGACCTAAATGTTCCTGCAAACAGACTCCTTGGAGACCCCTACATAAATATCCATGGACTATCCAGCTAGACTAGTGTGTCTGTCCCTGAAAATATTCCTGCATGTGTGATTGTTCATGTCTCATCTGCAGGAAACAAACAGGAAGTGAGTGAAAGACACGGGAAATGTTTCCAGCTCTTCCTCCTCTATCAGATTTTCTCTCCATACCTGAGAGTGTCCAGTCTCCAGCCTGGATCCTTCAGTCCAGCCGACAGCAGCTTCAGTCCTGAGGGACCTGGATGATTGTAGCTCAGGTCCAGCTCTCTCAGATGGGAGGGGTTGGAGCTCAGAGCTGAGGCCAGAGAAGTACAGCCTTCCTCTGTGATCAGACATCCTGACAGACTGCAAACACACAAAACAACAATCTATCTGTCAACAGTTGTTTTCTCTTTGTCACAATAACATCTATCCATTTACATCCATTCAATGTAACTTTATTTATAAGTGACAATACCCAACAGACAACAACAGTCATCTGAAGCTGTTTAACAGTGTAAGGTGACCGCCTCCACTGTGAGCAGCACTTGGTGATGGTGGGAAGAAGATCTCCCTTTGACACAAAGATCCTCCCAGTGAAAACAGGCTCCAGGAGGAGCATCTACCATGACTGGTTGCAGGGTGAGGGGAAAGAGAAGAGATGAGCTCAGAGAGACAAGAACAAAACAGAGAGACAAAAGTTAAGGACATGCAGTAGTGACATATAAAAGCATCAGGAGTGAAAAGAGGGGAGAAGAAAGCAGAGCATCATGGGAAGTCCACCAACAGCCTGAGCCTATAGCAGCATAACTAAGGGATGGTTCAGGGTCACCTGATCCAGCTCGAACTATAAGCTTTATCAAAAAGGAAAGTTTGAAGCTGATCTTCAAAGTAGAGAGGGTGTCTGTCTCCTGAACTCAAACTGGGAGCTGCTGCCACACCCAGTCCAACATAGCCAGGCTTTCTTTGCTGCTTTGACAAAACCTCAAATCCCAGTCAGAGACGATGAGCATCATCACAGTGATGATCATTTCTCTGTAACCCAGGCTTTCTGCTTCAGGATCTGTGCACGCTCACAGAACAAGGAGACCTTTAAACATCATTTCACTAACTGGATGGACTGAGCTCAGCCTACAGATGAACTGGTGCCAGAGATCATAAAGAACATCAAACAGTCAAATTCAACACTTTTAATGGAAATATGAGATTAATGCTGCAGACAATCATGAAGCTGCTGAATTCATGAACATCAAGAATGCAGCGAGTGGTAAAATAAAGATTTGACCTCAGTGTGCTCAGTGTTCCTGTCTATTCCTAACATATTCCTAACATGATAGCTGCACTTTAGAGCTCTAAAACTGGAACTGACACATGTTTAACCCTTTAAGACCTACCATAGAACCAAGTCCGCCAGAGCTTATATTATATTTTTACATGCTGTGGAGCCATTTTTGGGAGCATTTCAAGTTGCTATACATCAATACAACCATTATAGCCCAGATTTTAATAATATGTATTCATTAAGTGCATAGTAATTACATAAATTGCAAAAAAGTGCAATAAACTACAAAAAAATTGAAAATCGTTTTTGATTTTTTAACATATATTTGTAGTTAGAGAAATTTAAGAGTCTTATCCCTCAAAACTGTAAATACAAAAAAGTTGCACAAACTAGTTTCCCACCACAGGAAATTTATTTTGAGTGTCTTCATAGTTTTATTTTTGAAATACACCAATTTTTATACACTGCAGGAAAAATGAAAATAAATATTATACTGCAAATTTGCAAAAAAGCAGCATATGCATCAAAATAAACTATTTCCAGCAGTGCAATATGAGTCCTAAGCATCCCAGAAACGACACAGAAAGTCATAAAGTCAAAGATAACTTTTAAAAAGAGCAGTATAGGCCCTGAGGCCCTGATCGCAAAAAAGACTACATTTCCGCGAAAATGACGTCACTTCCGGTTTCGGGCAGGTAATGGCGGAAATGCAAAAGTTCGCGCTGACGTCTATTCCAACGTAGGAAGTGTTTTGAACAGCTGATCAGATCGGTAAAGCGTGTTTCTGGAATATTATGTTTTTGTTCCTGCAAGCGCTTTTTATGCAGTTTTTGCAAAGCTTTATGTGGAAGGAAACCGTGACCTAGGACACGCTGATGGCATCAGATGTAAGTACAACTCCTCCGGTTTCATATGCAAAAAAAATTTTTGCGCTAGCTCACGTGGTTGCAGTGCTACTGGGATTTAAAAATAGTTACGCATAACAGAGCGTTCCCGCTCCGATCGGCTCTAAAGGGTTAAACTCTACATGTTACTCAGTACATTCAGTTCTGACACTCGCCCACAGTCCAACAAAGGAAACATGGAGATCACATCAGTTTGTCAAAGTCTAATTATTAGGGCAACTTAACCTGTTATAATCTCGTTAACTCATTAACTGATTAACGTCAGCAATTATTTTAATCACAGTTTTTAAAATCATGATTATTGTGAAAGTGCTCACTGGCTCTGAATATAAAAGCCATGGGTCACAGGAGGGATGTTGATCAGTGCTGGCTTGAAATGGGCGTCATTATGCATCTCAGCCAATGGGAGCATTGAGGGTGGGCCTAATACTACTGCAGCGCTCACATGACCCAGGACAGAAAGAAAGGGGCGGGGACAGAAACATGGAGACAGGTGCAGATCTTTGACATGTTCATTTTAAACTGTTCCAGGAGGCAGTGTTGATACAACTAAAGTTATCTGTTGTTGAAGAAGTCGGTCTGAGGAACGTTCTTAGGATCAACAAATGACGGCATGTATGAGCCTCAAGACGCAGCATCACAAGAAGAACACATGAGCTGTAGAAAAAGGAGAGACTACGAAAGCCACGGCGTTACAACATGAACCAGCTGTTGGTCTCTCTGGAGACTACTGGGCGTGGCTGGGTAACCATGGTTACCTGGGAGTTACAGAAACGTGCAGAACATGTGATTCATGTTGCACAGCAGTGGGACATTTGAAATAAAGTCAGCACACTCAGTACAGATAGTGCATCAAATATGATGCTGCTGCCAGACGTCTGCCTTTGAACACGTCCCTGCATCGCCCACAACACCAAGGTTGCCATGGCAATCACAGCTGACAGGGACAAAGTGCACAGCTGGAAGCCTGCAGGTATATTTAACATGATGTATTTCTCAGTGTCCTGTCTGTGTGTGAGAGACAAACAGCCTCGGTATGTGTGTGTAAATACAGCATGAATATGTAGAGGACATGTTTGTGGATATAAGTAAATGAAAGCTCTGCGTCATTTGAATCTTCTTGTTTCTGTTGCAGGTCTGTGACTGAACTTCTGGGAGGAGAAACGTTGGTTTCATGCTCTGTGATTCTGTGTTTTGTCATCTCTCTCAGGTGATGGACAGCTCAGATGATGACCCCGCCTACGTGGTCAAATTCAAGTCTACATTCAGAACAGACCTGGAGACACGCAAGCAAAATGCCAACATTGTATATGTGAAAACTGCTGCTGGAGCCAGATTCAAGGAGCTCAAGTGTTTACCCAGATCTTACTGAACTTACTGCAGGAACAGAGGGTTGTTGGAGGGAAACCTGTGGAAGCAACAACATCCGAGCCACCAGAGAAGAAGTTGGCCCTGTTGGTGCTTCATCAGAGTGTGAACAGGAGGAAGACTCAGCTGAGAACAGTGTGGTGGATACAGAGCAGAGCCCACCATCAGTACAGAGGCCTGTCCATTAGAGTGCTGCTCCAACATGCAGCACATGTACTTGGCCACAGCTGCAACATCTGTACCTGTGAAAGCTTCTTCTCTGTTGCTGCTCATATTGTGCAGAAGAAGAGAGTTTCTTTATCATCAGAAAATGTCAATGAGCTTGTGAGTCTTAGCAGCTGGCTCGGTGCAGAGGAGGAAGAACATGTCAGTCAGAGGAAGATAAATGCAGTTCATGTTGTCAACTCAACCTGGACTGTTGAAAGAGTTTTTCTTTGTCTGGTTTCTGACTGAGATTCTCCAAAGGAAATCCAGCACAAACACACACTTCACACACTCAAAGTCCTGCACAGTAAATGAGCTGATGAGCGTTTGTGCTGCTGCCTGATAACAGAACAATAGTTCTGCTGCTTCCTGTTCTGCAAACACACATTTATAAATGTTCACTTGCTGTTGATCAAAGGTATGTTGGTGGCTCTGGACGCTGAGGGAACTTTGTAAAAAACTAGATCAAATGTTAACGTCCTGGCAGAGGCAAAGAACTTTGATTTGATATTTGATTAGATTCATGTTTCAGCTCAGACTGACAGAAATATTTGAACTGCTGCTGTGTTAAAGGGAACACTGCTGTTAGAAAGCACCTGATCTGTTTCTGCACACTGAATGTTGCACTTCTCATACTGCAGTACTATTAAAATAAGTACACAATGCACTACTTTTGAACTCATGATTGAATGTTGCTGTAACAAAGCCATTAATGTGATTCAAAGTGTTCATGGTTTCCCAGCACAACAAATGATTGCACAAGTGTGACTGATCCACTTTCTAATGTGTGTGTAGCCCACACTGTGTGTCACTGTGTCACAGGTGAGTCTGTGTGTCCAGGTTCTATGAGGACAACAGGATATAGTGACTGAGTCCAGCAGCTTAAAGTCTGACTCCATCCTCCATTTAAATAACTCACAGCAACAACTGAATAGCTTTGCCTTTGTGTAGCTGACACTTCATTTTAATGTCCTTCTATTCTGGTTCATCTGGTCTCAGTTTCTATAAGCACACAGGTTTCATCAGGACTCTATGACCTCAGTAATCTTTGCTGGGCCTTAATGCTCTGAACAAAGCTGCACATCACACGACTAAATAGAAATGAATCAGTCTTTCATTCTCACTGCTGTTTGACTTCAGCTCTCAATGTCCCACCATAACCCATGGAAAGAATTACTGTCCATCCAGGCTGCTGAACATGAAGCTGATGAAGGTGGAGTATTGTGAGGGCTGATGGAGATGATGATGAGGAATCCAGGAGCAGTGGGTGGATGGCAGCATCAGCATGAAGGATCAGTGTGAGAACACATCATCATCCACAAAGGAAACCAGTCTGAGTGTCTGACGCTCTTGTTAGAAAGACGCAGTCCCAGCAGTTAGCTTGTCTGCTAGTTAGCTGAGAGCTAGCTCACTTGTACATTGAATACCAAACTGTGTAAACCAGGGGTGTCAAACATATGGCCCGTGGGCCAAATCCAGCCCTTGAGATAATTTCATATGTCAAATATTGATGAATTTTCAGGCTTGCTGATAATCAATGTGAGCACGGCTGAGGTTTTATTCTGATGAGCAAACCATGTGGCCAAACACTTTAAGAGACAGACTGGGATCATACCATTATGTGAAAGAGGACATGTCCCATAGACAGCAAGGGTAGTGGTAGAGACCAGTACACAGAGAAATGGGAGCTGTACTGAAATGCAAGCGTGTCAGGAAAGAGTGAAAAGGCAAAATGAGCAGCATCTGGCTGCATTTCAGTGATATTGGAGACCACAAAGCTGAGTGCAACATTTATACAGGAGATATACAGGAGACGCTGAGAGCAGAACTGATAAAATTAGGAGCTGGCTAAAGTGAGACCCATTTTTATTTCCACCCATTTTCCACTGTGGAGGACAAAAGGTTTCAAACTGGTCCAGGTCTTAAACCTCACGTGTTCTTCCTAATAGCAGTAAATGGATAGAAATAAGGCTTTTATGAAAACACTGAATACAACTTGCTGCCTTTAAAAAGACTAAATGTACAGTTCAGTATTGAACACTACATAAAATAAACTATATATAAAGTGTGTCTGAATGGCAGAGATGCAGAAATATGTGCATGTAGCACAGAGCCACGGCTCAGTGTCTGAATGAGTCTCACAGACCTGAATGTGCTGTTGAAGCCATTTATAATTATAACGTAATTCTTTACTGGTTTGATCTGCTCCTTACCACAAGCCACCAGACGTAGAAGGTTTTGGACTTTTAACTATATTTTCTGAAGTTTTACAACTTTTCTTACTGTTAAAAACCTCGTTATGGCCATTCATGCTGTACAAAGTAATTAGACATGTGTGGTATCTACAGAAACGTCAGAATCTCAGCTAAAAGTTCACAAAACCATCTCAACAACCACCAAACAGCTGAAACAGCAGGTGAACAGATCACACAAAAAAGATGTAAACACAAATCCCCCTGATCATCTGTTTTTTAAACATGAAGCGTAGTTTTGGACGTTCATTTACTGCTGGTTCAGTGAATTTTGGTTGGACAGTGATGAAACCTGCAGCCTCAGAATCTGTGAGAAGTCTGCTTTCAGCACGCAACTGCATTGTTGTGTTGTGTCCTGTGGATCCACCTCTGCAAACTCATCACTGTTTTACCATCATGTTTCTACTTAGACAATAACAAAGGAAGCAGTTCCCAGGAACTACTTCCTGTCTTGTTAACATAAGAGTACGTTGCCCTTCAAAACACCTCCACTTCTCCTCTTATTAGAGGGCTGCCTTATTATTAATCTGCTAATTCTGTCAGTTGATGAAAGAAAAATGCTTGATCTCACCTGAGAGTTTCCAGTGTACAGCGTGGACTCTTCAGTCCTTCAGACAGAAGCTTCACGCCTGAATCCTTCAGGTTACTGTTACTCAGGTCCAGCTGTCTCAGATTAGAGGTCTGAGAGCTGAGACCTGAGGCCAGAGCTTCACAGCTTCTCTCTGACAGGTCACAGTGACTCAGTCTGAAAAATAACAGATAAACAATTACAAAAATAAAACACTTATGTTGAAGTGTAATGAGATACTATTATATTTAGCAATATTTCATCTTGTTTTGTCAGGAAACTGAGCACTGATGCAGAGCAACATGTGGAGAGAATCAGAGGAGAAGAAGTGAAGAGAGAACAGCAGTAAAACAACACTGAATTGTTCAGTGTGCTTTTGATATCAACAGAATGTGTCAAATTTCTTTATTTTGTATTTGTTTTAGTAGAATTGATGATTATCACTTAGATAACAACCACAGGCCAGGTCTAAATTGCACTTTGGTGACAGTTACACCCAGAAATATTTCAGAAACGTGGACAATTTGTGCTCCATTGTATTCAGTATTGAACAAACTGAGTACCGATGACCACTTAATATTTTTGATATTTTATTTGAGTTGTTCCACCTGATCTGTGTTAACTAGAATAAACATTTAAAAGCTAAAGCTATGATCACATATGTACTTACAGAGCTTTGTTGGAGGCTTTGACCACTGGCAGCATTCTCAGAAGAGCCTCCTCTGAAGCAGAGTATTTCTTCAGGTCAAACACATCCAGATCTTCTTCTGATGACAGTAAGATGAAGGTCAGAGCTGAGCACTGAGCAGGAGACAGTTTACCTGTGGAGAGACTTCCTGAAGTCCTGTATTGTTGGATCTCCTCCACTAGAGAACGATCATTCAGTTCATTCAGACAGTGGAACAGATTGATGCTTTTCTCTGCAGACAGATTCTTACTGAGCTTCTCCTTGATATACTGGACTGTTTTCTTATTGGTCAGTGAGCTGCTTCCTGTCTGTGTCAGCAGACCTCGTAGGAGAGTCTGATTGGTCTGCAGTGAAAGACCCAGGAGGAAGCGGAGGAACAAGTCCAGGTGTCCATTTGGACTCTGTAAGGCCTTGTTCACAGCACTCTGGTGGAGAGACTCTTTTTTTCTAAAAAAACTAGACCGCTTGGATGTTGTTTGTTGTTGTTCCATCAGATTGAGTCCAGAGTTGATGAAGGTCCGATGGACATGAAGAGCAGCCAGAAACTCCTGAACACTCAGATGGATGAAGCAGAACACCTTGTCCTGGTACAGTCCTCTCTCCTCTTTAAAGATCTGTGTGAACACTCCTGAGTACACTGAGGCTGCTCTGATATCGATGCCACACTCTGTCAGGTCTGATTCATAGAAGATCAGGTTTCCTTTCTGCAGCTGATCAAAAGCCAGTTTTCCCAGAGACTCCATCATCTTCCTGCTCTCTGGACTCCAGTGTGGATCTGTCTCAGCTCCTCCATCATACTTGACCTTCTTCACTTTGGCCTGAACCACCAGGAAGTGGATGTACATCTCAGTCAGGGTCTTGGGCAGCTGTCCTCCCTCTCTGGTTTCCAGCACATCCTCCAGAACTGTAGCAGTGATCCAGCAGAAGACTGGGATGTGGCACATGATGTGGAGGCTTCGTGATGTCTTGATGTGGGAGATGATCCTGCTGACCTGCTCCTCATCTCTGAATCTCTTCCTGAAGTACTCCTCCTTCTGTGGGTCAGTGAACCCTCTGACCTCTGTCACCATGCCAACACAGTCAGGAGGGATCTGATTGGCTGCTGCAGGTCGTGTGGTTATCCAGAGGCGAGCAGAGGGAAGCAGTTTCCCCCTGATGAGGTTTATCAGCAGCACATCCACTGAGGTGGACTTTCTAGGGTCAGTTAGGATTGTAGTTTTGTGGAAGTCCAGAGGAAGTCGACACTCATCCAGACCATCAAAGATGAACACAACCTGGAAGTCTTCAAAGCTGCAGATTCCTGCTTCTTTGGTTTCAGTAAAGAAGTGATGAACAAGTCCCACCAAGCTGAACTTTTCCTCTTTCAGCACATTCAGCTCTCTGAAAGTGAATGGAAATATGAACTGGATGTCCTGGTTGGCTTTGTCTTCAGCCCAGTCCAGGCTGTATTTCTGTGTTAAGACTGTTTTCCCAATGCCAGCCACTCCCTTTGTCAGCACTGTTCTGATTGGTTCGTCTCTTCCAGGTGAGGCTTTAAAGATGTCTTCTTGTCTGATGGTTGTTTCTGGTCTGTCTGGTTTCCTGGATGCTGTTTCAATCTGTCTGACCTCATGTTCATCATTGACCTCTGCAGTCCCTCCCTCTGTGATGTAGAGCTCTGTGTAGATCTGATTCAGGAGGGTTGGGTTTCCTGCTTTAGCGATGCCCTCAAACACACACTGGAACTTCTTCTTCAGGGTGGATTTAAGGTTACGATGACAAACTGCAGCTTGAAGTTCTGAATGAGAAGAAAAATAAACACTCAATTCCAAAAAGAACTAATCTTTAAAACATGTTGCTCCATCTTCCATCTCTGGAAAATGTTCATTTATCCAGCAGCTTAAATCTTTAGATAAATCCTCTTACTGCTCTGCAGACGGTCAGCCAGCTCCTCCTGCTTCATTCTCATCAGGAAGTCCACTGTGATCTTCACAAACGCCTCTCTGCTGCTGCTCCTCTGACTCTCTAAGCATTCTGGGTAATCTGGACTCAGAACCTTCTGGATCTTCTTCAGCTCGTTCTTCACAAAAGTGATGATGTTGTCCTCCAGCAGCTGGAACAGAATATTTATGAATGAGCCACCACTCTGAACCTCAGTATCCACAACATCCACTTCTTTACCATCAAGGGGCATATCATCCACGAACTCTTTACCAATTATAGGTTTGACTTTATCTGATTAACTGAGACTTTGTCCACAACTCCATGATCCCAAAACGTTGATGCTGTTCATATGAATGCAGCGATTTCAGTGGGAGAAACATTTCACTGGTGTTCAGAGCTGAACTACCAACAGGTTGATGATCAAAGCCAGAAACTTGGAGATGTTTCAGGTGACTGAGTTGATCGTACAGACAACTGGTCTTAAAGGTTCACTCTGTTTACACATACAGATCAGTATTTAAGGTTTGACTCTCATCATCCACTGGGGCACAAACTGGGCGTCATCAGGACACTACAACACAGAACAAACACCATCCCCACAGACACAGCAGCCAGGGAAGCAGAAGAACTTCACATCAAGAAGGTCCTGAGTAAATGTGAACGCTGGTTTGAGGGCGGAGTCAAGGAGGCCATTTATGTGAAAAGGAAAGACCATCTCTGAATGGAGGAGGGGCCTAAGGGTACAACTGTCACCATCTTACATGCTGTGATTGCAGCCATTCCCCAGCTCTCTGTGAACTGGACTCATGACCATTGATCAACAACCATTGATCAATGGTCCTGACAATATGCGTACCAATGATCAATGAACTGACCTCCCAGCCCATTGTTCCTTCAGTGGGCTGGTTTCAGTCATACAAATGTCCTGTTTATGAGATTGAAACCTGCAGTCAGCTGAGACTGAAGAAGTCACCTGATGATGATGAAACGTTTCTCCCACTGAAAACATCCAGATGAACAGAATCAAGCTTTTTGGGATTTACGTACCTGGATGATTGAGCATCAAGACACAACTCTGTGACTTTTCTCAGATGAATCAATCCTCTCCTCCAGCTTTGTTTACATCTACCAGCCCTGTGGCGCTGCCCAGGGACAATAATCTATGTGAGAGGTGGAAAGTCATACAGGTGTCTGCTCCTGCCTTCAGTTATTTTATCTACTGTGTGTCAACTGGCTGAACCTCCTCCAACTGTCTACTGTCTCCCTAAACTCAACAATGACTTCGTGATCTATCCATTCTCTGACCAAAGACATCCTGCTGCAGGAGGTTAACATAGCAGCCAATGATGATCCCACTCACTGTGAACAACACATTTGGACCTGATTTGCTGCTCTGGTTTACACGTGAACTTCCACTGCTGCTGTCACCAACTTGAGAGGCTCTACAGAAAAACTGGACTTGTCCATAAAAATCATAAACTACATTACAAGGACAGCATTGCTCAATCAACTCTAATTACTACTGACATGTTATCTCTTCTAACTAAGGTACAGACACTCAAACTTGCTGCTTTCAGTGAGAAGTCAAATGTCTGAATATGAGCTGGAAGCTGCTGAGAGTCCTCCTCCTTCCCGTGGGGTTTACTTTCTCTACTACTTTCACTATAAACACGCCCCTTTCATGCACCTGCAGAGGGCCACCAGCAGATGGAGCTGTCTTAAACAAATCCACTTGGATAGTTAGCTGTAGATGACTTTATCAGTATGATTGTAGGATTTTGAGTTATTCTTCAGATTTATTTAAACTCTTATATTATGCACAAGCGTTGAGCGACCCATAATTTCTCTGTACTTTTCATAAGAGCAGCCAGACTTTCAGCTGGTTTTTCTTTGCTCTGCAGGTTTTATGAAGGTGTGTCAAAGTTGTTCTTTGGACATTAGCTGCTTTTTAAATCATTTTCAGTCCTCGTACAGGAACATTCTTCAAGCTAAATCCAAGTGTGTTAGACCAGAGTTAACCTGATAGATATGTGTGGGTGTGTAACTCTTAGAAGCTGATTGGCTGCTTTTTATGGGGGCTGGGTCTTTGGAAAGTGTTTTAGTAATACACCCTGAACTGCACACTTTAACAAACAACATGAGATTTTAACTGTAATGTAAAACTCATGTGATTCACTGTTATTAAGCACAAACACATCTATGGCCCTGTTTCCATTAGTAGCTGCTCAGATCGACTCACCACAGGTCGCCACGACTGGACTGGATCCACTGGTTTCCATTACAGTTGAGGACCACCTAATGTGGTCGTCTCAATACAGCCGAGTGTCAGCTCACATCATTAGTAAGTGCTAATGCTGCTAATTTCCATCATATTTGTCATTTATTGCTCAAAGTTATTGAAGAAACAGTTATTCAGCTTCATCCCCACTGATCTCGACTACAAACTGTTTCACTTTGGTTTCTGTTTAAAGCCTCGATGTTTAAAACGTTTCCCTGTGATCACATTTGCACCGTCTGATTTCAAAGTTTGTTTCTTTTGGTCATTTAGTCCACAGAGTCCTTGGTGTTCTGAAAGGGACCTATAAATAAATGCATTATTATTAATATTAAAGTAGTTGTTGTACATGTACAGACCATAAATATGGAGTCCAGCTGTGTTTGATGCTGCTGGGCAGACTGACCACTGGGAACCTCTGAGCTCTGCTGCTCCACTCTGTGGAGGAACCATGAAGGATTAGATCAACACAGGATAAAGATCCAGGAGTTTCTGCTCAAATAACTTCATCTGAATCAAGTCTGTCAAGTTTTAAACTCTCAGATTGTGAACATATCAGTAATTTTCAGTCTGTTTTCATGGACGTCCTTTCAGTGGTGATGTCAGGGATGATTTTGAAGAAGCTCATCAAACTGAACCATCAGCAGATCACTGCTCCAAAACCAGAACATGATCCGAGTCTCCCTCCACCACCAGAACACCAGCTTTACTAACGTGGTAGATCAGTGTAGTACAGATCAATAACTGATGAGTCATTTGATCAAAATCACTGAGTGCTTCACGTCTGACCCTCTGATGCTTCTGTAGACATTTTGCATATTTAATGAATGTCTGACAGTTTTACATTCATTCTATGAACACAGTGGAAATGTTGTGTTATAGTCTCCATGTTGTTTCCAGCATCATAAATTCTTAAGTTCAGAAAATTAGATTCTTTCTTCACAGCTGAAAAACAACAACATTTATTCTCTATTGAAATCTGCATCGTCCACTCCAAAGGTCACAATCTGAAGGTAACATCTGGTTTTGTTCCCTGTGGTTAACTCTGAGCATCAGTATGGTGGGATTTATCCACTACATCCACACCACTGTGGTTCAGTGTTGTCCTGATGGAGTAACAGCAGCCAGTATGATCCAGGCTTTAGCTGCTGGGTCTCTGTGTGACCTCTCAGACTGTTTAACAGATCAGACACAAAGAGAATCAGAGCAGCTCTGTTCTTTAAAGACAAACATGAACCCACTCAGGTCACACTTTCCCCACAGATATGAGCATCACTGTCCTCAAACAGCAAATGACCAAGTCGAACATTTGGATCTTTTCTCTTTCATTGTTTTCTTTTTAATGAATCTTTGTAACAATCTGAGGATGTTTCAGGTCATATTTATCCAGGAAACACAAACATGTAAAGGAGTCATCACAGC
This sequence comes from Mchenga conophoros, assembly GCF_057382185.1. NCBI lineage: Eukaryota > Metazoa > Chordata > Actinopteri > Cichliformes > Cichlidae > Mchenga > Mchenga conophoros. Next base: position 8,649,055 of record NC_140528.1, on the reverse strand, counting down.
TCTCTGACCTCGTTGCTCCAGGTTCACCACTGAAGTTTGGAGGTCGACCTTTGGACCAGTCGCTCCTCACAGACGGACAGCTGGACCCTGCAGACTGTGACCTCTGACCTCTGCAGACACAAACATGATTGAAGCAGCTGTGATCACACAGACTGCAGATAATGCAGCTGTTTCCTGTCAGTAACATCCTCTTAGATTAGAGTTCAGCTTTTTACAGGAAAACTGGACAAAACTGATTTTTGTTACAAACTCATTTTCATTTCCTCTCAGCTCACAAACACAGTCAGACAATCAACCAGAGTCAACACTGATTATAATGTCAGTGCAGAATTATTTCTGTTACTCAGTGAGTTCAGCTCTCTGACCTCGTTGCTCCAGGTTCACCACTGAAGGCTGGATTATGACCTTTGGACCGGTCACTCCTCACAGACGGACAGCTGGACCCTGCAGACTCTGCTCTGTCCTCCTCTTCCTCCATCATCATCTTCAGTCAGTCTGAGAGGTAAACCACAAACACTCAGTGAGTTCACATTAACAGGAGGAACTGAGTTACAGTCGCTGACCTCTGACCTGTCATGTGACCTAGAAACCAGGTCAATGTGTCTGTAGGTTCAGTCATCCAGGTCATGTGATCTAAGGAGCTTGGAGAGAAAAGAGACGTCTTTAAGTTTCTGGAAGACGTTTCATCTGAGAAGCTTCTTCAGCTCTAAAACCAAACGGTGGAGAGTCCCAGATATTTAAACCTGAGAGGGAAAGAAAGCATGTCGCTGACCCACCACTGATGTTATTTCAAGGAGGAAACTGAGAGCCTTTGCACCAGGAGCACAAACATCAGCTCCAGCAATGATCCACTGATGTGTTTTTATTCCATGTATGAATGTTGTTATTGACAGAGATGACGTTTGTGTGTCAGTGATGCAGTGACTGTTGTTGTTACCTGTACAGGCTGGTTAGACTCTATGAAACAGATCATACAGATCTCTGCATGTTAGAAGAGACTATTAAAGGTCATGAATGAGACAAAGGCAGGGAGGCGTCCTTTACAGCTAAACAGCAGAGTGAGAGAACAGCCAGCACCTCTACATTTATCACATTATACAGCACATGTATGATACTGACAGGGATGAGAAGAATTTAGTGATTCTGATCCCATCATTGATATTACTTATTGATTCTCAGTAGCTCTGCTCTGACAGTCACCACCATCACTGAGCAGCATATCAAAGACATTTGTGCACATTAACTGCATGTTGTGGCTCAAATGTTTGTGCATGTTGGAGGCATTTCCTCTTTGTTGTGATCAGTGTTGGTCATTACTCAAAACAGTCATTATTACACATATTACACAGAACACTTTGATTAAAAGTAATGGAGTACGTTACTTCATTACTCCTCATAACATTACTTTGATGTTAAAATGAACAAATGAGCATGTAACAACATAAAGCTGAGGTACAGCCCCACACACCAACACAGATCCTGATGAGGTCACGTGATGTTTCTCTGAGTGTTTATGAACACAAATCAAAGATGAAACAGCACAAAGACACTTCAAAGTGATTCTACTGTAGAAACATGAACAGGTAGAAACCTGCAGCCTGACTGCTCATCACTTTGTTACCTGTTCAAGTTCAGCAGCAGCAGCTCACTTTATCACGGTGCTGGTCTGGGGTCAGTGTTTACTCAGCTTTAACCTCACTCTGGGTTCTTGGCTAGCTTAGCGTTAGCTTAGCGTTAGCTTAGCTTTAGCTTAGTGTTAGCATGCTGTGTGCTAGCTTAGCGTCAGAGCTCTGCAGGTGTCTCCTGTGTAAATATTAATCACAGTGACAGTAAAGGAGGTAAAGGGCTGTGACGTCATCACGTACGCTGCGTCCTCTGTGGGCTCTGACTGAACTCAAAGTACAAACTACAAGTACACAAACACGAACGTAGCTCAGAGTGGCGGACACACTCGGCCTCGTTGGTCCAGCTGTGAGTCCGTTACCGTGAACTATGGAGCGGCAGATTTGTGCTGAACTAAGCTGCACACAGCTGATGTTAGCCAGGAAACATTACACACTGACTTTAATGGAGAGACCGGAAATACAAACACACACAGTTTGTTGTGTGAAGAAATCAAACACGAGCTGAACAAACAGTAAAGTTCCTAAAGACAAACTGTTAAAGGAGGAAACAAAGCAAACTTACAGTTTCTTCACACACCAACAACAAGCTCCACTCCACACCTGGACACTAAACACGGACACACAGGTGAGCTGCTTCCTGGAAGGAGGCGGGACTCCACCTGAAACTCAGCACAGGTGGGAGGGGCTCAGCTCTGTGTGTGCTGATGTGTTAACTTTAAAAATATGCCGTCTGACTGCTCAGACTGAGTCAGAGTAAAGTTCACATGCTGACGTGTGGAGACATGAAACCTTGTTGTAGCTGCAGGTGTGAACACACTGATCCCAGATCAGCTCTGCTGTATTTGTAACATGAACATTTCTGCTGCAAAGCTTCAAATGTTCAGCATGTTTCTCTGTTTCCAGTCTATAGATCCAGTCACACTTTCTACCTTCACCTGTGCAGTAAAGACTGAGAGCAGAGCTGAAAGCAAGCGTCCAATCAGTGAGCAGCATCAACACCTGAGCTTCATTCAGACTCTGTTATTGAAGATGTTGTTGGTACAAAGTTCATCTGCTGCTCACATGAATCCATGAAAGATTTATTTCACTGAATGTTTCTTCAAAGCTCATTTCAACCTGTTGAAGTCATGAATGAAAGTGCAGACTGAGAGTGGATCACATGATGTTTGAGGTGTGTCATGTGACATGTTCAGTATTGTCACACATGTCTAGATTGTCCCTGATATCATAACTGCTGAAACACTGATGATTATATTTGAAGAATTATTCCTGATGGCAGCAAAGTTTGAATGGAGCTCTCTGTCTGTGCTGATTTGTCGCCCTCTGGAGGTCAAAGCACAAACTGCATGATGTCACTGTAACCACCACAGTGACAGGAAGTGTTTTTATGACTGAAACACTGAAATGATGCTAACGGCTGTCGTTAGGCTCACTGACAGCAGTGCTGATGTGTTCATGTCAAACACTGGCTCAGGTCAGACTCCTTCATCCTTCTCCAGCGTGAGGCCGCCCTCAGACCCACAGGAGCTCTGACCTTTGACCTCCTGACCCTAACCATTTTAGTCTTGTTGCATCTTTAAATGCAAATCCTGTGAAATGGTCAGGGGCGGCTCTAGAGAAATTTTCTTAGGGTGGCAAAATCAAAGCCTTTTCCCCCCAAACACATATGCAGGTGGTTACATGTGGTTAAAATGATTCAAATGCAGTAAGTATGCACGTTTTTCATATAAATATAGTCTATAACTTAATTATTGTCTGTACCCACATGATTACACACTTTAGTTACATGAAACATGTGAGTTTTGATGTTATGTACTGTACAGCCTGTATATTAAATACATATGTAGCCCAATAAGTATAAACTCCAGAAAGCTACACAACATGGGGCGCTTCATTTACAAACACAAGTCTAACTTAAGTTTCACTGTTTTTGTTAGAAAACAGTCACATTGTTGCAGCTTAAATTACACAAAATGTCAGAAATCTGCACTGTCATGAACAAACATGTAAACCTCATTTTTCATGATTTGTTGGATTCACCCTCTGAGGTCTGAAACACAACCGGACATTTGTGACTCCTTTGAGTTTACGTTTGTATTTCACCCTCAGATTGTTTCATTTTATTTTTTCCTCCTCTTGCTTTGTTTGGTATCTTTTCAGCTCAACTGAATTTAGTTGTTTTTTCACTGACATACTGCATTAGTATTACTATTACTATTAATGTAACTATTACTGATCTGAAATCACACAAAGAACCTAAAATCCTAGCAGTATTTTTTACTGTAAAAAAACCACAGACGTGTTGGGTAAATGTTTATAACTTGAAATGCAAATATAAATTGTACATTTTGTAAACAGATACAACTATTTATCTAAAAATGCAGCCAATACACCTGCTGTTTTTTCATTTTCTACAACCATTTAAAATAGCACTCACCTTCCTTCATTTCCACAGTGTAACATCCACCCACCTGTGTAAAATCAGAAATTCCCATGGTGTTGTTCAAAATGTGCTCTGGCACAATCATAAGCATCACTTGCTGCTGAAAACAAGAAGAAAGCCGTCCTGCTATGGGCTGAACCATTTGTTAATGTGGAGGGGGGGACACTATGGAATATATCCAGTTCTAGCATTTATATTCACTGCTGACTGTAACTACGCTCAAACTGTTAAACTTATTTTAATAAACAACACTGTCATATGCAAAACTGGGGTGGCACTTGGGGTGGCAAGGGATCATTTTAGGGTGGCACTTGCCACCCCATGCCACCCTTCTAGATCCGCCCCTGCTGATGAAGCCAACAGGTTCGCTTCATTTGCAAAAAGCAGATATGAGTTTCTGAGGCCACAGTCTTCTGTGGCAGAAGGGGAATCAGGGGAAGCCCTGGAGGAGTCCACCACCCACCAGAAACAGGTCTGAGCTCTCACTGCAGTGGTAAAGGGGCTACACAGCCCACATGAGGCTGAGGGATGCAGCCTTCTGTCAGACTGTCACTAACACAGAGAAACACCCGTGTACACTCATACTCATGGGCACATACACCAATCAGCCTCGACCCTTTCTTCCTTTGCATTTGTGGTTTGGTGCCATAAATGCACAACATAGAAGAGCCACCTCGACGGGACAACACTCAGCGGTTCATCTGTCTCTCTTCCACAGCATGTCTTTATCCTGTCTTCCTTCTCTCACCCAAACCAATCACAGCAGATGGCCCCGCCCCTCCCTGAGCCTGGTTCTGCCGGAGGTTTCTTCCTGTTAAAAGGGAGTTTTTCCTTCCCACTGTCGCCAAAGTGCTGCTCATAGGGGGTCATATGATTGTTGGGTTTTTCTCTGTATCTATAATTGTGCGATCTACTGTACAATATAAAGCGCCTTGAGGCGACTGCTGTTGTGATTTATATAAATAAAATTGAATTGAATTAAGAAGCTCAGAAACAAAAGTGTCTGGACTTTTTTAAGTTTCTTGAAGACATTTCATCTGAGAAGCTTCTTCAGTTTTACACTGTGTGCACAATTATTATGCCAGAACTATTTTTGAGGATTAATGTCATTATGGACCAAGGACAGTACTCTGGGTCTCCTGCAGAACAACTCGAGCTGTGATACCTGAATGAAGAGCCTCTGCTGCTTTAAAGAAGGAGGCTCGAGGCAGAGGTGAGGTGCAGACCAACCAGCTTTTATTCAGCAACTTTAACAGAAGGATCAGAAAAATAAAACTATACAGCACAGTGATGCTGACTGAAGCCACAGCATTAAACTAAACAAGCATCGGATCATCTTTAACAACATCTAATAAATAATGACAACTATTTAATCCTGTATTTCCTACAATAAAGCCTGTTCAGATATTTGTTGCTGATGGAAATGTAAAAGGCTCCCAGGAACCAAAGGACAAAAACAGAGGCAACAGTCACAGCTGCAAAGGATCCCCTAACACATAAACTGGTTCGAAGATATTTTCTAGCTCTGCAGAGGAGCTTGATTGCACGGACAGTAAAAAGTGGATTCAATAACAGCAGCGAGCGCTGAGTGCTATAACGGTGCTGCGAGCAGCAGTGCAAAGGCTCACACAGAGACAGCAGCTACACTGTGTGTGGATGTGATCCACAGTCACAGCTGTGGGTTTCAGTCAGTGTGTCTCTAACTTCATGGTCACATTTCAAAGCTTATTGGAGCCAGAAGATGTTCAAGTAAAAGATTTATTGCTGTACTCGTCTACCAGGATAACAGGAGGTTCATAAAGCTGTGTAATACTTCAGCTTTCCATCATGGAGTAGTAGTTGTGTCCCTTTGTGTTCATTAGTGTGTTCACACGTCTACTTTAACTTCACTCTGTAATGAAAGGATTCAAATCACTGATAAATACATACATGCTGACTCTGAGTCTCAGTGAAGGAGGAAAGGATGGATGAAGGCAGCCTAGTGTGGGTCATGTGTGTCCAGCAGTCATCCAGGGCCTGGATCCATCTGTAACAGGAAGACAAAGTCCAGCCTGTAATCATCCTGTCAGGCACAGCGTTTCCATCCAGCATCCTGACGACGCTAACAACCCGTCAAACGTCTCCTCTGGTCCACAGAAGTCACACTTCCTGTGTCATGTTTACCTTTTTAAGTGTGCTATTCAAGCCTGTGTGACCAACTCTGACTCTCCAGATTCCATCCTGGTCTCTGCTGCAGCTTCTTCTACACGACTGTTTTCTGTATAATAATATCTGCCTTTCCCGTCTCTGTCCCAGTGTGCCTGCCACTCGTCCTTCATCTTTACCTTCATTATACTCTTCACCTCACTTTCACTGTATTTTATAGTCAAACCTGCACGACTTCTTCTTGCTGCACCTTTTTAAACTTATCGTCCTGTTCATTGCATCAACACCGATATTCACAGGGAGCCATAAGAAATCCACTTCTATCCCTCTGTGTTTGATTCTATACAGTAAATGAAGTATATCAAAAACAATATGTTGCCTAGAGTCTGAAGACATATCACCTGTGCTCACTAGCACGCTGCTAGAGTCAGTCCCAGGACTGTGGGTCAAACGTTCTCTCCACATGTTTAAGGCTGAGCTCACTTTATCGTCTGCCTGAAGGAGGGAAGCAGATGTTACTAAACATCACAATAAAACATATGAAATGGGTGCACATGAGGAAAGTCTGCACTGTTAAAGCCATGCAAACATCTTCACACATGAAGCAGCAACACCTCTCAGTTTAGCAGCAGCTGGTAAAAGCCACAGTGATCCTGGAGCCTCCCTGAAGGACTCGTTCATCAGTAACTGTCAGGAGGACGATTAAACCTTCTGCACACGTCCTGTAGTTACACACTCGGGAGGAAAGACGACGTCCTCGCTCTGCAACATGATCTGTGTTTCATCCAGGACGCTCAAACACAGACTGGTTTCCAAATATTAGACGCACTGGTTCTTCATGCGTTTCTACCTGAGCACTCAGAGTCATTTCTACAACAGGCCTCCTTCACCTGCTGGTGCCTCTGTTTCTGTGTTTGGCTGTTTCCATCAGTGCCTGATGTTTGTGATCTTTGATCTGTTCTGAAGTCTCTCTTTGTGACACAAATGTTGTTTGGCTTCTTTTGCAAACAAGGCAAAAGAACTTTAATGGATTCATTTGCTGATCTTACTGTTCTGATGCAAAGCCGTCCTTTCAACGCTTTAGAAAGAAAATCAAACAATGTTTTTAAAACTTTCCCAAAATGTAAAAGCTATTAAAACCATAAACTTCTGCTCCTTGATCATGTGATTCTTCTTCTAGACGGTCTGTAATTGTTATTGCTGATTGTCAATAAAGTTGTTTTTTATAAGTTATGTTGTAAAGGAAGCTTGTGGCGAGGGAGGAGGGGCGACTAAAAGCAGGTTCATATAGTGGGAAAGTCCTCAGGTCATGTGAGGATATTTACTGATGCGTCAACACTGTCAGATAAAAGAACGGCTGCTGCATTTGTTCTCCCACAAATAAGTTTGGTGATGAGTAAAAGAATTACAGATGATGTGGCAGACGTTCCTCATGTGCACCCATTTCATATGTTTTATTGTGATGTTTAGTAACATCTGCTTCCCTCCTTCAGGCAGACGATAAAGTGAGCTCAGCCTTAAACATGTGGAGAGAACGTTTGACCGACAGTCCTGGGACGACTGCAGAACAATGGTTTGTTTTTAATGATAAAGTTTCATAATGGAAATAAATGCTGAGCCTGTTTCATGATGTTTGCCCTGCAGCATCAGGCAGGATTAATACTGTAACAAACGTGTGTCACAGTTATAATGACTTTAAATGAAGACTTGGGTTGGATGGAGATGTCAGCTGGATTTGTGCTGACTGTCACTTTAAATGTTTTCAGTTCAGCTTCTAAATCTACTTTTGTATAATGTTTGCTGAGTTTTGCACTTCATGACGCTTTTAAGAAGAGCCAATAAATCCTGACTTTACACAAAAATAAAGGTTTAATGTGTTTAGTGTGACAGTGGAGGAGAGCGCACATAATAAGAGTCATTAACAGAATGGTGACAATTATAATCTGTCTCATTTTAGGAGCAGCTCACAGGCACAACAGACTACAGAGCAATCAAAGCACCAGTTAAACGTCCATGTGACCGGCTTACAGCCAATGAACAATCAGTCCCCACTGTCCCCACCAACATCACTGTACTGGAAAGACTGTGCTGCCATGGTCAGAGATGAACTGGTGCTAAAATGTAAGGCAGCTGATGTGTGTGGCCTTAGCAGCACAAATGCATCACGGCTGCAACGCTGCAGTGTGTTTAAACATTTGAACATTTCTGTGGCTTCAAACCAGCAGCTGCTCTGTACTCAGTCGTGTTTGTGTGTCTGTCAAAGTGATTGTTGTCTTTAAAAAGCCTTTTGTGTTGAGTTTTGTGAGCAGTGCCGAGCTTCTCTGTAGTCTAAGCTGAGTCGATATATTTGATTCCATGTTTGGTGTGATTTTCAAAGTCAGCAGCAGCAAACGCTGAACAAGCAAAGTTTGGGCCCATCAGAGACAGCAGTGGACCTGCTGACCTGTAGGTGTTGGAGGTGTTTGTGTGCAGCTGTGGGTCAGTCAGCTTTATTTCACTTATCCATGACAGAGCGCTGTTAGCTGTGAGTTAGCATCCACTGAGCTGTTTCATCTACTCTGTCACTGCCAGCAAGCAGAGCCCAGGGTTGGCTTCATAAGCTGGATGTGGCCTTGCTCAAGGGCACTTTAGCAGCACGTTCCCAGCAGTAACAGAGGGATTCAAACTGGTGACCCTGGAGTAGGAATCACCCAGAAAAGTCACCTTATGCCAGAAGTTTTAGTGAGACGGGAACAACATTACAGCTCTGATGTCATTGACCTGTGCAGTGAGGACATATTGAACTGTGAGGACACAGCTTATAGGTTCAACACTGACCCTGGGTCAGCATGTGCAGGTGACATGGTGTTGGTGTCACCACTACAGACAGCTCAGGTTCAACTGGTTCTTCTTTGATTTGCTTCTATAGCACAAAGGTTGACACCAGTCTGGTCCAGTTAGCATCTGAATCCATAAACGTGTGAGCTCGTCCCACCAGAGGACGTCAGCATCATGGGGATAATGTCTACAGCAGGAAAACACAGGGACAGTTGGGTTTGCTGCACATCTGGAACACACAGTTAGCTCAGATATGTTCATGTCGCTAACACCAATACAGTGACTGAGTGCTCTATAGCAGCTAATGCTAACAACTGTAACACTGCTGTTTGTCATGGTTTTCAGACCAAATGATAACAAATGTTGGGAAAAGTGAAATATTGGAACATGAAATCATAAATTATTACATTTAAACAACAATAATACAGCTAAATTTCCCCTGTTGGCTCATAAGCTGCTCACCTGGATGCTACATCAGTGCAGTCCTCTCTGAACATTAGATAATCAACACACACACACTTATTGTTGAGAGGCTGACTTCACTAAACTCACAGAAACTCTTAAGAAGCTCCTCAAATGATGACTTTGGAGTTTTGTGTTACTGTCAGTGTATAAAAGCTAGAAAAGGAAGAAAAGCAGGAGAAATGATCAAAGTGCTGCTGTGTGCAGGAAGAACTACAACATGTTAGTGAGAAACACAAACAGGGTGTGAAACACACTCCAGAGGAAACGCTGTGTGCAGGCTGTCTGTGACTTCCTGTATCTCTGCCACAGACTGGGACAGACACCAGTGAAACCAGTCACTGTGGTCATGTGCTTGTAGCCAGCAGCCTGTGATGTGAGGCTGCTTGAGTCAGTCGTCTGCTTCCACCATGTAAACCTTGGTGTCTCCTACATGCACAGATGTTTCCTGCAGACTGTGCTGCTCCAGCTGTCACACAGATGTTGAATCAGCAATATCTGTGTCACGTCCTGATGCAAAGCAACAGAAGAGCAACGTGAGCCACAGTAAGTGATGGAGGATGAACTGGTCCTGTCTCTGTTGGTGGGCTCGTATACTGGCAGGAAGGAAGCTTCTCTGGGATTTCTCCTTCAGCACCAGTGAAGCCTCTGTTTCTGTCACTATTGTCTCTTTGAACTGTGATTATTTTGTGCTTTCACAGCATTTTCCTGTTTCATGGTGTTTTAGAAGCAGCAGTGTGTGTGAGCTCTCAGGGCCACCGTCCATCCTGTATACTTGTTGTTTGTAGTGTCACCAGTGCAGTGATGACCACAGGGTGGCGCTGTGCTGCATCACAGGCAGCCTGCGCTGGGCCTGTTCCATATAACATATATATGAGATGATGATATGAAACATCGTTTGTTTCATGGTGTAAAATATGTTACATGGTTGTGATGCTCACTGTAGTGTCTGTATTAAAGTTCTCTCTTTCTCTTATATTTAATATAACCACACTACGGACGCTCGTTAGCAACAACACCGGCAAAACCATCGCGTGGCTCCGCCGTCCGCTTCTTTATTTTCCACATAAACCTTTCACAATAAAGCTCAAGATCCTATTGAGACTTTTCAAAATAAAAGGAATCACATGAAAGAGCATGCAGAGAGTTTAGGGATGAAAAGCCAAAAAGAGCCGTCAGGGGCTAAAACATGAATGTTACAACAGGCTTTTCCCCGCAGCACGCCGTGTGATAAATACTCACAAAGACTCACAAACGTGTCGTTTCATGCGTCGGTCAAACACTCGACGCCCAGCTGGAAACACTTCAGGGAAGTTCATCTGCCCGAGATTCAGAAAATCGCCATAAACGCTCCATATTCACCTTTACATGGAATATAAAGGGAAAAGAAGAAACACAGTGCTGTGTCAGCGTTAGACATATAGATATATCCTTGCTTTTAATACATTTGAAGGTGGGTGGGAGAGGTGCTTCTCCGCGTAGTCTACGGTCTCTTTGGGATCGCTAAAGCTTTTCCTCACATCACCATGGGTCACTAACAGCTTTGCAGGGTATAGCAGTCTGTACCTGACGCCGGTCATCCCACGTAGTCTTCCTCTCATATTTGCAAATGCGGCTCTGCGTTTCCAACAGAGGGAGGGAAATCTGGGAGGATGTTTATTTTAAAAACCCTTATACATCAGGTTCTTGTTCTCTGCAGCTTTCAGCAGAATTTCCTCACCAATGTGGTAGTAGTGCAATCTCAAGATGATGGGCCGAGGAAGATGACTTTGTTTGGGACGCTGGCGATTCGCTCTATGTGCTCGATCGATGAGTGGCTTCTCCTCGAGAGATAGCGCCTCCGCCAACAGGTGCGAACCAACTCAGTCATCTTGGGTCCCTCTGTGCCTTCTGGTATTCCTGCAGTTCTTAAATTATTCCTCCTGGAGTGCCTCAAGAGCTCCACATCTCTCATCTAACTTCTTTACCTCCGCAGACAAACGCTCCACAGTGGCCTGGAGAGTGGCGATGGTGTCAGAGTGGTTCGAGGCACAGTCCTGCAGTTCAGTCAAAGTGTTATCATGCCTGGCCACGTCGCTTTTTATGTCCGAAATTGAGGGCTGGATGCTCTGGTTCAAGGATGATATCTCGCCTCCTATGGTGGTAGAAATCTCTAATATGCAAGTGTCCAGTGCTAGTTAGTTAGTTCTAGTTCTAGTGGTTAGTGGGGCTTTATTTGATGATTCTAGTGTGTGTTACATTGTTGAGTCGCAGAGCTGTACAGTGTTACAGTTTCTGTAGAGTCTGGTATAAGGAACTCAGATCCCTCTGTGAATAATGTTCACTGAAACTGATCTGTAGTTAATGAACTAGTCAGGATTTACACTAGAGAATGTTTCTGCCATTACATGGCCTGTATTTGTAGAGCGCTTTACTCGTCCCTAAGGACCCCAAAGTGCTTTTTTGCCCAAGGACACAACGACCGAGACTGTCCAAGCCGGGGCTCGAACCGGCAACCTTCCGATTACAAGCCGAGCTGCCAACTCTTGAGCCACGATCGCCCCACATATTGTTGTCTTTTGTTGCAGACACCAAGTGTTGAGATCCTGTCTCAACCTCCTACATTCTTCCAGCAGGTTACACATTATTTTTTGTACTTGGAATCAAATATATGTGTCAGTTGGGCCTAGTGCAGGGGTCAGCAACCTTTAACACCCAAAGAGCCTTTTGGACCCGGTTTCCACGCAAAGGGTCAGGGTTCGGGAAAACACTGGGAGCCGCAAATACTTTGTGACATCTAAAATGAAGATAACACTGTGTATATTGTTTTTACCTTTATGCTTTGTGTGAACAACTACAGTGTGTTGCTTATGAAATCCATGAAGTGCTACAGAGAAAATTACATTTGATTTATGTAATGAACACATTTTGAGCTCTTAAAGAAATATAACAAAGGAAAGCTGAACTACAATGATCCATGTAGCAAACACAAACTGTTATATCGCCTTTGGGCTTTTGGAGCCTTGACCTGACTTTTAAAAAAAGCGCGTTCATGCAAACATCGTCGGGTCTGCCGTGATATGTTTACAACGGGACTTCTGCTCCTGAACCTCTGCGCACAGCGTCTGCAGGTAAGGTAACTTTATTTATACCCAAAGGCAAGGTAAATTTGCTTTACAGAAAAATGGCAGCATTTGACATCCCTTTAAAAACACACATACCTAGTAAATATATAAAGCTCACTGTGACACATACTTTAATATTTCGAATCAAAAACAGTTCTTATTTAATTCAGTGACAGCAACGGGGACAAAGCTGTTTTTATAACGCTTTGTCCTGCATCTCGGAAATAGAAACCTCCGTCCTGAGGGAAGAAGCTGAAATTCACCCCTTAGAGGATGGGAACCATTTTTAAGGATTGATAAAGCCATCCTCTGTACCTGCTCAGAGTACAGGGAGGCTAAACAAGACTGTGGCTCACCTATCAGACGACTGGACCATCTCACTATCTGATTCAGAGAGTTTTTCTCTGTGACAGAGGTCTGACCGAACCATGCCACCAAACAAAAGGATAAAACAGACTCAATAAAAGAACGATAAAACAAAGATAAAATTTTTTGGTCAATGTGGAAATGAACAAGTTTCCTAAGGCAATAAAGGTGCTGGTGACCCTTTTTACAAACTGATTTGCAATTTTGATCAAAGTTCAGTTTTTCATTGATTATGGTCCCAAGATATTTATATGATTGTACTTGCTCTATTTTCTGACCTTTAATTAAAGTGACTCCGTGCCCATTTTGTTGTTTCCTAAAATCAACAACCATGTCTTTTGTTTTAGATATGTTCAGCTGGAGATAAGACTCCTCCCACCACTGAACAAAGTCATCAATGACTGGGCCGTGGTTAGTTTCACCCTCTTTCAGTAAGCTGACAATAACAGAGTCATCTGCATATTTAATAATGACCCTGTTTTCATGTCTGTCCTGACACATGTTTGTATAGAGAGTGAATAATAAGGGCGATAGGACGCAGCCTTGAAGAGAACCTGTGGAGGAGAACACTGGGTCAGACAGAACCCCATTTATTCTCACTCTTTGTGACCTGTCAGTTAGAAAATCTAAAATCCAGCCCACCAGGTTTTTCCTGATTTCAAACTGTTCTAAAAGTCTTTTAATTAAAATATGGGGCTGTGTTGTATTAAAAGCCGAAGAAAAATCAATGAAAAGAAGTCTTGCAAAAGTCCCTTTACTCTCTACATGTTTAAGAATCAGATTTAGTAAAGTCAAAAGTGCGTCCTCCACTCCTCTGTTGGGCCTGTATGCAAACTGCATTGGATCCAGCTGACCTTCAGTCTCTTTCATAATCACATTTCTGAGGATTTTTTCAAAGACTTTCATGACAACTGAAGTGAGGCAACAGGCCTGAAGTCGTTTAGATTTAGGGACAGGAACCACGACTGCTTCTTTGCAAAGAGAGGGCACATGTTGTGTTTGCAAGGATTTGTTCAAAATAACCTGAAATATAGGCCTGAGTTCATCAGCACAAGATTTAATTAGGCGGCCACTAATATTATCAGGACCTGGCTCTTGTTCACATTGACTGTATGAAAGGCCTTTTTAACATCGCTGAGTTCAATGATAAAGTGCTGAGTATCTCTCAGTTTCTGTTTCAGTTCCCAAATATCCTCGCTGAAATCAGAAGAACTAAAACGAGCAGAAAACATGTTTAAAGCATTTGAAAATCTCTGTCTGAATTAAAACATCTAAAATGACCTGACTGCTGCTCTGGGGATTTTGAAACCCTGCTATGGTTTTCATACAAGTCCAGGCAGACCCAAAAGTTTTTGCAGCAAATTTGCTTTCAAGAAGGTTTTTGTCTGTTTTGCTTTCAAGATCTCGATTTTCATTTCCTTGGTAGCTGTCTGAAAATCGGTAACAGCCCCTCTTTAAAGGCCTGTCTCTTTTTCCTTAAACAGGATTTGACACTTTTAGTGACCCATGCCTTATTGTTAGCGTAAATTTTAACGCGCTTACGGGGTATAATCATGTCTTTACAAAATACTGCACAGGAGCTAGTAACATCCACCAAAGCGTCGAGATCATCTCCACAAGACTGAAGACGGGGCTGTACGAAGTCACTTTATCTCTACAGGACTGTAAGCTGTCGTCTGTGAGGCGTGAGCGTGTTTGTTTGAACACAGTTCACGGTGGAGAACAGCTGCTGACATAATGTGGATCCCAAGATCCATAACTGGCCTACCTGGGGCTGAAAGTCTCCATAAATGCAGGCGTTTCGGCGGCTACACCGGCTTCCACGAGTGTGACGCTTATTTTGAGAAAATAATAGAATATAAATGTATTTTTATATTTCAATATCACAATAATCTTCCAATGTAGAACTACAAGTTAAAAAAGAAGTAACATAAATCAAATCCACTTCAGCTAAATACTTCTCATTTATTTCCATCTTACATGCTGTGACTGCAGCCATTCCCACATCTCTGTGAATGGGACTCATGGACATGGATCAGTGGTTGTTGATCAATGGTCCTGAGAATCTGCATAATTAAGATGAAGGAACGGAGCTCCCAGCCCATCGTTCCTGCAGCTGCTTTCAGTCTTTATGCAAATGTCCTGTTTGTAAGACTGAAACCTGCAGCTGAGACTGAAGACGTCACCTGATGATGACGACACGTTTCTCCCACAAAACGCTGCGTCCAGATGAACAGAAGCAACAGACTCACTTTCCTGGATGATTGAGATGCATCAAGACTTCATTGTGTGTTACTTCTCATTCAGCACAGACACATTATTCCTGTTAGGTCATGTCAGCTGTCACTCAGTACAAGCACAACTGTGAACAACACAAACTTCTCTTCAATGTGTCACAGAAACACTAAGTGTGAGAGCCTGTATGACACACAGGACAGACTGTAAGCTCTGCTGGCTGCACAGCACTTTGTAGCAGTTTTCCAACATGTCCTCCACCCGTGATGTCAGTGGTGGGACCCCAGTCACAGCACTCAGCACCACCTCCTTTAAATGGATTTGATAGCAGTTCCTCCCGTTACTCGGTGCAACGCTTCTTAAATGTGTTTTTGCAGGATAAAACACAGCAGGTGGTGTAGAGAGGACGTCAGCTGACGGAGCAGAGGGAGGCAGACTGTGGATAAATGACAGAGTGAGAGGAGAGCAACCATGACAGAAGCACAGGTGTGGCAGATAGAAGTGGCTTTATAGACACTTATTGTCAGTCCTCGTGCATGCTGTGGAAATAAGTGTCTGTGTCATGAGGTGACATGTGAGCTTATCTTTGGTCAATAAAGCTGAACGACCAGTTTTCACTTTGCTTGTTACGCTTGTTTAGTGACGTCTGGGTTTCTGTGGAGCCCGAATTTTGATGAGTTCTGGTGAAATCATCTGAGATCATCTGAGCATCGGTGAAGAGTCAGCAGAGAAAGTGTGGGACAGAAGTTTGCTTTGGACACATGGACTGAAATCAAAAAGGAACAAACAGGATTTCCAATGGACAGTATGGAGAAGTGAAAGTACACAAAGGCTGTGCTGGAACACGTGTGTTACACTTTTTGACAGCTGAGAACAAAACACAATATTTTGCATCATCTCTGCAGTGTCTCTTCTTTCCTCTGCTGTTGTGCTTTTAGCTCCAAACTGTTTCAAATGGTTTGTCAGCAAGCTGACCTCTGACCTCTGCAGTACTAACTCCTGACCCGTACAAAGAGCGGGCGTTTCTGACCTTTGACCTGCAGCTGTATGTCTCTCAGTCTCAGTTCTTCTCTCCGTCACTGATGGAGCAGGTGTAGTTGCTGCTGACAGTCAGTCGTTTGTTTTCTCAGAGTGAGGCTGAAGTCTGAACTGTTCAGAGCATCAGGTCTCATCAACGTGCGCTGCTGTAACGCCGCTTTGTCCTCTGAGATCACCAGGTATGAAACCTGAGTGCTGACAGAGCAGCATGTTCCCCCTCATTCACCTCCACCACCACAGCCAAGGCATGCTGGGAAACTGAGGACACACAGACGGAGAACTGAAGTGTCTGCTGTGTGTTCATCTCAGAGTCCTCACAGGTGACACATTAGCTCCAGAACACCAAGCCAGGTGTTTGAAGCCTGACAGGGATTCTTCCCATCCAGAGGGAGGATTTAGCTGCACAACAATGAACATTAGTGTGTAGTTTAGAAACACAGACTGTGCCTGCACTGCATCTAGTGAAGAAAAGTGTTACTGCCAGAGAACCAGGCTCCTTTAAAGCAGCTGATATTAAGGTTGAAAAATCAACAATAAGCTGATGTAATCAACGTTTCACAAAATGGTCAGCAGCTAAAATCTGGAGCCGTTCTTTGGTGGTAATTAACAGTTTGTTCTTGTTAGCTAATTATGTCATTAAAGGTAGCAGCAGAAGCCTTGTGTTGAAAGCCCATTCACTCACACATTCACACAGTATGTGTGTGTCTGTGTTACACTGTGGACATCCCTTCTGTTGGAGCGCCATCTTGTGGCAGGTTTAAGAAATGTTCTTCTTGTAAATCCAAACTGATGCACCTCCATAGCAGACTGTGGAGGCTTTCAGTGACATGAAGACTTGATTTATACTGTCATATTCTCCTGTTACACAAAGCACAGCACGCTGAACATGGATGAACTGAAACTCCCAGCATCTGACTGAGGAAAAGCACAAATCATTCTCACACTGACTCCTGCTTGATTTTAGATTTGCTTTCAAATCCTCACACTTTCATATGAAGCACTAAATGGGCTCCAGACTGTTTATCTCAGCTTCCTGTCAAACACACTGCTGCTCACACCGAGGCTCAGTTTACTCCTCCAGCCTGGCTTAACCTGCTGTCTGTTAAAAACAGTCCCACACTCCTCTGTTTAATCCTTCTGATCAGACTCTTTGATTTTGTATTGTTTTTACCTGAAGTTGTGTTTTTGACATGGTTCTGTCTGTGAAATAAAGCTCACACACACACTGCTACAGTCCTTCATACACTTAGAAACGAAGCTGCTCCTTTCCTCAGTGCTGACACATAAAGAAGAGTTGGTTTTATATCCAACACGTCTCTGTTCCAGAAAACAGCTTCAGCAGCCTCTGAGTCTGAACTTGGAGTTGGTTATAAGCCACAGGCCTGTGTGCACAGCAATGAGGAAATATAATGCAGTAAGTGAAACATGGATGTGTGGAACAGATTATCCCAAAGGTTGATTCTGTTCATCTGGACGTTCTCAGTGAAACATTTGGTCTCTCGGTCAGGTGACTCCTTTAGTCTCAGCTGACTGCAGCTTTCCAAACCTTTGTCACTGGATCACTCACTTCATCTCCAACGTGTCCCTGACACAGACAGCTGGAGCCGTTACAGCAAAATCATTGATCATCGTTTTTAGAACATTAGCTGGTGTTGGTGGGCAGGCTAGCAGTGCTAATTGTTAGCACTAGTTCTGCTGCTCTCCCTTTGTCTCTGTTATTGTTGGTCTTTAGTGAACAATAGAAAGTGTCTTCATGAGACTGTTGCCTAATGTTCAAATGTAGATAACACCACCTGCACCAACCTGTTACACAGCACAACCCTCTGGTGTAGCTTTGGCTGGAGCACATATTGGCAGCTCCAGTGACATCACCACTCCATGGTGACATCATCTCTACAGACTGTGGCTGTTACATATCCTCACCTGGTAATAATAAGACTGTCCTCAGCTGCACACAGCTCCAAGATGAACAAACTGAAGTAAATACAAATTAGAGTTACCATAGATTGAAATCTTGTAATCAGAGCTAATTCTTAGTGAAACTCTCACAACATCATATCATGATCCTGGGTTAGTGTCTCGGTCTCAGATCACAACATCAGCACAGGCTTGGCTTGGGTGAGGTATTGAGTGGTTCTTGTCCATGACAGCTGCAGGTACAGTGCCATCAGCCATGCTGCACCACATGTCTGCCCAGGAACATTAGTGTGGCTGAGTCTCATGTAAACATTGTGCTAAAGTGGTGGGAAAGTGGCTGCAAGCTGGCTGCACTGTGTCCAATACTCTCAGTATGATATCCACAAACCTCTGAGTGTCACAGAGTGGGCCTGTGCTCAGCTCACTGTGCCCCATTCAATTCTACTTGCATAGTTTTACAAGTAAAATTAAAAGTTGCTCAATGATAAGTTATTGTAGTAACAACTAAGTCCATGGTCATTATTTGTTAATAGGAGCTTAAAGCTTCTGCACCAATCATGGAGCAGCAGGTTTAGAGCATGTGGATCTACAAAAGTAAGTCCCAGTAAGATGGGCTGAGCCTTACATACTAGAAGAAACATGTCATTCCCAGCAGATGAAGCGCCCTTTAAAGCAGGATCTCACTTTAAACCTAAAGAACTTGCTATGAGCATGCAGTGCATTCATGGTTATTATTCATACGATTGTGGGGAGCTAATAAAGTGCAACTATCACATTACATTTTATTATTAAATTGTTGTTAACAATCCCTTCACTTCTGCTTATCTAATTCATGGTTGCAGGATGGCTGACAGCTTCCATTAGGCAGGAGGTAATGTCCATTCTGG
Organism: Mchenga conophoros; assembly: GCF_057382185.1. Lineage (NCBI taxonomy): Eukaryota > Metazoa > Chordata > Actinopteri > Cichliformes > Cichlidae > Mchenga > Mchenga conophoros. The sequence continues at coordinate 8,630,016 of NC_140528.1, read as the reverse complement.
CCACAGTGCAACCCACAATGTGTAACTGACACTATTATATTGCATTATGTCACATTGTTACATCTTTTTAATAAATGATGACAGTCAGCTGAATTTGCTGCCCCCTTGGTGGAGGACATCAGGATCAGCAGCTCCATCACAAACACCACAGAAGAAGAACAACACTGGATCAGATGATCTGGACGTGTTTGACAGGGACAGTGTTCATGTTCATGGACATCAGGACAAAAACAGACGATGGAAACCTGCCAGATTTGAGCTAAACTGCTCGTTTCCATGTGTAGTCCCTGGGAGGTCACATGACCAACAAAGACACACAAGCTGTGTCCCAAAACGTCGGCTGCATCCTCCGGAGGCCGCATTTGAAGGCCGATGACGTCACAGCCAGGCGACGAAGGCTGTCCCGATTCCTCGACTCCTTCAAATGCGTCCTTCATTTCCCCGAGTTTGAAGGATGGGTCGGGTGTGTCCTTCGTGGCCCACCATATCCCAGAATTCATAGCGCGGCCCAGCCAAATTTCAGCTGCCAACAATGGCGGCCGCTACTAAGTTTTAAAATTTAACGAGGGAGCACTACTTACTTACAATGAATTCCTTACACTATATAATTTTCCCGTCAGTGTTGGAGAATTCTCAATGGTGCTTGGTGCCATACCCTCAGGGACTTTAATGTTATATAAAAACACTGACAGCTCAATATCTGCCTCAGTCACTCATATAAAATTCTTCATAAATGTGACCCAGCCAGTCACTATATGGTAACATTTAAAAGAGACATAAATACTAATTGAACTTTCTGTGGGGATCATCCAGAAACTGTGGCACATCTCTTTTGGTTCCTCTACACAGAGATTCTGGAAGAATTTAGCAGTTTTGTTATTGTCCATATTTTAAGGGAGTTTTCTTTACGATGGGAAAATGTTTTATTCTGTTTCTTTAAGTTCCCCAGGAAGAATGATAAATGTTTTTTTATTAAAAAGTTGTTAATACTTTTAGCTATTTTATATCCATAAATGTAAGTTTATTAATAAAACACCATATTTCTGCCTTTTTATAAGGATATGAATTGTACATACAATCAATTTCAGACTCAACCAACAAAAAGCCTCTCAGAACAATATTTATATGTTGAATTTTTTCGCCTACTCATATCATATTTTTTTTACTCCTGGTTCTGTATGTTCATGTTCTGTTCTTTTGTAAACTTCATCTGTTTGTATGTTGTATACTCATTGTGTTTCAATAAAGTTCGATTTAAAAAAAGGTACGTTCTAAACGAAGCTTCAGACGTCACTGATCACGTGACTCTGGCCAAACGAATCAAGCCTCGACACGGTGCTTCTGAAGCAGCGCGTTGATCTTTCTGACACACGCACCGGAGCGTCAGCTTCAAGCGGACCATCACTACGTCTCACATCTAAAGGTGTCAAGGTAACTTTGAACTGAGTTCAGTCAATCTGGAGTTTTTCCAAGTTTTCTGTTGCTCTCTGTGAGAGAAGAGCGTTAAAGGCGGGGCTCTCCAGAGTCCAGCAAAACAGGAAACCACAGCTGGGTGTGTGTAAGTGTGCAAACCAATAGAATGCATCGTGGTGGGGGGGGGCATCACGGGCAAGAAAAAAATAAAATAATCGGTCGTACCCATGCTTCCCCGACGTCATGCCAGCGCATACTGGGAAATTCGTAGGCACCGATCGGTTTTCTATCAGCCATTTGCTGGGAGTAAGGGAGGTGCGCCTGCTGCTGGCGGCACAGGGAGGAGAGGGCGGGGCGGCGGGGAGTCTCTGGCTGGCTGCAGCGGCATCTAATAACCAACTCGCAAAACAAAATAAAAACAACAAACAGATATTATGATACAGATTTATAATCTGCACCCATGTTTTTTCTAAATTCTATAAAGTGAGCGCGAGAGCCCTCGGTGCGCCTGCGCGCTGCTGAAGTCAAAGTAAACTTTATTGTCATCTCCGCTACAGACAGTCCAGCATATAGAGAGACGAGACGACGAGGCTGCAGTTACAGCGGTGCAAGTAAACAAACAATAAATATAAGAAGAGTAAGAAAATAAATCTACACTTTAGGACTCGGGGTAAAGGCTCAATAACAATTTAATTTATAATTTACAGTTTGATGATTTAAAGTCTCACACAACCCGTCAAAAGGGGCGGGGCCGGCTGCTTCCAAGTAGAGCACATTTCATTTATAATGATGTAAATCCAAGCCCATCATGGATTCACGATCTGAATCCTGGGTTGTGTGAAATCCCAGAAATCAACCTTAGACAAAGTGAATCTGTGAACTAAGGTGTAGGTCTGTTAGGCAGGGCCGTGCAGAGAGGTTTAAAGGGGCGGGTGCTCAAAGTTAAAAAGGGGCACATTGAACCAGGCTGAATAACAACAACACACTTTCATCAAGAATCTAATATGGGCAACAAGGCAAAGCAAACGTAGCCGATGCTTTACCTGATGGGTACAATGTTGCTGTTGAGGGGTTGCTGTGGATAGTGCTGGAGGGCAGGCAGGGCTGGACTGGGACAAAAAATCGGCCCGGGCATTTTGACTGGAGACCGGCCCACCAAAAATGTGACGTCATTCATGGATAAAATCGCAAAGGATTCTGGGAACTTTTGGCAAGCGGTACTAGCGCATGCAGGCTTTCAATTGAACTCAGTTACACAGCGATAAAAAGAAACACAAAAAATGGCAAGAAGCTGCTGTATTATTAACTGCAATAGCCGGTGTTGTGCCAAAAAGTGATTGTCTGCCAAAAACTGATTTCCGGTATTTGCAAAGAAACTGATTGCTCGTATTTAAATTGCTATAAATAACTTGTTGGGCTATAATATGTGAAACATATGTCAAATGCATCCCTCATGGATGACATAAAGTCATACTGAGCTACAAACAACATTAGTGTAACAAGGTAGAAGCCGCAATCAGTCTTTGGCAGTGACTTTTATATAACCTTTATTTATGCCGTAAAAAAAATCTAATTAACATTAACAATGTATTTTGTAAGAAGTAGTTGGACAGCAGAAATGGCTCAAATATTACAATTATTTTTCCACTACTAATTAATTACCGTTGAGCTCAAAGGTTATATTAATACACGGTTAACGAATGTGTATTTATGACGACGATTTGTGAGACGAACAAAGGTAAACGTACCTTTGTTCGTACGATGGTCTTTCGGTGCATTTCAAGGTCCTGCACCCATCCGTCGGTAAACTGTACCTGGGCTTGTTGCAGTGAGCTGAAGTTACTAAACTTCATGAGTGTATGCACTCACTCCAAGAACCGTATAATTATAAATCTGAGCGTGGTGAAAGTTGGGCAGCACGCTAACGTCTTTTGTCCCTCTGTGTGCTCGTAAGGGTCTGACCCTTTCACTCCTTTGATTTTTCCTCGTAACTTTTCTTTGTCTTTTCGTCGAGTCTGTCTTTGTACGGACCGGCATTGTTCTCCGTCGTTTTGTACATTCCTTTTTTGTGCAGCACAGAAAAAACAAGAAGGTATTGGAACCGGAGAATGAACGTTTTGCGGTGCTGCAATTGCAAATGCTTGTATTTGATGCGGTACTTGGATTGTTTTGCCAGGAGTTCCCGGCATGCAATGCGCAAAGTCACGTGGTCTGTCAATCGCTATAGGAAAAACCATAAAGCCTTTGCATGAAAAGAACTGCTTTGATGTACACTGCCTTGTTGGTATATATGTATCAATCTAATAAAGTTAAACCTACACCATTCTCCCTATTCGGGATTTTAAACAGTACATAGCGGAAACAAAAAGACTGCTTGGTAGAGTTAACCTCCTGAACTATCTACAACACATGGTAGAAACCTGAAATTAAGACCAAGAACACTAGAGGTGAGACATGATCATTAATTAATATTAAAATTAACAAATGACAGATTTAGGGATATTTTCATAAAGTATTTATTTACCAAAACAATAGAAAACAGCATGGTAGCACAATATATTTTGCTAACACAGCAACCTTTAAATATGAAAGGAGACAGAGAAAGAAAGGTGAGAAAGAAGAATAAGAATAACACTTAATTGAGTTTTTGATGGCATTTTACACACAGTACTAATACAGTATCTAGAAAATATGGGAAAATACTGGCATCATATACAGTACTTACTTCTGAAGAAATTATATGGGACCCTGAAAAACAGGACACAAGTGAAAGGACAAAGAACTGTGAATGGCAATTGATGGACTTGCTCAGATGATCACAGTACTGGCATCTTTATTCCAGAAAGGAATTAGAGAAATCATATACACTAGTACTTACGTTGATGAACTTAAAAAGTTGAATGGTCTCGAACCTCTTAAACAAACAATGTATGATCAGACCCTGACAAACAGGACAGAAAGGAATAAAGATTAGATGAATATTAAAATCTATAAAGGACAGATTATGATTGAATTGTATCACCAAAGACTATTCACTCATCAATAAAAGGTCACCTACAACACTTCCACAGCAGCAACACTGAACATATCTTAAGACATGGAAACCTTTATGAAGTGAAAGGACAGTGAAGGTTGAGAAAGAATTGTACTTAATAGATTTTTTCAGACGATGACAGTACTGGTATGCTTACTCTAGAAAAATGGTTGAATCATATTCCATATAGTACTTACTTAAAATGAACACACTTCAGTCCTCCTAAAATGACTGACAGCATCTGAAATGAAACAATGACAGATTAAGACTGTAAGAATATATGTTTATAAATGCCTAATACTCCAATCTCATATTTATTCTATCTATTAAGATGGACAAATTCTAAGCATTTACCAATCACTTGACTTGTTTGAAGTGAAGGTAGATACTAAATGTATTCATTTAGGCAATAACAATAAAGCTGAATTTAATATTAACAATAGATAATTAGGAATGTTTTGCTCATTTTTATTTCACCTCACCAGGTTACAAAAGGAGCTTTCTCAGCAGGTCACTCTTCTCAGCTACCCTGTCAATGACCATGTCAGAGTCCAATGACATGAGAATGTCCTTTTCAGTGGCCATCAGCATAAACATCTCCAGCTTGTTTGCAGACAGGCTGCTTCGGAGTCTGCTTTTAATGAACTTGAGTGTAGAGAATGTTCTTTCACAGGCAACCTGAGTGAGGGAGAGGGTCAGCAGGTACTTGTATGCCAGCCCAAGGAGACGATAGGCATCAGACAGCATGTTGAACCGCCTGAGTATTTGATAGCAGCACAGTGGGCAATTTTTGCAAGAACCACAGCTTTCGGTCAAAATTTCACTTTCTTCGTCCCATTCTTCAGATCTGTCCTTTGCTGTTCTGGTCGTGTACTCATCTACATGTGATGTCTTAAGCCTTTCCCACTGTTCAGCAAAACGTTTCAGTTCTGACTGAAGGTTATTAACTGTAGCCCTGCTGTCAAATTTAAGTAGACAGGCGCTGAGGTTCTGAAATGCATTACTTGGAAGAGAAACTGTTCTGACCTGGCTAAACTTCCTGGGGTCCAACCATGCCAAATCGGCAAGAAGAGGGCCATGTATGACAAATCGTCTGTGGATTGCTTCAATAACTGTGTCCAGGATGATGTTGTGCACTTTCACCTCATATGATTTCTCAGCATTGATTTGCAACTCATCTTCAGGCATCTCTCCGGCCATGCCTTTTCTCCTTTTGGCTCTCTTTTTAGGTAGTTCAGCCTCCACTTCCATGTCTGTGTTGGTCACCCTCTCCTCTAGTTTTTGATTTGTCTGTTTCACAAATGTGTCTGCAGCTGTCTTCACAGTTGGAAAGTCCCTGGCAATACTTTTGAGGCCATCTTGTGTGGCAGTCACCATATGATGGGCAGAGAGAATGTCCATCCCCTTTGACTGGAGGTACTTTGACAGAGGAGTTGTTGCTCAAACACTCTAAGAAATATCTGTGCTGTTAACACAGTTTCATGCTTCAAGAGACACTCTTTAAAGCCTCGTGCTTTGGCACGAACAGCTGGCTTTTCTTTTTCCCTCTTTTCAATGGCTTCCATCGTCAGCACTACATCAACGAAGAGGCCATCATCTGGTTTTCCAAAATGTCCAAAGATTTTCTGGAGGGCATCATGCTTGGCCCACCACCGTGTCTCACCTATTGGACTGAGGCGTCTGTGTCTTGTGTTTTCGGTTTGTTTCTCCCACAGATTAACCCTGTGATAGGACTCCTTGATGAACACAGCTATGTCATTAAGTAAATTAAAGAGTGATCCACTTTCAATGACACTTTGTGTTGTGTCAGCAATCACAAGATTAAGTATGTGTGCATAGCACCACACATGCACATGAGTTGGAGACTGGGCAGTCATGAGTGCTGAAAAGCCTTTGTACTGGCCCTGCATATTTGAAGCACCATCTGTTGCATTCCCAATGCACATGGCCTTGTCTAGATTCAGATGCTCTAAAACTCCGGAAAGCAAGTTTACAAAGTACTGCCCCGTGGATGCTTCGCACCTCACTATGGAGACAAGCCTCTCCTGCACAGACTCAGTAACATACCTGATGATTACTGAACACTGATCATAACCTGTGATGTCTTGGGTTGTGTCTAGCTGAACAGAAAACATCCCAGCTTTCTGGACATCACTGGCGATGCTCTCTTGAAGGAGATGGCCAAGTGCATCAATCACTGAGTTGACAGTTGTTTTGGAGAGTAGGGTGATGAGAGATCCTCTACCTCTTGATCCACTGGTCTGATGCAACTTCTTGCTTTTTTTCAATGCAGTCATTCAAATGTTCTCCAAGGCACATATCATACTTGCCTAATAACACAATCAGTTCCAGAAAGTTACCATGATCGATGGTGTTATCACCTAAAGTGTATGCAGCCTCATTCTCCACATGCCTATAGCTGAGTCCCCTCTTCCCAAGTACTTTGATCACATCCACTATACGCTCTAAAACTTGCCGTCTCTTTTTCACTTGTGCTCTGTGAGCTGACAACTGACTGCCAGCAAACAAGCTCCTGATGTTGCCTTTTGAGCACCTTAAGAAAAAAGCTTCAGCACAGGTCTGGTGTGTATTGCTCTTTTCATGCTCCTCTGTGCGCAGATGTATATGTCGCCAGTCACTCATGCCTGTTATAAATGTGCTGGTGTCAGTCAGCCTTGCAAATGCCAGACACACAAAGCAGAACAATAAATGGCGTTCTTTGCAATAAGTAAGCCACTTCCTGTTGGTGCCATCTTTACAGCTGAACACCCTCATCACAACTGCACTGCTACTGTTCTGCTGTGGGTGGTAATCTAAGAAGGCCTGTAATATGGCAGGTTCAGGGCGAGCAAAGTCATCGATGCCCTGGCTCTCTCTCTCCTGCTCTTCCATCTCTCTCTCCTGCTCTTCCATCTCTCTCTCTTCCTCTTCCATCTCTCTCTCTTGCTCTTCCATCTCTCTCTCTTCCTCTTCCATCTCTCTCTCTTGCTCTTCCGTCTCTCTCTCCTGCTCTTCCGTCTCTCTCTCTTGCTCTTCCATCTCTCTCTCTTGCTCTTCCATCTCACTCTCTTGCTCTTCCATCTCTCTCTCTTGCTCTTCCATCTCACTCTCTTGCTCTTCCATCTCTCTCTCTTGCTCTTCCTTCTCTCTCTCTTGCTCTTCCATCTCTCTCTCTTGCTCTTCCATCTCACTCTCTTGCTCCATCTCTCTCTCTTGCTCTTCCATCTCTCTCTCTTGCTCTTCCATCTCTCTCTCTTGCTCTTCCATCTCTCTCTCTTGCTCTTCCTTCTCTCTCTCTTGCTCTTCCATCTCTCTCTCTTGCTCTTCCATCTCTCTCTCTTGCTCTTCCATCTCTCTCTCTTGCTCCATCTCTCTCTCTTGCTCTTCCATCTCTCTCTCTCTTGCTCTTCCATCTCTCTCTCTTGCTCCATCTCTCTCTCTTGCTCCATCTCTCTCTCTTGCTCTTCCATCTCTCTCTCTCTTGCTCTTCCATCTCTCTCTCTCTTGCTCTTCCATCTCTCTCTCTTGCTCTTCCATCTCTCTCTCTTGCTCTTCCATCTCTCTCTCTTGCTCTTCCATCTCTCTCTGCTGCTCTTCTGTCTCCTCTGTCACAGACTTCTCCACTTTTGATGATAAATCAGCTGGTGCAACATGTAAGGATTGGCACAATTTGTTAAGATTTTGAGAAATTTGAGAAACTAACCTTAAGCATAAAATAAAATTTACTATCAGTAACTTCATAGCACCCGCCCAGCAGTATATAAACTCCGTCATGCTAGTTACGCTGTACTTGTTATTAACCTGTGCAGTTAATAAAAGGACAGGTAATGTTTGTCGCGCTGTTGCACACACAGCACGCTCGTTTGTTTCAGTTCGTCAGTAGCAACAAGACAGCTTACCAACGTGTACGTAATAAGCTAATACTCCTGGGTGCTACACACTACAGTGTGCGCTGTACACCTACTTACTGGTTGTGTCGCATCAGTCTGTGTCTCTGAGTTAACTTGTGTTTCTCCTACAGCTCCGGACCGCTAAAAATGCGCGTGCTCTTTGTGAGCTCGTTCCCGGCTCGTAACCAGCGCGTTCTGCTGTCAAGGGTGATCATTGGTTAAATGTGATCATGTGACTGATGCAAGCCAGATCCTTTTATTTAGCAAAACTGTGATTAATAGTTAAATATTATTGTTGAGGGGCACAGACAGGACTCCGCACCCACACACACATAAAAAAAATAATAATCTTTTTTTTTTTTTTTTAAAGTTGCCTCAACAAAAGGGCACCTTGGGCACCCATCAGGAAAGGGGCGGGTGCTCAAGCCCCTCTAGCCCCGCCCTCTGCACGTGCCTGCTGTTAGGTTAATTGTGCTGATCCTCAGGTTGGGGGATTTGCGTTTGTACTGGAGCGCAAAATTCAATCCAATGGAAGATGGACAACAAAAGTTCAAAGCCATCAGGTGCTCAGGTTAGAAAAAAGAGAAAAGATGCAGGTAAGCAGACGTGTGATTGGATAATGGCAGGTCATCCTGAACCAATCAGACTAAACTCCAAACAATACATTATGTTACAGATTTTAATATTAATTAGTCATTGTTACTTGTTGATTTGTCCTTTTCTCATTGTGTGACGAATTATGACGACTGTTTGGTAGCTGTTATTGTCTCTCTCTCTCTCTTCATGTGTGTTTCTCTGGTGAAACAATAGTTTTGTGTTAATGTTAGGGCTGCACGATTTTGCATAAAATGAGAATCACGATTTTTTGGCTTAGAATTGAGATCATGATTCTCTCATAACAATAAATAAACATAAAACAACAAATGTCTCACGTTTTGTTGTTGCAGCAAAATGTTGTCCTGCTTGAAATTCCGTCTCCACCGTTGCTCGACGCTGCGTGTACAGAGCAGGTAGTGCAACAATAGAAAAATAGTTGTGGGACGGCACTGTGTAGCGTTTGTCTAGGGTGTTGATCGTTTTCCTAAATCCCTCGTTTTGCACAGTGTTGATGGAGCCATATCTTTGGTCAGGTGATAAGTGATAGCCTCCGTAATGTCTTTGTGCCTGCGGGAGTTCGACGTGTATAGGGAAGCGCTGTATAAGGTTCCCGTTATTGATGTTTGGGTGGTTGACCGGGACGGATTTTCTCCTGTCACTTTCTCGTCATCCCTGACGTGCTCTCCGTTGTTGTTTCCCTGCTAATTTTAGCATCACACGGCACAGCTTCTGTATCACGTGGTATAAGGCTCCGCCCTTGTCATTTGTTGAGCAGGAAGAGTGAGCGCTTGTTTTCATGCAGATTACGTCCCGGATCAAAATGCGGTACATTTGATCTCTGTTGTTTTTGCCTGATGATTGGTTTGAGTCTTGACAATCCACATTGCTGGCGTTGCATCTTTCAATGCCAGCAATGGCAGGTATCAGTGCTCAAACCTTTTGTGTTTGTTTCCAACAAGTTACCCACCTCGGGAAACAAACATGTGTTCTTTTACTTGTCAGATGGACATATGAGACACTTTGACTCTTCAGTGCAGTGTGGAGCCTAACAAAGATCTGTTTTGTGTCCCAGCTGATCAGCAGGAGGAGGAGAGTCTGACGGAGCAGCAGAGGAACATTTTCAGCTACTTGGACTCAGCTCAGCCACTACAGAGGAAACAATGAGCTCAACACAGAAGGTGACAGACAGAGCAGGACCATATGACCAAAGATATTTATCACCATATACATTTGAACATTTGCCATAACGATGTAGCTGACGATAGAATTGACACCAGACAAAATACTTTACAGCTGCACAACTTTATTAAAAACCCATCAATGTATTTTCACTGAAACAAGCAGCTGTTGTTTATGTGCATTAAAGTTATATAAAAATGTAACAGTGCAAATGCAAATTCCTCGCTGACAGTTTAACCAAAAGGCGTTTCCAGTGGAAACTGGCCGACACATCCTGAGCATAACCATGTATAATATCCACTAAACTTCAGAAGAGGTTATACAGTCGTGGCCAAAAGGTTTGAGAATTGCATAAATATTGGAACCTGGAGAAGTTGCTGCTTAAGTTTTTATAATAGCATTTTGCCTGCACTCCAGAATGTTATGAGGAGTGATCAGATGAACTGCATCGTCCTTCTTTGCCATGAAAACGAACTTAATCCCCAAAAAGCCTTACCACTGCATTTCATTGCTGTCATCAAAGGACCTGCTGAGACCATTTCAGTGATCGTCTTCTTAACTCAGGTGAGAATGTTGGCGAGCACGAGGCTGGAGATCATCATGGCTGTATCCCGATTCAGGTTCTGCAGCTTTAAAGTCCTCAAGGGCCGCGTACTCAAAGACCGCTAAGGCCGAAGTGCGAGGCTCGTAGGCTCGTGAAATGGGACGTCTAGCCTCCGTCGCGCTGCCCAGGTTGCCTAGCAACCATGATACTAACAGCTGGAAACGTTTCATACAGCTTTGTTTGACAGAAATGAAGGAGAACATATTTAGTTCATTTGTTTCTACATGAGCTCTGTGTGATTTGATGAGTATCTGAGGCTGAGACCACAGGACTGTGAAACATGATTGTTGGGCTTCATTTCTGTGCTGAACAGTCGTTTAAGATTAGCTGTAAATAACAATTAGCTGATGTTGTTCATGAGACTAAAGTCAGTGTAAATATGATATGGCCAATATTATAGTTATTATATTAATCACTTCACTCACAGACAAGTATCTGTGACAGTGTGTATACAGATGTATCATATATAAGAGACAAATATTGTTCCTTTAATATGTTGGTACTAAATGTGGCTCAATGCTTACATATATGTGTAAAAAGCAAATGTAGGAGCTGTGATAACTGTGTCTGATAGAATGAAGAGTAGACTGATATATGAAATATTCCTTTATTGGGTGAGAAAATCAGACCATGTCATAACTGCTTTAAGTCATACAGAATAGATATCAGAGCCTTAAACAGGCTGACTTCTGCTAAATGGGTCAAACTGGGCAGAAAGTCTACAAACACATAACATCCTTATAGAATATGATGTAACACTATAGATCAACTTAGCTCAGAATATATAAAGCATATAAACAGTTACAGCAATATGATGCAACAAACACAGCAGCTACTGATCCAAAATACTCAAAGCTTCATAGAACTGAAACAAACATTTATTTTTAGGTCCATCCTGCTGCTGATACAGACTTTAGGTTTCTGAACATTAAACTTGTTGCTGCCTTTCATAGTGTGTAACTTGAAGGCCCTGAGTACTTTCTCCCACACTGGAAACACTGGGATGATCACATTATTTGAACATTACCTAATAAGACTGATTCAGCACAGACAGTTATGTTAAACTTTCCTAGCAGTCCTTCACAAACAGGGAACAGTCTGTCTATTCTCTCCATCTATCAGCTGCTGCTGGCTCTTCCTCCTCCTCTTCCTCACACACTGCTGAGTTTGTCCTGGTGGATCATCAGGGGTGCAAAGCCTCACAGATGATGTGCAGCAGTGGCTCCCTCAGTCTGTCCTCACTCTGGACACTTGCAGTCGTCACACATGGAAATCAAATGTGTGATAAGCTGCAGGATTCAGACACAAGTGTAACTTATAAACACATGTTCATACTTTTATTCCACAATCAGAGAGAAAGAAACAGAGAGAGAGTGCAGGACAGACAGACAGGTGACAGTCTCAGGTGTACACACTGCTACACAACAGCACCAGAGAAGCAGGATTTAGTGTTTGTGTTATTACGAGTGTAAACAAGAAGAGTTCCAGATGGTGCAGTGGACACATGTGTGACTGCTGTGATTAAAGCATCTTTCTTTCAGCTTAACGAGTGAACCGTCAGCTCGTTCAAACACACGTTAAAGTGCGTTTGGCTCGACACCACCGAACAGAGGCAGCAATATAACACAGCTAACATTAACAGTGCAGTGGATCCTGCTTGTGCCGTGATGTTCAGGACTGCAAACCGAGCAGCATCACTGACTTTCAGCTTGTTGTGTTTGTGGATATATGACTGACTTTAATTATCCACAAAATCATCACATTCTCTGTCAGATTAAGGTCGACTATTGAACGGCGTATATTTTAAAGGCTTTAAAACCAAGTTAACGCTGAAAGTACAAACATCACTAATGTCACATAACTCTGCCGACAAGGCATAGCTATGGCTATGAAATGCTCTTTGTGTATCACTTCTTCATTATGAAAGATGTCATTAATGCACTAGTAATGTCTCATCTGGAGTATTGTTCAATCATTTGGTCAACAGCTAATAAGACAGATCTTAACAGACTTCAGTTAGTCCAGAATAAGGCGTCCAGATTAGTGTGAAGATGTTCATACTATACTAATATTGATAAAATGCATAATAACCTTTCTTGGCTTCCTGTACAGGCTAAAATATTCTATGGCTTACTTGTAGTTCTAAAGAAAGCAATTCTGTTAAACACACCACATTTATTCTGCTCAGCTGCAGTATCCAGATGAAATACATCATCATATTACACAGTTTTCAACAAGCTGCAATTTAGTAAATGCTCGAGTTAAAAGTAACGTTTTGTAAAACTGTTACATTTAGAGCAACTTTTAAGTGGAATAAGTTGCCTTAAAAAATTAGAGAATTATTCAAAACTTCAATGAACACTTAAAAGCCGATTTACATAGCTTTTAGTTGTTGTAAATATTGTAAGACATGATTTGTTTTTGAAATTTGTGTAATGTGCCTCAATGTTATTGATATTATTATTATTATTATTATTGATTGCTTATATTTGAACAATTGTGAAACCTCACTGTGGATGTAAGAGTGAAATTATGTGGATATCTTGAATCCACTTTATTGTGTAATATTTTATGTGAGTATTTGACGGAAGACGAGCAACATCTGTTGTGGAAGCTAACGGGGTTCCTTTAGAATAAACAAACATAGGATTTATTATCACTGAATAATTCTGTATAAATCTATACAAATTATAGAAATATGTAATAGGAAACAACAAAATAATCTAAATTATAAAATAACGTGTGTGTGTGTGTGTGTGTGTGTGTGTGTGTGTGTGTGTGTGTGTGTGTGTGTGTGTGTGTGTGTGTGTGTGCATGAGTTTAGTGTTTGAACAGTCATGAATTATCTTTAACAGCAGGTTGGATGTAATGTGTTAGAACTACCAGCAGGTGGGGATAAGAGACCTTTAAGGTGTTTGGTGCCACGCTCCACCTTCAGGTTTAAAACTAGTGTTAATGGAGTTTGAAGGTTGAGTTTGTTCCACGACTGCATTTCACTCACTGCCTCTGTTTGTATCTCTGTCACTGCAGGACCAACATGGAGCCAGAAGTCAGCGCTCTCAGGAGGCCGACAAACCTCACAGAAGAAAGGGAGAGAAAAAACACACCTGTGACGAGTGTGGGAAGGGTTTTACTGTGAGGGCTAAACTAAAACGGCATCAGGTCATCCACACTGGAGAGAGACCGTTCAGCTGTGACTTGTGTGGAAAGTCTTTTTCCAGGAAGGGTCACCTAAAAACACACCAACTCATCCACAGTGGAGTTAAAGCGTACAGCTGTGATCAGTGTGGCAGAGCTTTTACTCAAAGTAGCAACTTACAGAATCATCTAGTTACCCACTCTGGAATTAAGCCATACAGCTGTGACGAGTGTGGGAAGGGTTTTACTGTGAGGGCTAAACTAAAACAGCATCAGGTCATCCACACTGGAGAGAGACCGTTCAGCTGTGACTTTTGTGGGAAGTCTTTTTCCTTGAAGGGTTCCCTAAAACAACACCAACTCATCCACAGTGGAGTTAGAGCGTACAGCTGTGATCAGTGTGGCAGAGCTTTTACTCACAGTAGCAACTTACAGAAGCATCTAGTTACCCACTCTGGAATTAAGCCATACAGCTGTGACGAGTGTGGGAAGGGTTTTACTGTGAGGGCTAAACTAAAACAGCATCAGGTCATCCACACTGGAGAGAGACCGTTCAGCTGTGACTTGTGTGGAAAGTCTTTTTCCTTGAAGGATTCCCTAAAAAAACACCAACTCATCCACAGTGGAGTTAAAGCATACAGCTGTGGTCAGTGTGGCAGAGCTTTTACTCACAGTAGCAGCTTACAGAGTCATCTAGTTACCCACTCTGGAATTAAGCCATACAGCTGTGACGAGTGTGGGATGGAGTTTACTCTGAAGGCATCACTAAAACAGCATCAGGTCATCCACACTGGAGAGAGACCGTTCAGCTGTGACTTGTGTGGAAAGTCTTTTTCCTTCAAGCGTTCCCTAAAACAACACCAACTCATCCACAGTGGAGTTAAAGCGTACAGCTGTGATCAGTGTGGCAGAGCTTTTACTCGCAGTAGCAGCTTACAGAGTCATCTAGTTACCCACTCTGGAATTAAGCCATACAGCTGTGACATCTGTGGAAAAACTTTCAGCTGGAGAGGGAGCCGAAATACACACCTACGCATTCACACCAGACATGATGTGTACTGCTGTGAACAGTGTGGCAAATACTTTACAACAGACGCACAGTTACAACGACACATGTTTACCCACACTGAGGAGAGACCTTATCAATGTGACCTGTGTGAGAAGACTTTTAAATCTCCACATCACCTGAGAGAACACAAAAAGATCCACACCAGAAAGAGACTCTACAAGTGCAGCTACTGTGAGGTATGTATTTATATTGTTATCTTGTCATTTTAGCCTGACTGTTTGGAACAACTCTGCTCATTAAACTGTGTTAGCATGTTAGCAATTCTACTGCATGGAAAAGCAGCTCTGAGTGATTATTCAGATTTTCCTTTCAGTTATGATTTTAGTATTACTGTAGTATTATGGTGGTAGTATTGTAGTTATTGCAGCCCAGTAAACTGAGTGTGTTAACTGAAACAGTCAAATGTAGTTGGACGTCTGCAGAGATGCTCTTTATTTCAGGCGACGTTCAGGATACAAATGTTGAAGGACTGACTTACACTGTCTTTGTGTCTTTGTTTAGAAGCAGAGCGACACAGATGGATCCAGTTCTCAACCCTGTCATCACTGTGGTGGTGGGAAAGACTTTCATTGTGACCTCTGTGGAAAAACTTTCAGTCAGCAAAAGACCCTAAAAGTACATCAACGTAGACACACTGGAGACAAACTGAAATACTGCAAAGAATGTGGGAGAAGCTTCACCACAACAAGTGAGTTAAAACAACATGAACTGATTCACAGTGGGGTTAAAAAGCACCTCTGTGATCAGTGTGGGTCATCATTCACCACTGCAGGTCAGCTTAAATCACACAAAGGAGTCCACACAGGAGAGAAACCACACAAGTGCAGACACTGTGAGAGAAGCTTCTCACAGTCAGGTATTCGTAACATTCATGAACGAACACACATGGAAGGAAACTACAGCTGTGACCAGTGTGACAAGAGCTTCAGGAATCTCAGTTCATACTCTGCACACAAACGATCCCACGTTACTAATAAACTGTTTCACTGTTACCAATGTGCCCAAACATTCACCTCATTGTCTGCTCTGTGCAAACATCAGCGCGATCACTCAGGGCTGAAATCACTCCCATCACTGGATCACAGTGAATCTGAAGACACAGAAAGATCCTCTGGTTTCTGTGTCAGACTCAAAAAGCTTGAGATCAGGCTCCACAGAGTTCAGATAGAATCATTTAAACTTGTGTTGAACTGAACTGGTTGCTGGGCTGAACTTCTACATAATACAGATCTACATGGGATCTTCTTTTCTGTATTTACTGAGTCAGTTTTGTCCTTTTTTCTCTGTCCTGGTTTTGCTCGTCTGTAAATGATTGAAACTCAGTCAAATAGTTCATTGTTCTCCAGCAAAACGTTTTGGAAACTCATGTTTAACCTTTAAAACTCTGACATGTTTTAGCACACAAGGCTTCATCGGGGAGTTCACTCATGATTGGACCATGAGAACAAAGGTTTTTAGTTCTTTCAAAGAGAGTCTTGGAGATGTTTGATGTTTCTGTTTTTCTGAAACCACCTGAAAGAAAAACTATTTTTCTTGCTTTATGTAGTGTGGAAGTTTTTAATGTTTCTTCATCTGTGATGTTCTTGAATGTGTTCACGTGAAGATGGTACAAATAAACTGTCCTTTCAGCTTTAGCTCCTAATTTATTCATTATTTATGGATGTAGCACAGCAGCCGTCTCTTGATTAACACATGGAGGGCTCGGGATCTGATGGTGTCGTCTCCCTAATTTGCCCACTCAGTAAATCTCACTCATGGCCAAGAAATTGAAATAAACCTTGTTTCCCTGCTGGATAGTGATCCACTGTAACTCTGCTCCTCCTTCCTGTTTAGGATTTCTGTGGCTGAAGTAAAATTCCCTCCATCCATCACTTATCCCAGCTAACCCAAAGTGAAATAAAGTTTTGCTGGTCTTAAAAAAGCATTACAATAATGGGCATTACCAATGCAAACTGAATGATACAGAAGATGAAAGAAGAGACTTTGATCAGTTAATAAAGCTCATGATCTTGATTCATTGTGGCTGCTACACAGATACTTCTGGGTCACTTCTCTCAGTTAGGAACCTTCCTCACCAAACTGACTGTTGGACCACACCCCTGGTTTCATGAGAAATTGTTTCAGCCATGATTTCTCTTCCTGTATTTCAGAGTAAAGACTGAAGTGACAAATGGAAGCATGTTTAAAAAACACAATGTGAGAGAGACATTGAGGTCCTTAGAAGTTACCCTGGGTTTTTCTGTCACCCTGCTAGATGTTACTGTTGAGAAATCAGTTTTACCCCGGTTCTTCTTATTCCTCGAGCATCCAGAGATGGCACCGGACTCAGTAGTCATTTTCACAAAATCTTTATTCATCTACATTCATCTTCATTCATCTTTAAGCATGCACTTCTAGAAGGGAAGATGAGGCCGGTGTCCCTCTACAAAAATCTTCACTCCTTTGTTGGTTACAGTCAGCTTTATAGAAGTGACCCCATCATAAAACCCCCTCTACGGTGTGCTGCAAACTCTGTCTGTGTGTATGTGCACGAGCACGTGAATGCCTACATGTGCACGTTCCCACGTGTCTATGTGAGTGCTCGTGAGTGAGTGTGTGCGCATACCTGTGTGTATGTGTGAGTGCACATGAGTGAGTGTGCGTGTGGATGTGTGTGTGTAACAGTTAAAACACTGTGGGGGTAGATGACTCCCTAGAGGTCATAAACCCCTACCTTGCATCCTCTGGGGAATTTCCACTCAGTGGGGGAGAAGCCTTCTAAAATCTACTCCTAACTTCACAAGAGAGTGAGGCCTTTATTACTTTACAAACAGTGTCCCTACAATAATTCTACATTCTATGATAACATATTTCTAAACTCTAAAATAAGCTAAACATTCCTACAAGTCCCCCTTTTTTATCTGCTCCATGGCAGATAAAACTAAACTAAATCTTTCACCATAATGTTTTCATACTGTGACTCCCCATTTCCCAAAAGTGGCATCATGGTGTCGGCCTTTGTATCAGACTCTCCCACAGCACGATTGATGAGTCTTACGAACAAGGCTCTGATACAAGGCACACAACAACACCCACATGTCACTAATACTGCAATGAAAACAGACAAAGAAACCATAATTGACATACGTAATAAAATCTTTCCATTGCCCAAAGACAGAGGTCGTCCACGCTTCCAACAGGTCATCTAATCCCGAATGCTCATACACTGCGGTGGACGTCTTTAGGCCTTCCAGAACTCGGGTCACAGAGCCGTCGGGAACTGTGTTATTTGGAATGAAAGTACAATACATATCCCCAAACGCCCCCTTTTTATCCCAACAACATATCTAACGCCATCCGATTTAGTACTGCCATTAAAGACGTTGGACTCAACTGTTCAGTAAGCCCTTGCATTTAATGACAGCACAAAGATCAAATGCATACGAGATTGTGGACCCTTTAACGTAGTCCAACTCTACACCGCCATAATAATCCAAACACTCATCTGATTTACCTGTTTCACTACGTTTGGTTCGCTCCACCGTGGCCTGTGATGGTGGAGTTGCTGGAATGGATTCAGGTCTGTCTCTGGGCAATTCACTTGCAAGAAAAATCACAGTTACAATCACAACAGTTATCACTCCTAACACTACCGTTTCTCTCCACTTTCCCCATAACCCCATTTTAGTTATTTCTCTCATCGCTTTTTGTCCAATGTAATCTCACTTGTTCTTTTGTTTTGTTTTGTCTTTTTGTTTTTTTTTAATTTACTTTTGTTTTCGTCGTTATTGTTATTATTATTTTTAAACCTTTATCTTCTGAGTCGGGTGATTCTCTCTTACTCTTCTTTCTTCAACTTCCGGGGTAGACTACCCTTCAGTCGTTGCATGGATCAGGGATTTATTCTGTCCCTGGGCTGGGATCCATGTGGGGGGTCTCAGCCGAGTTCCCCCTTTTTTCCTTTGCAGAGAGCCTTTCCGACCTCTTAGGCTCTTCCGCTACAGCACACTAGCTCCAGTGGTACCAGGTTTCGCCTTTCCCTTTCAGTCGGACCGCGTGTGAGGTCCTGGTCTCCACCTCGAATGGACCCCCCGTCCACCTGGGCTCGTTCCACTTTCGTTTGTAGACCTTCAGCCACACCCACTTTGCCTCTGGCACCTCACGACATCTACAAATTGAAAAAATAACACTCCTCTCGCCACACGGCTTTCGCCATGTGTCAACTCCCCAATGAGACATGCATAAGAATGTTGCACAGTCTCCCTAAAACAATCTAAATCAAACTTCACATTTGCAACCAACTATAGATCATGAAAGTGATAAAGTACTCAGCATAACAGACAAGTATCATGTGCAGGTTTTCTCCAATCATTAAATCACTATTATTACCATAATTTGTCCCAAATCATGAATCATCCCAATTTATTCCACAATTTAATCTGTGACTTCCCTTAAACAATGTCACTCCACCCATTGTATCACTATGAGCTCAATAGCCCATCTTCAAATATTCCATAAAAGCTGCATCCCTTATTTGTTTTTCTCATGTCACTTGTCCACTTCTGCTGAATGCTACATGCACTCTTAAAGAAAACAAAACCTGTAATAAAGAAACAAACATCCACCAATTGTTCTGCTAAAAACCACATCATCAAATCACATAAAAAACTGCAATGCTGTAGAAAAAATGCAAATGTTAGCGCTGCGCAGGTGTGTACACACTTTCTCACAGTAACTTCTGTGAGTACCACAAGCCCATGAATAACACACCTCTGATAGATTCACAAACATAAAAATGGCATTTAAAAGGTTAAACCATCACGCAACCTCAGATGTTGCTATCATCTTTCTGCTCCTGTAACAGAGACACACACAGAGATACATCCACACCTTTGTCAGGTGGGGGTTGACTTCACGCAATGGTGTTAAGTCAGTCAGTCTTGTCAGCTTTTACCAGTCAGTCAGTTTGTTTTATTTCCATTCATTCATTCATTCATTCATTCATTCATTCATTCATCCATTCTTACTTTCTTTGCTGATAGTGGAACCTGTCGTCGCATTTAGTTTCCACTCTCAGCAAAATGACGTCATTTCAAAAAGAAAAGAAGAACTTTAGATCAGATTACATCGCTGAATCCTTTTTGGACAGGGACTTGTCCCAATAAGTGGCTTTCTCCAGAGCCCATTTTAATGTGGAGAAACCCACCCGCAACGGTTTTCTTCCCGACGTGCAGATCTGCTTAAAGAAAAGAAATTCACAAACAAAAATCAGTGCACTGTTCAAAAAATAAAAATAAAATGAAAAATGACAAATAAACTGAAAAACAAAAGAAAAAATACAAAAGCCCGGTCTTAGGACTTGTCACAAAATGTTCTTTCTCTTATAGGTGAGAAAACACCCGTACTTCAAAAACAAAAACAAAACAAAACAAAAATCTGCCAGTTTCACTCATTTAAACTCTGGCTGCAAGATTCTGATCACCCTGCTCTCATGTTCCCCAAAATAATACTAATTCAGTCGTCTATGTATCAGTTCTCAACCCACTCAATAAACCAGACAGGATGATGGTAACCGTATTGCCTACTTAAAATTGTGTGTGTGTGTGTGTGTGTGTGTGTGTGTGTGTGTGTGTGTGTGTGTGTGTGCCCTCACAGAAGGAAGGTCACAAACCAATGATTCTAAAGACAGAACAGAAAGATACAGTTGGAAGATGAATGATTGCGTTTTTATGATGCGTAGTAAAACGACCCCTTCTTCTTCTTCTCTTTGTTGGTGTTGTTCGTGTGCGCGCACGTGTGTGTGTGTGTGTGTGCGTGTGTGTGTGTGCCTTAGAAGTCAAATAATACATTAGCCATACTTAAAAAAACATCTGAATTTCATTTAGAACTGAGATTCTAAGTTGTAAGCAGAAATCTTATGCACAGCCAGAAACATGTTTCCCCACTTTCACAATGCTGAGGTGTCAAATCCACAACCCCCAACAAATGGTTTGTTACACGCGGGTGTGAAGGGCAAGCTTTACTTACACAGCCTCACACACACTAGATTTTTAAAGTTTTTGGGTACAGTGGTTTAGCCACAGATGCAACATCCACTTTTGATAAAGATCCCTCCACTTGTTTATTTCTTAAGAAATTAAGCATCTTTATTAAGCTCTTATTTATAAATGTCTACACAATAATAGACACTGTGTGCTCTGTGACATTATAGTCTTCTACTGCTGCTTCCATCGGTTTGCATTTTAAACTCCCGGCCTTTCAGTTTGTTATGAACGACTTTATATGTTGATGATGAACATCAAGTTCACCAGGGAAGACACAAAGGACAACTGTTTGCCTTTCCTGGACTGCGCCGTGCACATTGAAGAGAACGGCAACCTCAACATCGAAATTTACCGGAAGCCCACACACACGGACCAGTACCTCCTCTTTGACTCCCATCACCCTCTGGAACACAAACTTGGAGTAATTAGGACCCTACACCACCGAGCAGAACATGTTCCCTCTAAGCCTGAAGGAAAAAAGAAGGAACACACACATGTAAAGGAAGCACTCAAAACGTGCGGCTATCCTAAATGGGCGTTTTTAAAGTCAGCAAAGAGGCAAAGAAAAGAAGACCAGACACCAGCGAAGGAGGATAAGAAGGACAGACGCAACAACATTGTCATCCCCTATGTAGCCGGTGTATCAGAGAAACTCAGGAGAGTTTTCTCCAAGCACGACATCACAGTGTATTTCAGACCCAGCAACACGCTCAGACAGAAACTGGTTCACCCGAAAGACAAAACGCCAAAACACAAACTTAACAACGTGGTGTTTGCTGTACAGTGCAGCGAGGAATGCCCAGACCTCTACATTGGAGAGACCAAACAGCCACTTCACAAGCGCATGGCACAACACAGAAGAGCCACCTCCACAGGACAAGACTCAGCAGTCCATCTGCATCTTAAGGATAAAGGACACTCTTTGAGGATGCCAATGTTCACATTTTGGACAGAGAGGACAGATGGTTTGAAAGAGGAGTGAAATAAGCCATCTATGTCCACTGTGAGCGACCATCTTTGAACAGAGGCGGGGTTTACGACACCAACTCTCTGCCATCTATAATCCAGTTTTGAGATCCCTTCCCAGACGCCTTAACGCCCACTCACACCCTGGGCCATCTGACCTCAGGAATTCGCATGACAAGGTGGGGCCAGGTTTCACAATGAACACACCCGAAACTCTGGCTGATTGGGACCCACACCCAGTTTCACACCTTGGCTCAGGCGATTAGAGGATCATCAGGGGTCCTTTTGTCCCTCTGTGGGGGGTCACTCCCACTAGGTTTATATCTGGGACTCTCCACCATTTGACCTTAGAACTGAAGAAGCTTCTCGGATGAGAGGTGAAACGTCTTCAAGCAACTTAAAGAAGTCCAGACGCTTTTCTTTGCAAGCTCCTTTGACTACGATGACCTGGATGACTGAGAACCTTCACAGACATATGAATATAAAACAGTGTGAACAACAAAACATCAGCTTTGGAAACTTTGATGTAAAATTCTGCAATTGTTTTCTCAGATATAGCATAAATCAAACTAACATACATCAGTGTATTATTAATGTGCACACACACACACACACACACACACACACACACACACACACACACACACACACACACACACACGTGTTACAATAAACAGCTCTTATGCTTCTGTATGATTCTCAGTGCTTTCCATTTGCGTGTCCACAGGTTGCTGTAAGTGGTGCTTGACTGCAGTTTGCTCTCATTTCAAGTGGTTTGCTGTCACAAAGCCAACAGGAAGTCCGGCCATGGTTGAGCCAACTGAAGATGGGTTGAAGGTGGCGTCCTCGTTTCCTCTGTGAGCGCGAGAGGACAGACAAAGCAAACACCGTTTGGACAGCATTAAAATATTTACACTGATGATTAATGTTGTGTCTTTGCACCTGTAGCGATACATGTTGGAAAATGGAGACTTTAGCCACCAAGACTGACGTGCCTGGAAACTTCCCTGTGAGTACGCCCACAAAGACAGGAAACAGTTTAGCCACCGCGGTTAATCCTCCATCATCATCATCCAGTATTTTTCACATCTTTTCTTCTGCTGTTTCCCTTGTTGTCAGTCACGGGGTTTGTGACTGAAATGCGTGTGGTCGACGGGAAGCCTGACGAGTACGGCCTGAATCATTCCATCAACACCGGACGGAGTGAAACCTTTGTTGAAAACAGATTATATGGTAACGTTGCATTTAGCTTCAGTAAACTGTGAAGTTACAGCAGCAGATTTACATCACGTGGCTTCACAGGAAGTAGTCTGGACCTCAGCGCTGAGGTTCAAGCAGCTCTGCTTGCAGATGGCATCCTTCCTGAAAATGTTCTTCATCTTCCTAAAACCAGAACTTTTACATTGGTGCTGAAGTTCTATATAAAAACAGCCTGAAATACAAAGTGATGTTGTGCACTGATTACCTCACACTTTCCATGTTTCCTTCTACAGAGGAGTGTCCGCCTGAGTGTTTTGTCTGATCTGTTGTTGATCGTCTCATTGACACTGCATGCAGATCTGACACCAGGGGCCCGTTCTTCGTACCTCGCTAAGTAGGTTAGCCGGATTAGATTGTTGACGATTTCGCGTGATCCTGGATCAGTCGGTTCCCCGAAGCTCATCCGGGACTTGCTGCCATAGCAACAGAGCCGTAAGCGTAAACCTGCTCGGGAGCAGGTTTACTTTATGTAAACAGGATTAGATCGCGGCCACGCAGGTATGTCCGCTTCATTTATACGAAAGCAACAGCGATATTTTTCCACTGTTTCACCATAAATAAATATTATCAATGTAACTAAAGATAATGCAGCACTTGATCCTTTTATTGATTTCACACAGATACATACAGGTCATTCCCTAAAAAAGGGAAATGTACTATTAACATCCTATTACATGTATGTGATTATTACAGATGTAATTCATATTTCAGAGTAGTAATTGCAAATTACTTTGTGTAATCAAGATGAGAGACCACGGCTATAAAAGCGAAGGTGGATTTGGGAAGCCTGTCGCAGCCATGTCCTGTCCGTATACGCGAGCAGCCCATTGCGGAAGGTGCAAGATTGATAAGGAGAGTTTTCAGAATTCAGCGTATATTGCGGGATAGACAGGATCCTTTAGCTCAGCGCGACAGTGTGCTCATTGAGAGATATCGATTTTCCCGTGAGGGTATTATTTACTTAACCAACTTGTTGACGAGGGGGTGCAGGACCACCACCTGTCTTTTGTTCCTCTGCCCTTTTCTTGGTTGCTGTTATGAACAAACTAACAGAGTAATAGAGTATTACAGGCCAGTATTACCTTGCCAAGAGACGAAAAGCAATCTAAGAGATAAATATTACCATTCTGTAGAATACTCCTGTATTCCACCTTTACTTGTTCCCATGTTCTTGTGGGTCCTGTTGTGGCTCTAATGTGAAAGGGGATATAATATAACATATTATAATATAATATAATGCCATATGATATTGGACAATATAGTGTCATATGATAGATCTACCCTACCGCCTACTGGTGTTGGCCAGAGGGGCCGATGGCGCGATATGGCAGCCTGGCTACAACCGTAGCTGCCTCCACCAGTGTGTGAATGTGGGAGTGAATGAATAGTGGTATCGTACAGCGCTTTGGGTGCCTTGGAAAGCGCTATATAAATCCAATCCATTATTATTATTATTATTAAATTACCTACGAGTTTGATTTGTCAGCAACTTTCTGCCAGCCCTCTCTCCTTGCTTTTGCAGCCTTTGCAGTGTTCTCTTGCGTTTTAATTAAACTCTGAAACTCCTGAAATCCCTCACTCAAGAGTTCTTGCTCTGCTGCCGGAAAATACCGAGCACGCCCCTTCGACATTTTCGCCGACCAATCAGCGGGTTGCCGATCAATGTTTCTACTATCGATGCGTAGCCCCTTTTACGACACCCAGTGATGTCACATTCCTGCGTCCAGCTGTAGTAATCGTCAACAGCAGGTGTGTTCGGGGAACCGGATTAGCGAGCTCACGGTTAGCGCGATGATTTGATCTTGGATGTGTCATTTGATCTTGGATGTAGTAAGCGACGTACGAAGAACGGGCCCCAGGGCCCTGTTTCAGGAAGCCGGTTTAGAAAACTCAGTGTGAAAAACGATACGCAGGGTTGAGTAACCCCGAACTGTCCAACTCGGAATATTCGGTTTCAGAAAGGCTGATAACAATTAGTTCAGTCAACGCGGAGTTGCTTTAACCCCAAGTTAAGCACGTGGACGAGGATACATAAAGCCCTGATCAGTGGAGCACAGATTAAGCGAGTCACCATGGAGACGGAGGGAAAGAAGGCGCGGTCAATGTATTTTACAGCGCTTGAGGCCGAAATTCTGATGGCAGCATATGCCGATAACATGCAAATTCCGCGGAAAAAAGTAACACAGCCACAGCTGCAAAAGAAAGTGAGCATGCATGGCAAAACAAAGCCGACAGAGTCAATGCGTGAGTGTTAATATAAACATTGATCTAGGGATTTCCACCCATTTAACACGTTATTTTATCATATGTTATTTTATTTGTTATTTTATACATTTTATTTTGTGATGTGATGTGAGCGCAGGTGCAACCCAACAGGCCCCAAACGTTCCTGGCAGCAAGTAAAAATGAAATATAAAAATATAGTCCAAACAGGTAAGGTGTAATTGTATTATGAGCCATAGTGCTTGGTCTGTTTGTCCCATGTAAATCAATTGCAGTTAGAGGCTACATTAATTTCCTTTCTGTAAGCACTTATTGAAATTATCTGAGCACATTACAAGTACATATTTGCTTACTCTGTATGCTCAAATGTGGCCCGTTATAGCCAACAGAAAAAAAGCGGAGGCCCGAAAAACAGGTGGGGGTCCTCCACCACCACCACTCACAGAGGCTGAGCAGTTGGCCCTCAGCCAAAACAGTGGGCGCCCTGTGGCCGAAGGCATCTCTGCGGGGACATCCTCTGAGTCAATAACCCCGCAAGACACAAGTGCCTACATAAGGGGTAAATTCAAAATAATACATGATGTGCATACATCCTTTCTTCACAGTCACCTTTGCAGTGCTGCTCATTCATTTGATAAACTCTTTACCATAATGGATTATTTTGTAGTGAAGTTATTTTCCGACTGATTTTGCCTTCCCTCAGGCTTGGTTGTCTTTGAGAGCATAATGACAATGAAGTGTAAGGTGCTTGGTATGTTTGTTAATTGCCATTTGGTCCCTTGTAAGTTATAAGTGACCTGTATGAACCTCATATTCTATCAGTTGATGGTGATGGTGTACTGCATCTGGTGCAGCCTCCTGTTGAGCCAGACCAACATGCAGTTGTGAGTAATACTCCACAGATTATATGAGTTTACAGTAGAACAGCAATGTTGTCTATTTCTTTACTACAGGAAAATAATGAAGAAACATTGACAGCTGTTACAGAGGAGGAAGCAACAGAGACACTTTATGAGGTTTACATCTTTTAATACTTTGTGTACAGGAAATACAGGCGACCAATAAAGCCAGTTGAACAAAAAATCAGTTTATTCTTCTTTCAACATGTTGAGGTGATGGGTCAAAAGAAATGATTGTGACATATGGTGTCTCTGACTGCGCTTCCATCTTGTATGTCCGTGGGAGGGTCAGGATGTTCATGGTTTGGATCACTGCTGATGTTTGGTTCAGAAGGACAGTGTTCTCCTCTAATTGTGGCAATGTTGTGAAGAATCACACATGCCACAATAATGTCACATGCCCTTTCTGGGGTGACCCTGAGTCTTTGCAGGCACTGGAACCGGGCCTTAAGCATTCCGATAGTCATTTCAATTCTGGCTCTTGTCCTGCAATTAGCCAGATTATATCGCTGCTGTGGGCCCGGTTCAGGGTCAGGGTAAGGGGTAAGCAAATAGGGTAAACATGGATACCCCCTATCACCAAGCAAGTAGCCAGTGAACTCTCCTAAGACAGAAGGGTACACTTCAGTTCAAATGTCCCTGAAGCAATTGGTCTTTATATATTTTAAAGTATTCTCAACTCACCATGTCCAAATTTTGTGCTCAGTGTACATTCACGGAATATTTGTGAGTCATGGACAGAGCCTGGCCACTTGGCTTCCACATTTGTGATAATGTTGGCAGCATCACATATGATCTTCACAGTGCAGAGAACACAAATTAGCATCCATTACTATAATGAAATAATTTGTTAGTTTGAAATGCTACAGGGAACTATGTACCTGTACATTAATGCTGTGGAAAGACTTCCTGTTCACATAGTCTCCTTCATTTACTGAAGGAGCAATGATTGGAATGTGAGTGCCGTCTGTACAGCCAATCACGCCTGGGAACCCTGAAAATAAATGTAAAATTTAAGTAGTAGTTCAAGTATCACCACATCATAAATTAAGTTTTGGTCATCCTGATACCTGCAATTTTGTGGCATCCCTCTTTGATAAATCTTGTGGGTCTATGACCGGGGAACACCACAAACGAGTACAGGAGACGTTTCAGTGCAACTGTAACATTCCTGACTGCCCGACAGACGGTAGCCTTGGAAACGTGCTCAGCGTCACCAATATTATACAGAAAGCTAATTAGTAAGAGTATTGTTACTCTCCGCAGGAGTAGTCCAGCAGTAGAAATCAGTCCAATAACAAGGTGTGTAACATCTAGCAGGGTGACAGAAAAACCCAGGGTAACTTCTAAGGACCTCAACGTCTCTCTCACATTGTGTTTTTTAAACATGCTTCCATTTGTCACTTCAGTCTTTACTCTGAAATACAGGAAGAGAAATCATGGCTGAAACAATTTCTCATGAAACCAGGGGTGTGGTCCAACAGTCAGTTTGGTGAGGAAGGTTCCTAACTGAGAGAAGTGACCCAGAAGTATCTGTGTAGCAGCCACAATGAATCAAGATCATGAGCTTTATTAACTGATCAAAGTCTCTTCTTTCATCTTCTGTATCATTCAGTTTGCATTGGTAATGCCCATTATTGTAATGCTTTTTTAAGACCAGCAAAACTTTATTTCACTTTGGGTTAGCTGGGATAAGTGATGGATGGAGGGAATTTTACTTCAGCCACAGAAATCCTAAACAGGAAGGAGGAGCAGAGTTACAGTGGATCACTATCCAGCAGGGAAACAAGGTTTATTTCAATTTCTTGGCCATGAGTGAGATTTACTGAGTGGGCAAATTAGGGAGACGACACCATCAGATCCCGAGCCCTCCATGTGTTAATCAAGAGACGGCTGCTGTGCTACATCCATAAATAATGAATAAATTAGGAGCTAAAGCTAAAAGGACAGTTTATTTGTACCATCTTCACGTGAACACATTCAAGAACATCACAGATGAAGAAACATTAAAAACTTCCACACTACATAAAGCAAGAAAAATAGTTTTTCTTTCAGGTGGTTTCAGAAAAACAGAAACATCAAACATCTCCAAGACTCTCTTTGAAAGAACTAAAAACCTTTGTTCTCATGGTCCAATCATGAGTGAACTCCCCGATGAAGCCTTGTGTGCTAAAACATGTCAGAGTTTTAAAGGTTAAACATGAGTTTCCAAAACGTTTTGCTGGAGAACAATGAACTATTTGACTGAGTTTCAATCATTTACAGACGAGCAAAACCAGGACAGAGAAAAAAGGACAAAACTGACTCAGTAAAACAACAGAAAAGAAGATCCCATGTAGATCTGTATTATGTAGAAGTTCAGCCCAGCAACCAGTTCAGTTCAACACAAGTTTAAATGATTCTATCTGAACTCTGTGGAGCCTGATCTCAAGCTTTTTGAGTCTGACACAGAAACCAGAGGATCTTTCTGTGTCTTCAGATTCACTGTGATCCAGTGATGGGAGTGATTTCAGCCCTGAGTGATCGCGCTGATGTTTGCACAGAGCAGACAATGAGGTGAATGTTTGGGCACATTGGTAACAGTGAAACAGTTTATTAGTAACGTGGGATCGTTTGTGTGCAGAGTATGAACTGAGATTCCTGAAGCTCTTGTCACACTGGTCACAGCTGTAGTTTCCTTCCATGTGTGCACGTTCATGAATGTTACGACTACCTGACCGTGAGAAGCTTCTCTCACAGTGTCTGCACTTGTGTGGTTTCTCTCCTGTGTGGACTCGTTTGTGTGTTTTAAGCTTCCATGCAGTGGTGAAGGATGACCCACACTGATCACAGAGGTGCTTTTTAACCCCACTGTGAATCAGTTCATGTCGTTTTAACTCACTTGGTGTGGTGAAGCTTCTCCCACATTCTTTGCAGTATTTCAGTTTGTCTCCAGTGTGTCTACGTTGATGTAGTTTTAGGGTCTTTTGCTGACTGAAAGTTTTTCCACAGAGGTCACAATGAAAGTCTTTCCCACCACCACAGTGATGACAGGGTTGAGAACTGGATCCATCTGTGTCGCTCTGCTTCTAAACAAAGACACAAAGACAGTGTAAGTCAGTCCTTCAACATTTGTATCCTGAACGTCGCCTGAAATAAAGAGCATCTCTGCAGACGTCCAACTACATTTGACTGTTTCAGTTAACACACTCAGTTTACTGGGCTGCAATAACTACAATACTACCACCATAATACTACAGTAATACTAAAATCATAACTGAAAGGAAAATCTGAATAATCACTCAGAGCTGCTTTTCCATGCAGTAGAATTGCTAACATGCTAACACAGTTTAATGAGCAGAGTTGTTCCAAACAGTCAGGCTAAAATGACAAGATAACAATATAAATACATACCTCACAGTAGCTGCACTTGTAGAGTCTCTTTCTGGTGTGGATCTGTTGGTGTCGTCTCAGGTGATGTGGAGCTTTAAAAGTCTTCTCACACAGGTCACATTGATAAGGTCTCTCCTCAGTGTGGGTAAACATGTGTCGTTGTAACTGTGCGTCTGTTGTAAACTCTTTGCCACACTGTTCACAGCAGTACACATCATGTCTGGTGTGAATGCGTAGGTGTGTATTTCGGTTCCTTCTCTGGCTGAAAGTTTTTCCACAGATGTCACAGCTGTATGCCTTAATTCCAGAGTGGGTAACTAGATGCTTCTGTAAGGTGCTACTGTCAGTAAAAGCTCTGCCACACTGATCACAGCTGTACGCTTTAACTCCACTGTGGATGAGTTGGTGTTGTTTTAGGTAACGCTTCAAGGAAAAAGACTTTCCACACAAGTCACAGCTGAACGGTCTCTCTCCAGTGTGGATGACCTGATGCTGTTTTAGTGAAGCCTTCTCAGTAAAACCCATCCCACACTCGTCACAGCTGTATGCCTTAATTCCAGAGTGGGTAACTAGATGCCTCTGTAAGCTGCTACTGTGAGTAAAAGCTCTGCCACACTGATCACAGCTGTATGCCTTAATTCCAGAGTGGGTAACTAGATGCCTCTGTAAGTGGCTACTGCGAGTAAAAGCTCTGCCACACTGATCACAGCTGTACGCTTTAACTCCACTGTGGATGAGTTGGTGTTGTTTTAGGCAACGCTTCCAGGAAAAAGACTTTCCACACAAGTCACAGCTGAACGGTCTCTCTCCAGTGTGGATGACCTGATGCCGTTTTAGTTTAGCCCTCACAGTAAAACCCTTCCCACACTCGTCACAGGTGTGTTTTTTCTCTCCCTTTCTTCTGTGAGGTTTGTCGGCCTCCTGAGAGCGCTGACTTCTGGCTCTATGTTGGTCCTGCAGTGACAGAGATACAAACAGAGGCAGTGAGTGAAATGCAGTCGTGGAACAAACTCAACCTTCAAACTCCATTAACACTAGTTTTAAACCTGAAGGTGGAGCGTGGCACCAAACACCTTAAAGGTCTCTTATCCCCACCTGCTGGTAGTTCTAACACATTACATCCAACCTGCTGTTAGAGATAATTCATGACTGTTCAAACACTAAACACACACACACACACACACTTTTATAATTTAGATTATTTTGTTGTTTCCTATTACATATTTCTAT
This sequence comes from Mchenga conophoros, assembly GCF_057382185.1. Classification (NCBI taxonomy): domain Eukaryota; kingdom Metazoa; phylum Chordata; class Actinopteri; order Cichliformes; family Cichlidae; genus Mchenga; species Mchenga conophoros. The sequence goes on along the minus strand of NC_140528.1, from coordinate 8,599,119 downwards.
AATTTGTATAGATTTATACATAATTATTCAGTGATAATAAATCCTATGTTTGTTTATTCTAAAGGAACCCCGTTAGCTTCCACAACAGATGTTGCTCGTCTTCCGTCAAATACTCACATAAAATATTACACAATAAAGTGGATTCAAGATATCCACATAATTTCACTCTTACATCCACAGTGAGGTTTCACAATTGTTCAAATATAAGCAATCAATAATAATAATAATAATAATAATAATAATATCAATAACATTGAGGCACATTACACAAATTTCAAAAACAAATCATGTCTTACAATATTTACAACAACTAAAAGCTCTGTAAATCGGCTTTTAAGTGTTCATTGAAGTTTTGAATAATTCTCTAATTTTTTAAGGCAACTTATTCCACTTAAAAGTTGCTCTAAATGTAACAGTTTTACAAAACGTTACTTTTAACTCGAGCATTTACTAAATTGCAGCTTGTTGAAAACTGTGTAATATGATGATGTATTTCATCTGGATACTGCAGCTGAGCAGAATAAATGTGGTGTGTTTAACAGAATTGCTTTCTTTAGAACTACAAGTAAGCCATAGAATATTTTAGCCTGTACAGGAAGCCAAGAAAGGTTATTATGCATTTGATCAATATTAGTATAGTATGAACATCTTCACACTAATCTGGACGCCTTATTCTGGACTAACTGAAGTCTGTTAAGATCTGTCTTATTAGCTGCTGACCAAATGATTGAACAATACTCCAGATGAGACATTACTAGTGCATTAATGACATCTTTCATAATGAAGAAGTGATACACAAAGAGCATTTCATAGCCATAGCTATGCCTTGTCGGCAGAGTTATGTGACATTAGTGATGTTTGTACTTTCAGCGTTAACTTGGTTTTAAAGCCTTTAAAATATACGCCGTTCAATAGTCGACCTTCATCTGACAGAGAATGTGATGATTTTGTGGATAATTAAAGTCAGTCATATATCCACAAACACAACAAGCTGAAAGTCAGTGATGCTGCTCGGTTTGCAGTCCTGAACATCACGGCACAAGCAGGATTCACTGCACTGTTAATGTTAGCTGTGTTATATTGCTGCCTCTGTTCGGTGGTGTCGAGCCAAACGCACTTTAACGTGTGTTTGAACGAGCTGACGGTTCACTCGTTAAGCTGAAAGAAAGATGCTTTAATCACAGCAGTCACACATGTGTCCACTGCACCATCTGGAACTCTTCTTGTTTACACTCGTAATAACACAAACACTAAATCCTGCTTCTCTGGTGCTGTTGTGTAGCAGTGTGTACACCTGAGACTGTCACCTGTCTGTCTGTCCTGCACTCTCTCTCTGTTTCTTTCTCTCTGATTGTGGAATAAAAGTATGAACATGTGTTTATAAGTTACACTTGTGTTTGAATCCTGCAGCTTATCACACATTTGATTTCCATGTGTGACGACTGCAAGTGTCCAGAGTGAGGACAGACTGAGGGAGCCACTGCTGCACATCATCTGTGAGGCTTTGCAGCCCTGATGATCCACCAGGACAAACTCAGCAGTGTGTGAGGAAGAGGAGGAGGAAGAGCCAGCAGCAGCTGACAGATGGAGAGAATAGACAGACTGTTCCCTGTTTGTGAAGGACTGCTAGGAAAGTTTAACATAACTGTCTGTGCTGAATCAGTCTTATTAGGTAATGTTCAAATAATGTGATCATCCCAGTGTTTTCAGTGTGGGAGAAAGTACTCAGGGCCTTCAAGTTACACACTATGAAAGGCAGCAACAAGTTTAATGTTCAGAAACCTAAAGTCTGTATCAGCAGCAGAATGGAACTAAAAATAAATGTTGGTTTCAGTTCTATGAAGCTTTGAGTATTTTGGATCAGTAGCTGCTGTGTTTGTTGCATCATATTGCTGTAACTGTTTATATGCTTTATATATTCTGAGCTAAGTTGATCTATAGTGTTACATCATATTCTATAAGGATGTTATGTGTTTGTAGACTTTCTGCCCAGTTTGACCCATTTAGCAGAAGTCAGCCTGTTTAAGGCTCTGATATCTATTCTGTGTGACTTACAGCAGTTATGACATGGTCTGATTTTCTCACCCAATAAAGGAATATTTCATATATCAGTCTACTCTTCATTCTATCAGACACAGTTATCACACCACAGTTATCACCCCACTTCCCCTGCCGGTGGCGGACTCCCTCGGGTGTCGGTGCGTTGGTGGTTCTTTGTATCTGGGGGTGGGCGTCCGGGTACACACCGGCTCACTCCTTGGCGGCCGCTTATTGGGGCTCGCTCGGGCCATTTCAGAGGTGGGGTGCCCCCGGCCTCTCGGCCTGGGGCTCAGTCACTCAGGCACAACTGGCTGCCGGCGGAGCTCACGGGCGCGTCACTGCAACTCCCCCTGGCTTCTGCTCCGCGGCTGCTGAGTGAGCCCTCATCTGGGACTCTCCTTAGCTCTTACTGGGACAGTGGCACAGCTTCCCCTCTGTGGGTCTTCCTTGGTCTCTTGTGTTCTGGGGGCCTCTGGATGTCTGGAGTTTTGATCTCCTCCATACCTGCTTGATACCATAAAGGACAGGGCTGTGGCCCCCCCACACTCCCTAGCAGATCATTACATGGAGAAACCTTTGGAATGCAAGCATGCTGATCCACACAGGTATGCACACAGGTGTACACATGGGTATTCACAGACGCGGACTACAGCTTTCTTGGCTGCTGCCTCAAAGCACACTGTGCGCTGTCTATCTTGAGTGTTGCACAATATCGTTTATTATTTAGTAACTATTGATATCTACTGCTAGCTAGTTTATTGTGATGGTGCTTTTTTTTTCTATTATTATGTTGCTCTTTGTTGTTTGCTGTCTCCTCTGTTTTTTTTTTCTCCATACAGGTGACCCAGGAGTTTTGTTTGTTTTATTTGTTTGTTTTTTTCTCTCTTCCCCCCCTTCTCACCGTCTCTTCTCCCCTTTGGTTTTCTTTCTTTCTCTCCCCCTCTTTCTTTCATTCTTTCCCCCTGTCCTATCCCACAGTTATGTCTGTCCCGTTTGCAACTGAAAATAAAATAGATTCATAATTATAATAAAGGTCAATCAAATGGACCAATATGGCAAGGCCATGAAATTCAAATTCAAATTTTATTTGTCACGTACACAGTCATACACAGTACGATATGTAGTGAAATGCTTGGACAACTGCTCGTGACCTAAAGAAAACAAAAAAAGGAAAAGGCTATGAATAAGATAGGAAATAAATATGAAAAATTAAAAAGTGTAAATTTAACTAGGAAGGAATAAAATATAAATTAAGGTTAAAAATGAAATAACTGTACAACACAAATTAGAATGAAGGGTAAATTTAACTGGGAAGAATAAGATAAAATATATAAATTAAAGTTGAAAATAAAATAACTGTACAACAAAATACACAATACACAATATAGAACTATATAAGAATGTATGAAGAAATCTAAATATAAATAAATATATACACAATAACAGCAGCTGTACAAGTATTAACTGGAAATGAAGAATATAGTGACCAGTGTTGTGCAAAACCAAAGTCCAGAATGTCCAGTGTGTGTAAGAACTGTATGTGTGGGTCAGTACTGTGTGGTGGTGTGATTGAGAGACCGTATCGCCTGCGGGAAGAAGCTCCTCCTCAGTCTCTCTGTGTTGGTCTTCAGGGAGCGGAATCGCTTTCCTGACCTCAACAGAGAGAACAGTCTGTTGTTGGGATGGCTGAGGTCCTTCACGATCTTCCTGGCCTTGGTCCAGCACCGCCTGCTGTAGATTGAGTGCAGGTCAGGGAGCTCGGAGCGGATGGTGCGCTCAGCTGACCGCACAACCCTCTGTAGAGCTCGTCTGTCCTGCATGGTGCTGTTCCCGAACCAGGTTAAGATGTTTCCCGCCAGGATGCTCTCTATGGTGCACGAGTAAAAGTTCCTGAGCACCTTGGAGGGCAGTTGGAAGTCTCTCAAGCGTCTGAGGTGGTAGAGACGCTGTCGGGCCTTTTTCACCACGGTGTTGATGTGACAGGACCATGACAGGTCCTGCGTGATGTGAACTCCGAGGTATTTGAAGCTGTCCACTCTCTCCACTGGGCACTCGTTGATGACGGGGGTCTGGTAGTTCCTCTCCTGCTTAGTGCTGAAGTCCACTATCAGCTCCTTTGTCTTACTGACGTTTAGAAGGAGGTTGTTCCTCTGGCACCAGTTCTCCAGATTCCTAATCTCCTTCAGGTAGGCCGTCTCGTTGTTATCAGACATCAGGCCCACCACGACGGTGTCGTCAGCAAACTTGATGATGGTGGTGGAGCTGGTAGTGGCCACACAGTCATATGTGTACAAAGAGTACAGCAGGGGGCTCAGAACACACCCCTGGGGGGCTCCAGTGCTGAGAGTGGTGGAGGCTGAGACATGTCCGCCCATCCTTACTGCCTGTGGTCTGCCAGTTAGGAAGTTGGAGATCCACTGACACATAGATGAGCTGAGTCCCAGATGCTCCAGCTTGGTGGTGAGTGTGGAGGGAATTATGGTGTTAAATGCAGAGCTGTAGTCTATGAAGAGCATTTTAACATAATTCCCCCTTCTAGTGTCCAAGTGAGTGAGTGATGTGTGGAGGAGATGAGAGATGGCATCGTCTGTGGAACGATTTGGACGGTAAGCGAACTGTAGTGGGTCCAGTGTGTCTGGTAGTGAAGAAATGATGAAGTCTCTGACCAGGCGTTCAAAGCACTTCATCACTACTGAGGTGAGGGCTACAGGGCGATAGTCATTGAGAGAAGCAGGGTGGGGTTTCTTCGGGACAGGAACAATGATGGACTCTTTGAAGCATGTGGGGATCACCGACTGAGATAAAGAGATGTTGAATATCACAGTGAACACAGGAGCTAGCTGGTATGCGCAGTCTCTTAGGATACGACCTGGGATGCCGTCTGGTCCTGCTGCTTTCCTGGTGTTCACTCTCTTGAAGGCTCTCCTTACTTCATGCTCGGAGATGACGAGCACGTTTCCGGTGCTGGCAGTATCTTCCTGTCTGCAGCCGTTAGCGCCGCTAACACTAGCATTGTTGGAGACCTTAGCTGCAGCCTCGAAGCGAGCATAGAAAGTGTTCAGCTCGTCTGCCAAAGTCACGGCCGCGTTCGTCATACCGGTTGTTGGTGCTTTATAGTCCGTTATTGTCCTTAGTCCCCGCCACAGGCTCCTAGAGTCACTCTGTTGGAGTTGTGACTCTAGTTTCCTCCCGTAGCGCTGCTTCGCCTCTTTCACCGCCCTCCGCACGTTATATGACGCGGCTTTGTACGGGTCCATGTCCCCCGTCATGAGTCCCGTGTTGTAGGCAGCGGTGCGGGATCTCAGAGCGTCGTGGATGGTTTTATCCACCCACGGCTTCTGGTTGGGAAACGTTGTGATAGTCTTTGTCTCCATGGTATCATCCGCTAGTTTCCCGATGAATCCCACAACCGCTTCCGTAAACACGTTGACGTCATCGTCGGAGCTGTTTCTGAACATGCCCCAGTCTGCGTCATCGAGTGCGTCCTGTAACGCGGCCACCGATTGATCCGTCCAGCGCGCGACCTTCCTCTGAACCGGAACTTCCTGTTTCAGCCTTTGTTTGTATTTTGGCATGAGGAAGATGGCGGCGTGATCAGATTTGCCAAACGGGGGGCGGGATTGTGCCTTGTAGCCGTCCTTGACCGTAGTGTAGCAGTGGTCCAGTGTCCTTTCACCCCTGGTGGGGCAGGTGATGTGTTGATAAATGTTCGGCGCTGCGCGTTTGAGGTTGGCGCTATTAAAGTCCCCCGTCACAATAAGCGCAGCGTCCCGGTGTTGTGTCTGGTGCTGTGTGAGTGCCTCATGCAGCTCGCATAAGGCGGTGACCGTGTCCGCTTGTGGTGGAATATAAACGGCACTTACGATGACCGATGTAAATTCCCGAGGTAGATAAAAAGGACGACACATGATGGACAGTAGTTCCAGATTTGGTGTGCAGGAGCGTGTGAGAGGAACAACGTTCGCACTGTTGCACCAGTTGTTGTTCACCATTAAACACACGCCGCCTCCCCTTGACTTCCCCGAGTCCCGTGTCCTGTCCATGCGGTGAACCGAGAAGAACTCGGCCAGCTGGATGGCGTGGTCCGGCACCTCTGGGTTCAGCCATGTCTCGGTGAAGCAGAGGAGATTGCAGTCCCGAATGTCTCTCTGGAACTTTATCCTGGCCCTGAGGTCGTCAAGCTTGTTCTCCAGTGACTGGACGTTGGCGAGCAGGATGCTAGGCAGAGGTGTGCGGTGTGCACGAGCTCTCAGCCTGTTCCTGACGCCGGCTCGCTTCCCTCTAGGCCGCCGCCGCTTCCCTTTGTTCTCCCTCGAGATCTCACTCGGCCAGCTCGGATCCGGAGTTAAAAACTTCGAATTGTGAGTACATTGTAAACCAATAGAAACAAGAGTGTCACTGTCATACCTAATGTACCCAATGGTGATGATTTTGCCGATTTAGAAACGCTGAAAACTAACTTAAAAAAACAAAGACAAAGAAAAAGTGGTCGGAGCAGTCGTGACAGCAGCCGACCTCACCGGCGCCATCTTAATTCAATGATGATCCACTTGGTAAAATAAATCCGCTTGGCATCTTTCTTGGCTTCAAGACAACAATTCTGATGGCTATAGATCCAAACGGGACAAAAAAAAAAAAAAAAGAAGACAGTTATCACAGCTCCTACGTTTGCTTTTTACACATACCGTATTTTCACGACCATAAGGCGCACTTAAAAGTCTTAGATTTTCTTCAAAAAGTACGGCGCGCCCTATAGCGCAGTGCGCCCTACTATAGCGCAGTGCGCCCTATACCTGTTCTTTTATACCTGTATAAAAGAACAGGTATGTGCATTATGCAGAACATCGTTGTTTTAACAACCCTGAAAATGCCAAAGAGACACGCTTGCGAAGCACAGTTTAAACTGAAGGCCATCAGCTACGCGGAGGAACATGGAAATCGAGCAGCGGCGAGAGAATTTAAGATTAACAAATCGATGGTTTGCAAATGGAGGAAGCTAGAAAACAAGCTCCGGCAGGTCAAGAAGACGCAGCTGAGTTTCCGCGGACATAAGGCGAGGAGGCCCGAGTTGGAGGAAAGACTCGAGCGGTGGATCATCGAGCAAAGAACGAGCGGGAGAAGCGTTTCGACGGTCACCATTCGGCTAAAAGCAGTTTCACTAGCTGAAGAGATGAACATTGAACATTTCCAAGGAGGCCCGTCTTGGTGCTTTCGTTTGATGAAACGGTGCCATTTTTCCATCCGGACCAGGACTACGGTAGCGCAGCAACTTCCAGCGGATTATAAGGAAAAGCTGGCCATCTTCTGCTCCTACTGCAGCAAACACATCGGCGACAAACACATCCAGCCCAGCCACATCACAAACATGGACGAGGTGCCGCTCACTTTTGACATCCCGGTGAGTCACACTGTGGAGAAGAAGGGGACCAGCACGGTAGCGATACGCACAACGGGGTATGAAAAGTCTTCTTTTACTGTTGTGCTTGGCTGCCATGCTAATGGACAGAAACTGCCGCCTATGGTGATTTTTAAGCGAAAGACTTTGCCTAAAGAGAAGTTTCCAGCAGGAATCATCATTAAGGCAAATGAAAAGGGCTGGATGGATGAAGAAATGATGAAAGACTGGCTGAGGGAGGTGTATGTAAGGAGACCAGGTGGTTTTTTTCCACGCATCACCATCGCTGTTGATCTGTGACTCTATGCGTGCCCATCTCACAGCCGATGTGAAAAAACTAGTGAAACAAATGAACTGTGAGCTTGCTGTCATTCCGGGAGGCCTGACAAAGGAACTCCAACCGCTGGACATCGGTGTGAACCGCCCGTTCAAAGTAAGGCTGCGAGCGGCCTGGGAGCGATGGATGACCGATGGAGACCACAGTTTCACCAAGAGTGGAAGGCAGCGCCGGGCGAGTTACGCCACAATTTGCCAATGGATTGTAGATGCTTGGGCTAACATGTCTGCTGGCACTGTTGTTCGAGCTTTCGCAAAAGCCGGCATCGTTTCCGAGGAGCCGCACGGCACGGAAAGTGACTCTGACAGTGAAGAAAGTGAACCTGGCATGTTTGATGGAGATTTAGCGCAGCTGTTCAATTCAGACACAGAGGATGAGGACTTCGATGGGTTTGATTGATGATAAAAATGTGAGTACCAAACTTTGTTTTGCTCCTGCTTTATTTTTAAATACACACACTTGTATGCTTGTGTGTTGTTGATGATGACGATTACTGGTAATAAAAATGTGAGTACCGAACTCAGGTTTGCTCCTGCTTTATTTTTAAATACGCATACGGTACTTGTATGCGCCCTATGATCCAGTGCGCCTTATGTGTGTGTTAAATACAGTAAAGGCACACATAACTGAGACATGATACATAGATATGATACATCTGTATACACACTGTCACAGATACTTGTCTGTGAGTGAAGTGATTAATATGATAACTATAATATTGGCCATATCATATTTACACTGACTTTAGTCTCATGAACAACATCAGCTAATTGTTATTTACAGCTAATCTTAAACGACTGTTCAGCACAGAAATGAAGCCCAACAATCATGTTTCACAGTCCTGTGGTCTCAGCCTCAGATACTCATCAAATCACACAGAGCTCATGTAGAAACAAATGAACTACATATGTTCTCCTTCATTTCTGTCAAACAAAGCTGTATGAAACGTTTCCAGCTGTTAGTATCATGGTTGCTAGGCAACCTGGGCAGCGCGACGGAGGCTAGACGTCCCATTTCATGAGCCTACGAGCCTCGCACTTCGGCCTTAGCGGTCTTTGAGTACGCGGCCCTTGAGGACTTTAAAGCTGCAGAACCTGAATCGGGATACAGCCATGATGATCTCCAGCCTCGTGCTCGCCAACATTCTCACCTGAGTTAAGAAGACGATCACTGAAATGGTCTCAGCAGGTCCTTTGATGACAGCAATGAAATGCAGCGGTAAGGCTTTTTGGGGATTAAGTTCGTTTTCATGGCAAAGAAGGACGATGCAGTTCATCTGATCACTCCTCATAACATTCTGGAGTGCAGGCAAAATGCTATTATAAAAACTTAAGCAGCAACTTCTCCAGGTTCCAATATTTATGCAATTCTCAAACCTTTTGGCCACGACTGTATAACCTCTTCTGAAGTTTAGTGGATATTATACATGGTTATGCTCAGGATGTGTCGGCCAGTTTCCACTGGAAACGCCTTTTGGTTAAACTGTCAGCGAGGAATTTGCATTTGCACTGTTACATTTTTATATAACTTTAATGCACATAAACAACAGCTGCTTGTTTCAGTGAAAATACATTGATGGGTTTTTAATAAAGTTGTGCAGCTGTAAAGTATTTTGTCTGGTGTCAATTCTATCGTCAGCTACATCGTTATGGCAAATGTTCAAATGTATATGGTGATAAATATCTTTGGTCATATGGTCCTGCTCTGTCTGTCACCTTCTGTGTTGAGCTCATTGTTTCCTCTGTAGTGGCTGAGCTGAGTCCAAGTAGCTGAAAATGTTCCTCTGCTGCTCCGTCAGACTCTCCTCCTCCTGCTGATCAGCTGGGACACAAAACAGATCTTTGTTAGGCTCCACACTGCACTGAAGAGTCAAAGTGTCTCATATGTTCATCTGACAAGTAAAAGAACACATTTTTGTTTCCCGAGGTGGGCAACTTGTTGGAAACAAACACAAAAGCTTTGAGCACTGATACCTGCCATTGCTGGCATTGAAAGATGCAACGCCAGCAATGTGGATTGTCAAGACTCAAACCAATCATCAAGCAAAGACAACAGGGATCAAATGTACCGCATTTTGATCCGGGACGTACTCTGCATGAAAACAAGCGCTCACTCTTCCTGCTCAATAAATGACAAGGGCGGAGCCTTATACCACGTGATACAGAAGCTGTGCCGTGTGATGCTAAAATTAGCAGGGAAACAACAACGGAGAGCACGTCAGGGATGACGAGAAAGTGACAGGAGAAAATCCGTCCCGGTCAACCACCCAAACATCAATAACGGGAACCTTATACAGCGCTTCCCTATACACGTCGAACTCCCGCAGGCACAAAGACATTACGGAGGCTATCACTTATCACCTGACCAAAGATATGGCTCCATCAACACTGTGCAAAACGAGGGATTTAGGAAAACGATCAACACCCTAGACAAACGCTACGCAGTGCCGTCCCGCAACTATTTTTCTATTGTTGCACTACCTGCTCTGTACACGCAGCGTCGAGCAACGGTGGAGACGGAATTTCAAGCAGGACAACATTTTGCTGCAACAACAAAACGTGAGACATTTGTTGTTTTATGTTTATTTATTGTTATGAGAGAATCATGATCTCAATTCTAAGCCAAAAAATCGTGATTCTCATTTTATGCAAAATCGTGCAGCCCTAACATTAACACAAAACTATTGTTTCACCAGAGAAACACACATGAAGAGAGAGAGAGAGACAATAACAGCTACCAAACAGTCGTCATAATTCGTCACACAATGAGAAAAGGACAAATCAACAAGTAACAATGACTAATTAATATTAAAATCTGTAACATAATGTATTGTTTGGAGTTTAGTCTGATTGGTTCAGGATGAGCTGCCATTATCCAATCACACGTCTGCTTACCTGCATCTTTTCTCTTTTTTCTAACCTGAGCACCTGATGGCTTTGAACTTTTGTTGTCCATCTTCCATTGGTTTGAATTTTGCGCTCCAGTACAAACACAAATCCCCCAACCCGAGGATCAGCACAATTAACCTAACAGACCTACACCTTAGTTCACAGATTCACTTTGTCTAAGGTTGATTTCTGGGATTTCACACAACCCAGGATTCAGATCGTGAATCCATGATGGGCTTGGATTTACATCATTATAAATGAAATGTGCTCTACTTGGAAGCAGCCGGCCCCGCCCCTTTTGACGGGTTGTGTGAGACTTTAAATCATCAAACTGTAAATTATAAATTAAATTGTTATTGATCCTTTACCCCGAGTCCTAAAGTGTAGATTTATTTTCTTACTCTTCTTATATTTATTGTTTGTTTACTTGCACCGCTGTAACTGCAGCCTCGTCGTCTCGTCTCTCTATCCGGTTGTTCAGTGATGACAAGACGAATCCTACTTCCGGGCCTAAAGTAGTCTGCGTTTAATATGGCTTTGTGTTGTTAACATGTTTAATGTTATGTATTTTCTTCTATTTGATCTCAAAAAGCTCCTAAAACAGTCAGTGATCCCTGTTGACCTCCCTCGGCTTTTATTACCGCTAATCATTTATTTAAGCTCAGTTTTTAAAACCTTAGGATGTAACTACAGCCCAGCCCATGCAGCAGTATATGAATGACTAACCTCGTATTGTGGATGGATTATCTCAGTTGTTCTCCTGGCTGAAGTTTGGTCCTTTTACAGCATCCTGCCATGCGATTACATTTGTTCCTGACCACCGAGAACACTCACGTTAACTTTTATCGAGTGGAAAAAAAAGTTATCTTGTTTATATTATGCTAACATAGCAGTGTCGCTAGCGGTCACGTAGCACATCATTATATACCAGCTAGCCCAACTTCAGTAACCCTACAAACGTCACTGCTGTTTAGTTTTCTGTCTTCATTTATGCTGGAAGTGATAGCAGAGCTGTACGTTTTAATTTGTTTCCAAAACCCCGCAGTCAGGACATGCTATATTGTATTTCGATAGAAGCTAGCGAGCTAACTCCCTGCTAACTTCTAACTCCGTTAAATGTCATAAATTCCGTTTTCATGGATGCCTGGATGTTAAACTCAATTGTTACACCTGGTAGAGCAGAACGCTGATCATTTTATTAAAGATGAAAGACTTTAGACAGTTTTTCAACTCTCAGTAATGCCATAGTGATCGTTTGATATATGGACCTGCAGCGGAGTTTAGGCCCAGACACGGCTAGTGACGTCAGACTGAACAACCGGATATGCTGGACTGTCTGTAGCGGAGATATGTCTGTGAAGGTTCTCAGTCATCCAGGTCATCGTAGTCAAAGGAGCTTGCATAGAAAAGCGTCTGGACTTCTTTAAGTTACTTGAAGACGTTTCACCTCTCATCCGAGAAGCTTCTTCAGTTCTAAGGTCAAATGGTGGAGAGTCCCAGATATAAACCTAGTGGGAGTGACCCCCCACAGAGGGACAAAAGAAGAAGCTTCTTTTTCTTGACATGTTTTACTGCTGAATCATGAAGAGAATGTTGTGTGCAGAGGACCTTGTCCAGATAATAGAAGAAACAGACCACATTCCTTTGGTGAAGAGCAGAAAGACAGAGAGCCGAGGTCATAAATTAGGCGCTGTAACAGAGAAAGAATGTGATGTTTGGTCTTTTACGACCAGGTGGGGGCCACTAGAGAGTATAAAAAGCTGTGTAACCCGTCACTATTTTGAGACTTGCTGTGACCCTCTGCAGGCAGCTCTCCCCATCATGATGGTCCTTATGCTCATAACTGTTGAATTGTATGGAACTAAATGATTGTTGATTGAGCATTTATACACCGAGTATTGTCCCTCCTTCAGCCCAAAGATTCAAAGAATTGGGAGATTTCAACAGTCACTAACAGCTTTGCAGGGTATAGCAGTCTGTACCTGACGCCGGTCATCCCACGTAGTCTTCCTCTCATATTTGCAAATGCGGCTCTGCGTTTCCAACAGAGGGAGGGAAATCTGGGAGGATGTTTATTTTAAAAACCCTTATACATCAGGTTCTTGTTCTCTGCAGCTTTCAGCAGAATTTCCTCACCAATGTGGTAGTAGTGCAATCTCAAGATGATGGGCCGAGGAAGATGACTTTGTTTGGGACGCTGGCGATTCACTCTATGTGCTCGATCGATGAGTGGCTTCTCCTCGAGAGATAGCGCCTCCGCCAACAGGTGTGAACCAACTCAGTCATCTTGGGTCCCTCTGTGCCTTCTGGTGTTCCTGCAGTTCTTAAATGATTCCTCCTGGAGTGCCTCAAGAGCTCCACATCTCTCATCTAACTTCTTTACCTCCGTAGACAAACGCTCCACAGTGGCCTGGAGAGTAGCGATGGTGTCAGAGTGGTTCGAGGCACAGTCCTGCAGTTCAGTCAAAGTGTTATCATGCCTGGCCACGTCGCTTTTTATGTCCGAAATTGAGGGCTGGATGCTCTGGTTCAAGGATGATATCTCGCCTCCTATGGTGGTAGAAATCTCTAATATGCAAGTGTCCAGTGCTAGTTAGTTAGTTCTAGTTCTAGTGGTTAGTGGGGCTTTATTTGATGATTCTAGTGTGTGTTACATTGTTGTCATATTGTTGAGTCGCAGAGCTGCACAGTGTTACAGTTTCTGTAGAGTCTGGTATAAGGAACTCAGATCCCTCTGTGAATAATGTTCACTGAAACTGATCTGTAGTTAATGAACTAGTCAGGATTTACACTAGAGAATGTTTCTGCCATTACATGGCCTGTATTTGTAGAGCGCTTTACTCGTCCCTAAGGACCCCAAAGTGCTTTTTTGCCCAAGGACACAACGACCGAGACTGTCCGAGCCGGGGCTCGAACCGGCAACCTTCCGATTACAAGCCGAGCTGCCAACTCTTGAGCCACGATCGGCCCACATATTGTTGTCTTTTGTTGCAGACACCAAGTGTTGAGATCCTGTCTCAACCTCCTACATTCTTCCAGCAGGTTACACATTATTTTTTGTACTTGGAATCAAATATATGTGTCAGTTGGGCCTAGTGCAGGGGTCAGCAACCTTTAACACCCAAAGAGCCTTTTGGACCCGGTTTCCACGCAAAGGGTCAGGGTTCGGGAAAACACTGGGAGCCGCAAATACTTTGTGACATCTAAAATGAAGATAACACTGTGTATATTGTTTTTACCTTTATGCTTTGTGTGAACAACTACAGTGTGTTGCTTATGAAATCCATGAAGTGCTACAGAGAAAATTACATTTGATTTATGTAATGAACACATTTTGAGCTCTTAAAGAAATATAACAAAGGAAAGCTGAACTACAATGATCCATGTAGCAAACACAAACTGTTATATCGCCTTTGGGCTTTTGGAGCCTTGACCTGACTTTTAAAAAAAGCGCGTTCATGCAAACATCGTCGGGTCTGCCGTGATATGTTTACAACGGGACTTCTGCTCCTGAACCTCTGCGCACAGCGTCTGCAGGTAAGGTAACTTTATTTATACCCAAAGGCAAGGTAAATTTGCTTTACAGAAAAATGACAGCATTTGACATCCCTTTAAAAACACACATACCTAGTAAATATATAAAACTCACTGTGACACATACTTTAATATTTCGAATCGAAAACAGTTCTTATTTAATTCAGTGACAGCAACGGGGACAAAGCTATTTTTATAACGCTTTGTCCTGCATCTCGGAAATAGAAACCTCCGTCCTGAGGGAAGAAGCTGAAATTCACCCCTTAGAGGATGGGAACCATTTTTAAGGATTGATAAAGCCATCCTCTGTACCTGCTCAGAGTACAGGGAGGCTAAACAAGACTGTGGCTCACCTATCAGACGACTGGACCATCTCACTATCTGATTCAGAGAGTTTTTCTCTGTGACAGAGGTCTGACCGAACCATGCCACCAAACAAAAGGATAAAACAGACTCAATAAAAGAACGATAAAACAAAGTTAACATTTTTTGGTCAATGTGGAAATGAACAAGTTTCCTAAGGCAATAAAGGTGCTGGTGACCCTTTTTACAAACTGATTTGCAATTTTGATCAAAGTTCAGTTTTTCATTGATTATGGTCCCAAGATATTTATATGATTGTACTTGCTCTATTTTCTGACCTTTAATTAAAGTGACTCCGTGCCCATTTTGTTGTTTCCTAAAATCAACAACCATGTCTTTTGTTTTAGATATGTTCAGCTGGAGATAAGACTCCTCCCACCACTGAACAAAGTCCTCAGTGACTGGGCCGTGGTTAGTTTCACCCTCTTTCAGTAAGCTGACAATAACAGAGTCATCTGCATATTTAATAATGACCCTGTTTTCATGTCTGCCCTGACACATGTTTGTATAGAGAGTGAATAATAAGGGCGATAGGACGCAGCCTTGAGGAGAACCTGTGGAGGAGAACACTGGGTCAGACAGAACCCCATTTATTCTCACTCTTTGTGACCTGTCAGTTAGAAAATCTAAAATCCAGCCCAGCAGGTTTTTCCTGATTTCAAACTCTTCTAAAAGTCTTTTAATTAAAATATGGGGCTGTGTTGTATTAAAAGCCGAAGAAAAATCAATGAAAAGAAGTCTTGCAAAAGTCCCTTTACTCTCTACATGTTTAAGAATCAGATTTAGTAAAGTCAAAAGTGCGTCCTCCACTCCTCTGTTGGGCCTGTATGCAAACTGCATTGGATCCAGCTGACCTTCAGTCTCTTCATAATCACATTTCTGAGGATTTTTTCAAAGACTTTCATGACAACTGAAGTGAGGCAACAGGCCTGAAGTCGTTTAGATTTAGGGACAGGAACCACGACTGCTTCTTTGCAAAGAGAGGGCACATGTTGTGTTTGCAAGGATTTGTTAAAAATAACCTGAAATATAGGCCTGAGTTCATCAGCACAAGATTTAATTAGGCGGCCACTAATATTATCAGGACCTGGCTCTTGTTCACATTGACTGTATGAAAGGCCTTTTTAACATCGCTGAGTTCAATGATAAAGTGCTGAGTATCTCTCAGTTTCTGTTTCAGTTCCCAAATATCCTCGCTGAAATCAGAAGAACTAAAACGAGCATAAAACATGTTTAAAGCATTTGAAAATCTCTGTCTGAATTAAAACATCTAAAATGACCTGACTGCTGCTCTGGGGGTTTTGAAACCCTGCTATGGTTTTCATACAAGTCCAGGCAGACCCAAAAGTTTTTGCAGCAAATTTGCTTTCAAGAAGGTTTTTGTCTGTTTTGCTTTCAAGATCTCGATTTTCATTTCCTTGGTAGCTGTCTGAAAATCGGTAACAGCCCCTCTTTAAAGGCCTGTCTCTTTTTCCTTAAACAGGATTTGACACTTTTAGTGACCCATGGCTTATTGTTAGCGTAAATTTTAACGCGCTTACGGGGTATAATCATGTCTTTACAAAATACTGCACAGGAGCTAGTAACATCCACCAAAGCGTCGAGTTCATCTCCACAAGACTGAAGACGGGGCTGTACGAAGTCACTTTATCTCTACAGGACTGTAAGCTGTCGTCTGTGAGGCGTGAGCGTGTTTGTTTGAACACAGTTCACGGTGGAGAACAGCTGCTGACATAATGTGGATCCCAAGATCCATAACTGGCCTACCTGGGGCTGAAAGTCTCCATAAATGCAGGCGTTTCGGCGGCTACACCGGCTTCCACGAGTGTGACGCTTATTTTGAGAAAATAATAGAATATAAATGTATTTTTATATTTCAATATCACAATAATCTTCCAATGTAGAACTACAAGTTAAAAAAGAAGTAACATAAATCAAATCCACTTCAGCTAAATACTTCTCATTTATTTCCATCTTACATGCTGTGACTGCAGCCATTCCCACATCTCTGTGAATGGGACTCATGGACATGGATCAGTGGTTGTTGATCAATGGTCCTGAGAATCTGCATAATTAAGATGAAGGAACGGAGCTCCCAGCCCATCGTTCCTGCAGCTGCTTTCAGTCTTTATGCAAATGTCCTGTTTGTAAGACTGAAACCTGCAGCTGAGACTGAAGACGTCACCTGATGATGACGACACGTTTCTCCCACAAAACGCTGCGTCCAGATGAACAGAAGCAACAGACTCACTTTCCTGGATGATTGAGATGCATCAAGACTTCATTGTGTGTTACTTTTCATTCAGCACAGACACATTATTCCTGTTAGGTCATGTCAGCTGTCACTCAGTACAAGCACAACTGTGAACAACACAAACTTCTCTTCAATGTGTCACAGAAACACTAAGTGTGAGAGCCTGTATGACACACAGGACAGACTGTAAGCTCTGCTGGCTGCACAGCACTTTGTAGCAGTTTTCCAACATGTCCTCCACCCGTGATGTCAGTGGTGGGACCCCAGTCACAGCACTCAGCACCACCTCCTTTAAATGGATTTTATAGCAGTTCCTCCCGTTACTCGGTGCAACGCTTCTTAAATGTGTTTTTGCAGGATAAAACACAGCAGGTGGTGTAGAGAGGACGTCAGCTGACGGAGCAGAGGGAGGCAGACTGTGGATAAATGACAGAGTGAGAGGAGAGCAACCATGACAGAAGCACAGGTGTGGCAGATAGAAGTGGCTTTATAGACACTTATTGTCAGTCCTCGTGCATGCTGTGGAAATAAGTGTCTGTGTCATGAGGTGACATGTGAGCTTATCTTTGGTCAATAAAGCTGAACGACCAGTTTTCACTTTGCTTGTTACGCTTGTTTAGTGACGTCTGGGTTTCTGTGGAGCCCGAATTTTGATGAGTTCTGGTGAAATCATCTGAGATCATCTGAGCATCGGTGAAGAGTCAGCAGAGAAAGTGTGGGACAGAAGTTTGCTTTGGACACATGGACTGAAATCAAAAAGTAACAAACAGGATTTCCAATGGACAGTATGGAGAAGTGAAAGTACACAAAGGCTGTGCTGGAACACGTGTGTTACACTTTTTGACAGCTGAGAACAAAACACAATATTTTGCATCATCTCTGCAGTGTCTCTTCTTTCCTCTGCTGTTGTGCTTTTAGCTCCAAACTGTTTCAAATGGTTTGTCAGCAAGCTGACCTCTGACCTCTGCAGTACTAACTCCTGACCCGTACAAAGAGCGGGCGTTTCTGACCTTTGACCTGCAGCTGTATGTCTCTCAGTCTCAGTTCTTCTCTCCGTCACTGATGGAGCAGGTGTAGTTGCTGCTGACAGTCAGTCGTTTGTTTTCTCAGAGTGAGGCTGAAGTCTGAACTGTTCAGAGCATCAGGTCTCATCAACGTGCGCTGCTGTAACGCCGCTTTGTCCTCTGAGATCACCAGGTATGAAACCTGAGTGCTGACAGAGCAGCATGTTCCCCCTCATTCACCTCCACCACCACAGCCAAGGCATGCTGGGAAACTGAGGACACACAGACGGAGAACTGAAGTGTCTGCTGTGTGTTCATCTCAGAGTCCTCACAGGTGACACATTAGCTCCAGAACACCAAGCCAGGTGTTTGAAGCCTGACAGGGATTCTTCCCATCCAGAGGGAGGATTTAGCTGCACAACAATGAACATTAGTGTGTAGTTTAGAAACACAGACTGTGCCTGCACTGCATCTAGTGAAGAAAAGTGTTACTGCGAGAGAACGAGGCTCCTTTAAAGCAGCTGATATTAAGGTTGAAAAATCAACAATAAGCTGATGTAATCAACGTTTCACAAAATGGTCAGCAGCTAAAATCTGGAGCCGTTCTTTGGTGGTAATTAACAGTTTGTTCTTGTTAGCTAATTATGTCATTAAAGGTAGCAGCAGAAGCCTTGTGTTGAAAGCCCATTCACTCACACATTCACACAGTATGTGTGTGTCTGTGTTACACTGTGGACATCCCTTCTGTTGGAGCGCCATCTTGTGGCAGGTTTAAGAAATGTTCTTCTTGTAAATCCAAACTGATGCACCTCCATAGCAGACTGTGGAGGCTTTCAGTGACATGAAGACTTGATTTATACTGTCATATTCTCCTGTTACACAAAGCACAGCACGCTGAACATGGATGAACTGAAACTCCCAGCATCTGACTGAGGAAAAGCACAAATCATTCTCACACTGACTCCTGCTTGATTTTAGATTTGCTTTCAAATCCTCACACTTTCATATGAAGCACTAAATGGGCTCCAGACTGTTTATCTCAGCTTCCTGTCAAACACACTGCTGCTCACACCGAGGCTCAGTTTACTCCTCCAGCCTGGCTTAACCTGCTGTCTGTTAAAAACAGTCCCACACTCCTCTGTTTAATCCTTCTGATCAGACTCTTTGATTTTGTATTGTTTTTACCTGAAGTTGTGTTTTTGACATGGTTCTGTCTGTGAAATAAAGCTCACACACACACTGCTACAGTCCTTCATACACTTAGAAACGAAGCTGCTCCTTTCCTCAGTGCTGACACATAAAGAAGAGTTGCTTTTATATCCAACACGTCTCTGTTCCAGAAAACAGCTTCAGCAGCCTCTGAGTCTGAACTTGGAGTTGGTTATAAGCCACAGGCCTGTGTGCACAGCAATGAGGAAATATAATGCAGTAAGTGAAACATGGATGTGTGGAACAGATTATCCCAAAGGTTGATTCTGTTCATCTGGACGTTCTCAGTGAAACATTTGGTCTCTCGGTCAGGTGACTCCTTTAGTCTCAGCTGACTGCAGCTTTCCAAACCTTTGTCACTGGATCACTCACTTCATCTCCAACGTGTCCCTGACACAGACAGCTGGAGCCGTTACAGCAAAATCATTGATCATCGTTTTTAGAACATTAGCTGGTGTTGGTGGGCAGGCTAGCAGTGCTAATTGTTAGCACTAGTTCTGCTGCTCTCCCTTTGTCTCTGTTATTGTTGGTCTTTAGTGAACAATAGAAAGTGTCTTCATGAGACTGTTGCCTAATGTTCAAATGTAGATAACACCACCTGCACCAACCTGTTACACAGCACAACCCTCTGGTGTAGCTTTGCCCATACGGTAAAAAAATATATTTTAAAATACATTTTAAAATATATTTATATATTTAAAATGTATTTTAGCACATATATTTTTTGGCCATTTTTTGTATATTTTGAAATATATTAATAAAATATATTTCAAAATACAATTTAAATGTATTTAAAATCATTCAAAAAATATAAATTTAACCCTTCATATATTTCTAAGAAAACACATTCACATTTAACATCTGAAAGAAATCTTTATTTGATGTTTAAAACATACATATAGCATATCAATCAAGCAAGGAATATTCATTTTATAAGTTTATTCTCATTACATACTTAAACATTCTAAAAGAAACACACACACATATACATATATGTGTGTATATATATATATATATATATATATATATATATATATATATACACACAGTCTCAGTTCCCCCAGCTTTCACGGCAATCCTCAAAGCCCTTCTGGACACGCTGGGAAACCCCTTCCTTACCGCCACTGTAACAAACAAAAGTCACAGTTCTATTACTTTTATCAGAGTTAAAATAAAAATGTGATTTATGTTAGCTGGCTTCATTTAGCAAACAGATATTTCTGTTTATATAGATACAGATATTAATACAGATATATTTTACGCATAATTTTACCTCTTTTTTTTCCTAGATGGGAAGTCTATCCAGTTCACATTACAGTAATGCTAACACCCCTTTTGGTCGTCTCTCCTTACCTTCCAGCATTCATAAATCTGTTGACCTTCTTTGTCTGAGACCAACCACTACAATGCATCATCACCTATTTGTATTGGTAACTTACTTTACAACCTATTTTAATGGTTGCAAAGTAAGTTACTTGTGCTGTATGCAATTTTAGATACACAGAAAGTCTTCACTTACTATATATGGCTGTCATAGTGTCCTTATCAAGGGCAGTTCTTCACTCTGCGCCGATGTCCGTTTTGCTCTGTCCTCCTATAAAAAGCATGAACATTTGAGTGTTTGACTAGTTTTAGATTTCCAAAAATTTGATATTTGTACAACTAAACATTTGAACTACAATATATGCTATTGAGCGATACTTTTATGGGTAATTTTTGGTAAAGAAACTGGTGACAGAGTTGTAGGCTTTTTAAAGTACTATTAGCTAACCATTTGAACTGACTTTCAAAGCTGATTACCTTTTAAATTGCTGTGGATCAAAACCTCCAGTGGGAAGGCGGCCATTAGAAGAACACGCACCATTGAACCTGAAAATAACAAAAACAAACAAAAAACAGAACAATATATAAGAGTCCGGTAGGGTAATAAATCTCTTCTGAAGCAATATAGTTATTTTGGGTGAAAAACAAAACATTCCTCTAAAATATATATACTGACATCAGCAATCAACATCATGATTGTAATTATTTCCTTTTTAGTACATCTACTGCTGTTTGCATGTGTCAAGCACTACGACTGTATCTATGCATATAAATTCACCATATATATCCAGCAAAAATGTTTTGTTATAGGAAAACAAACAAAGGCATTCAATCAGAGGTGAGAAATTAATTGGGAATATGAATTATAGGTGAACTATTCTTTACCTACTAGCAATCAAGCTTCTTTAACCAAGAAGCTTGAAATATTTGAATGTAAAATAAAATAAATAAATAAATAATAATAAAAATAACATGATGTAATTAAAATGCACAACTTACATTAAGGAAATCTGCATTTGTATCCACAGGCTAAAAGTAAAACAGTAAATGTGTTAGTGATAGTACAGGTATTTGTAAAAAAAAAAAAAGAGGCAGTAACTGTGACGCTTCTAGTGGGATGCTAAATGCAGAGATTTATATTTACAGTATAATACTGCATGTACGGGTAGCTGTGTTGTGAACTGTAACTGAATATTAGAGAATCTCAGAGAAATTAAATGTATTTATTTTTTTAATTTATCAATCATAAAACCGTCTGTTTTGAAGGCCTGTTACGATAGCGACTTTTTGTTGGTCGGTATATTGCCCCATAAACAATTGCGACAAGTTATGTCATTGTCATTTTAAGACCATTTTATGTCTTTGAATGTATAATCATAATATAACACCATAATAATGCAAGATCTACACACTTTCGATTGACAAACCAACATCTAATTCTTAAAGCATTTAGATCATTGAAATTAGGAATCAAAATATTAGATACCTTAAAAACTTGAATAAATAGTAAGTTTTCTAACAAATAGAAAACAATGTTATTTAATGTTATTGTTTTGTTATCATTATATTTTATTTTTGTAAATATAATGGCACATAAATTACATCATCAACAATTATTGAGGTCATGTACATGTACTGTGTGTTAAGTCGATATATCGATTATTGTGATAGGCCTACTGTTTTGGTATCATAACGAGCTTGTCAAACATGCATGACCACTAAACAATGTCTAAGCAGTAGTATTGGTCTGAATGACAACAAACATAACTAGTGTTTTGGAAAACCTGTTAGAAAACAGTTATTTCAATAATTATGATTAGCATGTGACACAGACACCGCATAAAAAACTACAACAACAAATACTTACTTTAGGAGGATGGGGGAGGGCAGCATGAGGTTGAGACTTTGACATCTGTAAGAAACAAATTCATGTATTACAAACAAGTCACTTAAAAATACATTAATGTGGCAGACTGTTCCCTGTTCAGATGCAGTGTATAAGTACAATCAGGGCTGTCACAACAATGGGGTGGGGCCAAGTGGCTGCAACCCTAGGTACAATGTGCAGGTATATATAATTACATATAATATATGTGAATAAAGCAAGAATCTGTTTAGGTTAGTCACTGTGCTGACTGATGCTTGCTAGGTTTATATGATTGCAAACTGCACAAAAACAACAACAGCAACAACATTAATGACAATGACAAACAAAATTACTTACATTTATGTAAATCTCACATTAGGAAGATCTGCATTCGATTTCATGGGCTGAAATAAATAGGCAGAAACATTACTGCTAAAAAAAATAAAAAACAAAAACTCTAAAAAGCCTAAAAATGACTTAAAAAGCAAGGAAATGTGGAACATTGTAATTAGCGAACATTAATAAAGCATAACTGTTCTTTGTTTCTAACCTTGGTAAGTACTCTGTAGCCAGAAGGAGAGGTAGGATTTCTGTGAAAGCCAAATTAAATGTGAATAGGCTTTGATAGTTATTGAGAAGGCAGAATAATAAGAAAAGGCAAAAGTACGTCACAATATAATTAATTAAGTTACATATTTTGATTACCAAATTATGGAAGCGTGGAGCTGCCACCCAGGCAAAAGAAAAATAGAGCTTCACGTTATGACGTGAAATGTTTATTGTTCTAACATTATGCTTTTCATGTTTGTATAATACAGTGGTTCTTAACCTTGTTGGAGGTACCGAACCCCACCAGTTTCATATGCGCATTCATTGAACCCCTCTTTAGTGAAAAATAAAGTGTGTTTTTTTTTTCAAATTAGACGTAGATATGTTTTTTACTGGTGCACAAAATGAGCCGTGCACGTCACAGCGGAGGCTCTGCCGAACCCCTGAGACCAACTCACCGAACCCCTAGGGTTCGATCGAACCCAGGTTAAGAACCACTGGTATAATATAATATCACGTTATTATAATATACATAATTGTCACGTTCGCACAATATTGTACGGACGTGATAATTATGTACATTTTTCGTACAATGTTGTTCAAACATGTTGTTCAAACATGATAGTATATTGTTAGAACGATAAACTTTTCACGTTATAACGTGATATACTTATATTTCTCTTTTGCCTGGGTGGCAGCTCTACGCTTCCGTTCCAAATACACGAGAATAAAGTAATATTATATGGGAAAAGGCACCTGCTAGCTTGATGATGGAGGCTTCTTAGACTGGCCACCCGCCTTGGCTTCTTGTCGCCACTCCACGAAATAAAGGTCCGTTTCCTCCATGCCGGCTAATTATTCATCCTCATTAAAATCTCGTATATGTTCAGTTGGCAGAATTGAGAATTTTACATCTTCCAACCACTTAATTAACGCGAACATAATCGGCTTGTTTCTTCCCGTCTCCTGTATCCGGCCGTTCCTCTCGCTGTCAGATTTCGCGCCTCAGAGACGTCGTTATTTTTCAAAAAAAAAAAAAAAAGAAGAAAGAAAGAAAGAAAGAAACAGCAACAACTACTAAAGAGAGTTTTTGCACGTTCATTGCACATTTGTGGGAATGTTTAAATATTTAATTTTTATTAATTACTTTTCATTATATCTTTATTTTTTAAACCACCGTGGCAATGCGCATGCGCATACACTCCTGCACGCAAAGGGCTTTGGAGTTGACGTAATGTCGCAATGCATTGTGGGAGCGCAGCACCATCTTGGCAGGTCACGAATCAAAACAAGATTGCTACGAACCATTCTGAAACGTAGCTCAAAAGAAAATGACGGTATAGAGACAGATTCTGTCCAGATGCAAAGAGACGGTACTTGATTGTTGAAATGTGGACCCGTATGAAATATAGCCGTGGAGTAGAAACCCTGAAGACCAAACCGCTATTGACTTAGCATGATCTACTCTCATACCTTGTCTGTGGAGTCAGAGCATACACGGCGCACCAATTTCGCAATTATAAATCTCTGGAGGCGCACATCCAATTCACCAAGGACTGGGTACAAGATTTGGCTATTTTTAAGCCTCCACGTTGTGAGTACGCCGTCATTCAAGCAAAGGTAAGTCAGCTTGAGTACTGCGAGTAAAATGCGTTTGATTCCCCCCAACATTCAAATTAGTGCTAGTAAAAATTCATTCGTGAGGGGGAAATTACAGTGAGAACATGTAGAGGCTCTGTTAGAGGGATAACATAGTGAGTTCAGTGCATTGATGTGACATTGTCCTGAAGGATTTAGTTATTCTTTATGGTTAAAGAAATTGCCCTAATTAATTCATATTTATTATAAATAATCCTAATTACACATCTTGCTTCCTTGTTTGTGT
This sequence comes from Mchenga conophoros, assembly GCF_057382185.1. Lineage (NCBI taxonomy): Eukaryota > Metazoa > Chordata > Actinopteri > Cichliformes > Cichlidae > Mchenga > Mchenga conophoros. The sequence goes on along the minus strand of NC_140528.1, from coordinate 8,574,471 downwards.
CCTGTGTCACTAAAAATACATTCTGTTTTAGTTTTATACATTGATTAATGACCTGCAGAATCTCCTTGTCATATTAGGTGTCCATAGTTGTCACTTAAAGTCGAACTTTATGTTTTCTCCCTCTTGAAAGTGATTACATCCTTGCATTACATACTTTAGGTTCATTTTTTGCTGATAGGTTTCTAAAAAGAAACATGCAGATTTAGAATATAACATGCAGCGTTCTATAGATGGATACATAAAAACACTTTATTTGTTACATTTATGATAAATGGATTTGAAAGTAGATAAACACATTTGTGTCGGCCTTGGCTTATTAAAGTTCTTGTCTTTAAATGAACTTTGTGTGTGTTTCAGGTCCTGCACTCTTAAAGACTGAATTGCAGCATTGCAGCCACAGGTCATTGTGAGCATCACAGGGAAGGTTGAAGCCGCCCACTGCAGCTGTATGGCTAGAGTCGTGGAGCCTTGCAGCCATGTCACTGCTCTTCTGTTTAATGTAGAAGCAACAGTGAGGATCTGTGGCACAAGGACTGTTACAGATGAACCTGCATACTGGGTTTTGCTGGGTAATATGACCAAGATACAGCCAGAGGTTGGCCATAAGATAGACTTCTCCTCTTCAGCAGTCCAAAAAAAAAGGTTCTTGATCAAAACATAGACAGACCATCTGTAGTGACAGGTAAAAGAAGCCATCCTCAAAAAAGAAAAGTTCCACCTGCTACTGTGGAGGAGTTGGATCAACTGATGGGACAATATTTTTCCAAGCATAGTTCTGTTCTGAATAACCCATAATGTTTTAATTTAGGGGGCCATGTAAATACTTTGCATTTACTGAATATGTACTTACTAAATACCACTGTTCAAAAGTTGAATAAAGAAACAAAGAAATGTTTGCCTATTTTGAATTAAAAGCACTTTGTCGAACATCACATCAGTTACAATGTAGAAAAAATGTTATGTATAGTTTACAAATGACAAAATGTTCACATAAAATCATGACAGCATTTGTATAATATCACCCACTGCTAGCATTCTGTAATTTACTGTCTCTTTTGAAAACTTATCACTTATCACATGGAGAAACCTTTGGAATGCAAGCATGCTGATCCACACAGGTATGCACACAGGTGTACACATGGGTATTCACAGACGCGGACTACAGCTTTCTTGGCTGCTGCCTCAAAGCACACTGTGCGCTGTCTATCCTGCGTGCTGCACAATATCGTTTATTATTTAGTAACTATTGATATCTATGGCTAGCTAGTTTATTGTGATGGTGCTTTTTTTTCTATTATTATGTTGCTCTTTGTTGTTTGCTGTCTCCTCTGTTTGTTTGTTTTTCTCCATACAGGTGACCCAGGAGTTTTTTTTTTGTTGTTTGTTTGTTTTTTCTCTCTTCCCCCCCTTCTCACCGTCTCTTCCCCCCTTTGGTTTTCTTTCTTTCTCTCCCTCTCTTTCTTTCATTCTTTCCCCCTGTCCTGTCCCACAGTCATGTCTGTCCCGTTTGCAACTGAAAATAAAATAAATTCATAATTATAATAAAGGTCAATCAAATGGACCAATATGGCAAGGCCATGATGATCCACTTGGTAAAATAAATCCGCTTGCCATCTTTCTTGGCCTCAAGACAACAATTCTGATGGCTATAGATCCAAACGGGACAAAAAAAAATAAAAAAAATAAAGTAGTCTCAGAATAGTGAATTAAACCAACATTTATTGTTGATTTTTTTTTTTAACAAGAAAAACATTTTTAAACTGAATAAAAACAATGCCAATAACCAAAATAAATAGAAGCGTACATGAAAACTACACAGTCCTTCACCTTTCTGTCTGATTTTTTTAAGGAAAACAGTTTTTCATTCCACTAAAAACAGGACAAACCCACCAGCATGAACATTAAATAAACTATTACAATTGTAAAACAAAAATCATTTACAAAATGTAATAATTATCAGTGGGTCCCAGGAAATAGAATGTGACATGGGATTTAGATTTCCGTTACCAGGATGGTCGGGTTCAGCGTAGTCTTTATCACCACCTGTCAAAGACACATCATCAATATTCATGTTTGCTCAGGTTATTCACTTGTTCACATCTGTCTGAGATCATTCATACTGTTGTATGGATGTGTGTACAGTATGTATATAATTATCAGCTATGTAAAAGATATTATCATCTCTGTTCTTACCTAGTTGGAAGTCCTCCATTCAAACTCAGAGAGCCGCTGGAGGAAGGTGGTGATCCGAGGGCTGATTCTTGTAACCTTCCTCTTTACGACACGACCTGTCTTGCGGCTTGTACCAAGTTTTGCAGGGCATTTTGTTCCCATGTCTGGATTGATCCTCACAAAGAACCTTTTAACGGAAAAAAGGCTGCTTTAATTTCAAAATTAAAACATACGTTACAGCAATCACCTATATGTTTCTGCAACTGTAAAAAGAGAAGGAGAAAAAAAAAAAGAAGAGAAAAAAGGAAAAAAAAAAAAAAAAAAAAAAAAGAAAACTTATCACTACATAAACAGCACAAGACTTAAGAGTATTTAACAAGAGCATTTTTCCCTGGTTTTACTACCACACTGGGGCACATGTTCACCAAAACGCAGCAAACCTTTGCCATTGTCAGGCGTCGTGTGGAGGCGAGGAAGAAGGAACCCAAACGCAGGACTCGCAGGTAGGTGCAGATTTATTATGAGGAGTGGATGAACAGAACAAAGGGAGAAAATGGCTGGCTGGCTGGACAACTGACTGGAAGGCTGAATGGCTGGCTGGCTGAACGCAGGCGGAAACGACAACAGAACATCACATGAACATCAACATCAATGACACGACAGAGAACTGGTGAAACCGAGGAACTTAAATACACAGGTGAATGATGACAATGATTGGAAACAGGTGAGTACAGGGCTGAACATAATCTGACTAATGACACGGGAGACAAGCTGACACGGGAAAAAACAGGAAGTGAGAACATTAATGTGGCGAACCAAACTGAACATGAACAAACTGAAATCACTGGGTCAACGACCCAGGAACCCTGACAGTACCCCCCCCTCCAAAGGCCGGCACCCGACGGCAAAAAGAGAAAGAAAAAAAACCAGAACAGGGTGGGCGGAGGGGGCCCAGGACGGAGGGACGGAGTCCACACCAAGACAGTTCAGGTGGGCGCCCCCGTGGCCCGTGGCCGAGACGAGACAGTTCAGGTGGGCGTCCCCGCGGCCCGTGGCCGAGACGAGACAGTTCAGGGGGCCGACCGTGCGGACGGCAACGGCGACAGCACTGGTCCGGGGGCCGACCGCGTGGAAGGCAACGGCGGCGACGTGGACACAGTTCGGGGGGCCGGCCGTGCGGAAGGCGACGGCGGCCACTCAGGCGAAGGCGGTCTGGGGGCCGGCCGTGCGGAAGGCGACGGCGGCCACTCAGGCGAAGGCGGTCCGGGGGCCGGCCGTGCGGAAGGCGACGGCGGCCACTCAGGCGAAGAGGGTCTGTGGGCCGCCCACGACGGCGATGGCGCCCGGCCAGTGGCCTAGCCAGCGGTCTAGAAAATGGCCGTTTAGCTCCAGACCCAAACGAGGCTGGGCCAGGCGAGGCTGAAGGCTCTGAGGCTGCAGCAGACGAAGGCTCTGAGGCTGCAGCAGACGAAGGCTCTGAGGCTGAGGCCGGGCCGGGCGTGGGTGCAGCTGAGGCAGAGGCCGGGCCGGGCGTGGGTGCAGCTGAGGCAGAGGCCTGACCAGGCGATGCAGGCGCGGAGGCCTCTGGCCGGAGACAGGCAGGGCCAGTAGGCGCGGAGGCCCCTGGCTGAGGAGCGGCCGGGCCAGCGGGTGCGGAAACCCCTGGCTGAGGAGCGGCCGGGCCAGCGGGTGCGGAGACCCCTGGCTGAGAAGCAGGACGGCTCACAGCTGGCTCTGGGTGCTGTGGCTGCAGGTCCGGGAACTGGACGGGATGGTGGACAGGTGACTGGGAAACAGGAGCAGACTGGACAGGGGACCGAGCTACAGGAGGTGACTGGAGGACAGGAGGAGACTGAGCTACAGGAGGTGACTGGAGGACAGGAGGAGACTGGACAGCAGGAGAGTGAACTGACTGGAGGGAAAGCTGAACAGCAGGTGAGGGAACTGACTGGAGGGAAAGCTGAACAGCAGGTGAGGGAACTGACTGGAGTGGAGATGCTAAGGGATGAACAGGGGTAGGTGAGGCTGCTGGCTGAGCTACAGATTGAGCTAGTGACGGAGATAAAATTACGGCTTGGGCTAGTAAGGCTGGTGCCTGGGCAGGGGACAGTTCAGCTAACCTAACTAGGGATAGTGCGAGGGCGTGAAAGGCTGGGTCAGGAGGTGGATGAAGTGGTGACGTAGCAGGTGAACCGGTTAGCTCTTCCAAGTCTCTAGGGAGGTCAGGCTGGGTTCTGGCTGCCCTCAGCCTGGGCGCTGGGACGGGCACGGAAGGCGGCTGGACACCAGTCACCCCCACCTGAGAAACAGAAGCGGGTGTGGAGTTAGACCGGGTCGCAGCTGCCCTCCTCCTGGGAGCTGGCACTGGTGTGGGCGTAGACTGGGCCCCCATGCTGGTGGGCAATGGCTCAATAATGGGTGTGGAAATAGTGACGGTGTGTGTGTTACTGGCAGGTGTATGGGAGAATGTTCGGGTTTTCCTGCCACCACTATCTACAGTCTTTGGAGGAGCAGAGCAGAAAAACTCTTCCCAGTCCACTTCCTCCTCTAGGAGGGAAACGTCCCATGAATCAAAGACGGGTTTATTATTGGGTTGAAGTGGAGAGTCAAACGAGGGTGGAAAACAGTCGCTGGAACTCACCACCGGGAATTGCTGAAAATAGTCCATTTTATGGCGGCGTGTGCGCCGCTTTCTCCGGGAAGAGGAAGCGGCCGGGATAAACAGCTGAGCCTCTGGCGCGGTAGCCTCCGTCGAGCTGAGGTGGGAGGCGTAGCCGTTGTGCCGCGGCGATGGTGGAGGTCCGGCGGATGAGGCGGCGGGTATGGGAGCGAGGAGCGGAGTGGCGAGAGAGGGAGTGGCCGAAGCGCGGCGTGGAACGTCCACTCTCCACGGCAAATGCTCCGGTACAGGTGAGGCAGCAGGTGGGGGAACGCGGCGTCTCCGAGGCCCGCCCAGAGCCAAGCGAGTGCCCTCGAAGACGTGCTCTCGCTCCGCGAAGAGCCGCTGTTTTCCCCTGAGCTCCTTTGCCCAACGGGAAAGCGCTGCCTCCTGCCGCTCGTAGAGGTCCGAGTCTGCTGGGTTCCAATCGTGTCTTCGTGGCACGGGTCGTGTCATTCTGTCAGGCGTCGTGTGGAGGCGAGGAAGAAGGAACCCAAACGCAGAACTCGCAGGTAGGTGCAGATTTATTATGAGGAGTGGATGAACAGAACAAAGGGAGAAAATGGCTGGCTGGCTGGACAACTGACTGGAAGGCTGAATGGCTGGCTGGCTGAACGCAGGCGGAAACGACAACAGAACATCACATGAACATCAACATCAATGACACGACAGAGAACTGGTGAAACCGAGGAACTTAAATACACAGGTGAATGATGACAATGATTGGAAACAGGTGAGTACAGGGCTGAACATAATCTGACTAATAACACGGGAGACAAGCTGACACGGGAAAAAACAGGAAGTGAGAACATTAATGTGGCGAACCAAACTGAACATGAACAAACTGAAATCACTGGGTCAACGACCCAGGAACCCTGACAGCCATCTTATCCAGGAAGGTCACCTTTTTACCCTCACATGGAAGAAGTAATCTGATTGGCATGGTGGTATGTAGCATGTAGTTTGAAGCAGGGATTTCGTAGTGCCCCATGTGTAGTGTTGGAACCCAGTCAGGATTTGTTTCATTCATTTCATAGGCTGGTTTGTTGCAATAATGCCAAATAATTAGCAACTCTATAAATAGAAGGTAGTTCTACATGTTTGTTCTAAGTTTGTGCTATGATCTCAGAGCGCATTGAAAATAAAATTAACAGGCTATAAAGAATAATATGAACTTATTTAGAACTTACCTGAATGAAAATACTGGAGCACACCAACAGATATCTGTGGCTGGTAGAGAACTGAATATCAGCTCGTCTTGCAGCTGCTATCCAGGCTAGACGCCTTCTTTTGGTAACATCCAACACATAAGCTCCCTCATGATGTTTCCAGGTGAGGAAACAATGAAAAGAGAGCCTGTTTTCAAGCTTATTCCTTTGTCGGTAGTGCAATCTAACATTACAACCGACCACACAGCAAGCATTTGTTTGGCCTGCTAATATGGCGCCTTGACCAAAAATCCTGGCTACGCCCCATCCCGTAAGATCACGCTCCAGAGCCCTATTAACGTACGGATCTAGAAAGAAGACGCTGCATTTTTAACTCTGAGGGAGATGGAGAATGAGCCTATTTCCAAAACAGTGGAGTGTGTTCCTTTAAGTACTAAATTGTATATATTGTCAAAAACTAAAGTGTACATAGCAGTTGTTGTATCTTGTTTACTGTATCACTGACAGATAATTTCAAAGTCAATGAACGCTACATTATAGTGAGATATTGTGTAATGTGAAATACTGTAAGCAAATGAATAAACAACCTAATTCGTGATAGACCTTTGACTCTGTTTTGTTTGAATCCAACTGTTTTTTGCAGATGTGCATAAAACATGTTACTTTTAGTATTGTTATCATTATCATCATTATTGCACTAAATATATTTTAAATAAAGGATACTTTGATATACATTCTACTGTAAGGTTGGAAATGTATTTTCTTCACCCTAAAATATGTTTTGAAATGTATTTTGGTTTGAAAGAAATATATTTTCAATTTCAAAAATATATTTTTTTGGAGCATCACAAATACAAAATATATTTACCATATATTTGAAATATATTTTGGCCAGGAAAAATGTATTTTTTTACCGTATGGGTTTGCTGCTGCTGACTTTGAAAATCACACCAAACATGGAATCAAATATATCGACTCGGCTTAGACTACAGAGAAGCTCGGCACTGCTCACAAAACTCAACACAAAAGGCTTTTTAAAGACAACAATCACTTTGACAGACACACAAACACGACTGAGTACAGAGCAGCTGCTGGTTTGAAGCCACAGAAATGTTCAAATGTTTAAACACACTGCAGCGTTGCAGCCGTGATGCATTTGTGCTGCTAAGGCCACACACATCAGCTGCCTTACATTTTAGCACCAGTTCATCTCTGACCATGGCAGCACAGTCTTTCCAGTACAGTGATGTTGGTGGGGACAGTGGGGACTGATTGTTCATTGGCTGTAAGCCGGTCACATGGACGTTTAACTGGTGCTTTGATTGCTCTGTAGTCTGTTGTGCCTGTGAGCTGCTCCTAAAATGAGACAGATTATAATTGTCACCATTCTGTTAATGACTCTTATTATGTGCGCTCTCCTCCACTGTCACACTAAACACATTAAACCTTTATTTTTGTGTAAAGTCAGGATTTATTGGCTCTTCTTAAAAGCGTCATGAAGTGCAAAACTCAGCAAACATTATACAAAAGTAGATTTAGAAGCTGAACTGAAAACATTTAAAGTGACAGTCAGCACAAATCCAGCTGACATCTCCATCCAACCCAAGTCTTCATTTAAAGTCATTATAACTGTGACACACGTTTGTTACAGTATTAATCCTGCCTGATGCTGCAGGGCCAACATCATGAAACAGGCTCAGCATTTATTTCCATTATGAAACTTTATCATTAAAAACAAACCATTGTTCTGCAGTCGTCCCAGGACTGTCGGTCAAACGTTCTCTCCACATGTTTAAGGCTGAGCTCACTTTATCGTCTGCCTGAAGGAGGGAAGCAGATGTTACTAAACATCACAATAAAACATATGAAATGGGTGCACATGAGGAACGTCTGCACTGTTAAAGCCATGCAAACATCTTCACACATGAAGCAGCAACACCTCTCAGTTTAGCAGCAGCTGGTAAAAGCCACAGTGATCCTGGAGCCTCCCTGAAGGACTCGTTCATCAGTAACTGTCAGGAGGACGATTAAACCTGCTGCACACGTCCTGTAGTTACACACTCGGGAGGAAAGACGACGTCCTCGCTCTGCAACATGATCTGTGTTTCATCCAGGACGCTCAAACACAGATTGGTCTCCAAATATTAGACGCACTGGTTCTTCATGCGTTTCTACCTGAGCACTCAGAGTCATTTCTACAACAGGCCTCCTTCACCTGCTGGTGCCTCTGTTTCTGTCTTTGGCTGTTTCCATCAGTGCCTGATGTTTGTGATCTTTGATCTGTTCTGAAGTCTCTCTTTGTAACACAAATGTTGTTTGGCTTCTTTTGCAAACAAGGCAAAAGAACTTTAATGGATTCATTTGCTGATCTTACTGTTCTGATGCAAAGCCGTCCTTTCAACGCTTTAGAAAGAAAACCAAACAATGTTTTTAAAACTTTCCCAAAATGTAAAAGCTATTAAAACCATAAACTTCTGCTCCTTGATCATGTGATTCTTCTTCTAGACTGTCTGTAATTGTTATTGCTGATTGTCAATAAAGTTGTTTTTTATAAGTTATGTTGTAAAGGCAGCTTGTGGCGAGGGAGGAGGGGCGACTAAAAGCAGGTTCATATAGTGGGAAAGTCCTCAGGTCATGTGAGGATATTTACTGATGCGTCAACACTGTCAGATAAAAGAACGGTTGCTGCATTTGTTCTCCCACAAATAAGTTTGGTGATGAGTAAAAGAATTACAGATGATGTGGCAGTTTATACTGGGAGCTGGTAGTGATGTTACTGGCTTGAACTGGGTGGAGGACGCACTAATATGCAGGTATGTGGTTTGCTGGGACTCTAGCAGCGTGCTAGTGAGCACAGGTGATATGTCTTCAGACTCTAGGCAACATATTGTTTTTGATATACTTCATTTACTGTATAGAATCAAACACAGAGGGATAGAAGTGGATTTCTTATGGCTCCCTGTGAATATCGGTGTTGATGCAATGAACAGGACGATAAGTTTAAAAAGGTGCAGCAAGAAGAAGTCGTGCAGGTTTGACTATAAAATAGAGTGAAAGTGAGGTGAAGAGTATAATGAAGGTAAAGATGAAGGACGAGTGGCAGGCACACTGGGACAGAGACGGGAAAGGCAGATATTATTATACAGAAAACAGTCGTGTAGAAGAAGCTGCAGCAGAGACCAGGATGGAATCTGGAGAGTCAGAGTTGGTCACACAGGCTTGAATAGCACACTTAAAAAGGTAAACATGACACAGGAAGTGTGACTTCTGTGGACCAGAGGAGACGTTTGACGGGTTGTTAGCGTCGTCAGGATGCTGGATGGAAACGCTGTGCCTGATAGGATGATTACAGGCTGGACTTTGTCTTCCTGTTACAGATGGATCCAGGCCCTGGATGACTGCTGGACACACATGACCCACACTAGGCTGCCTTCATCCATCCTTTCCTCCTTCACTGAGACTCAGAGTCAGCATGTATGTATTTATCAGTGATTTGAATCCTTTCATTACAGAGTGAAGTTAAAGTAGACGTGTGAACACACTAATAAACACAAAGGGACACAACTACTACTCCATGATGTAAAGCTGAAGTATTACACAGCTTTATGAACCTCCTGTTATCCTGGTAGACGAGTACAGCAATAAATCTTTTACTTGAACATCTTCTGGCTGCAATAAGCTTTGAAATGTGACCATGAAGTCAGAGACACACTGACTGAAACCCACAGCTGTGACTGTGGATCACATCCACACACAGTGTAGCTGCTGTCTCTGTGTGAGCCTTTGCACTGCTGCTCGCAGCACCGTTATATCACTCAGCGCTCGCTGCTGTTATTGAATCCACTTTTTACTGTCCGTGCAATCAAGCTCCTCTGCAGAGCTAGAAAATATCTTCGAACCAGTTTATGTGTTAGGGGATCCTTTGCAGCTGTGACTGTTGCCTCTGTTTTTGTCCTTTGGTTCCTGGGAGCCTTTTACATTTCCATCAGCAACAAATATCTGAACAGGCTTTATTGTAGGAAATACAGGAGTAAATAGTTGTCATTATTTATTAGATGTTGTTAAAGATGATCAGATGCTTGTTTAGTTTAATGCTGTGGCTTCAGTCAGCATCACTGTGCTGTATAGTTTTATTTTTCTGATCCTTCTGTTAAAGTTGCTGAATAAAAGCTGGTTGGTCTGCACCTCACCTCTGCCTCGAGCCTCCTTCTTTAAAGCAGCAGAGGCTCTTCATTCAGGTATCACAGCTCGAGTTGTTCTGCAGGAGACCCAGAGTACTGTCCTTGGTCCATAATGACATTAACTTTGATTCATGTCAACACGAAGCCTGAACGTCTGTGATGAACACACTATCAGCATCACTGACATATTTCATCATTTAAAAACACTTCCTGTCACCGTGGTGGTTACAGTGACATCATGCAGTTTGTGCTTTGACCTCCAGAGGGCGACAAATCAGCACAGACAGAGAGCTCCATTCAAACTTTGCTGCCATCAGGAATAATTCTTCAAATATAATCATCAGTGTTTGAGCAGTTATGATATCAGGGACAATCTAGACATGTGTGACAATACTGAACATGTCACATGACACACCTCAAACATCATGTGATCCACTCTCAGTCTGCACTTTCATTCATGACTTCATGAATTTATGATCAGTTTACTCCTGAAATATTCAAATGCTGCAGGGTGAAGAACAACAAAGTGCTGACACATGTTTGTGTTTCAAACAGGAAAACCAGCAGAAATAAATCATCTTTGGACAACATGACAGAGATTAGTGAGTTTCCAAGTTGCACTTGAATGCAGCACAGACAGATTCTGATGTTCGTGGTTGTAAACGTGTCCTCAAACGCCGCTCTGACTCTTTCCTTCCTGCTCAAAGTTCCTCTTTTCTGAACTTGGTGTTTGTGCCTGACGCTGATCGTCTCCGTGTGGAGCTCCGTGTGAAGGTAACGTTAGCAGTGTGTAATGTTTCCTGGCTAACATCAGGTGTGTGCAGCTCAGTTCCAGCACAAATCTGCCGCTCCATAGTTCACGGTAACGGACTCATGAGGTCGACCGTTAAACGCTCTCCCGCCATTTTGTCTGTGTGCGCGGATGTGTACGTTTTTGTTACCACTGTCATCTCATCAATAGCCTATTTGTAAAAGATCTCTGCTCATAGTTTAGTTGGATTTTAAAACTCTGTAGTTGGACAGTTTTATTTTGGACTGATGCTAAAATTCTTGCTGATTGTTTCTGTCGAGGTTTTGTACTTGACATCCGCCATTTTGGATGTGATAAGCTGTAGAGAGTGCGTCCAAAAAGAGAAACCAGAAAGAGAACCTGTTTTATTAATAACCTCTTGCAAATAGAAGAATATGAAAAAAACAACAACAAATAGGATAAAACCTTTAAATTACTTGAATTTCTAAAATCACCATCATCTGTTAACACAAATTTGATCATTTCAAATTTTTGTTTTCATTTTCTCTTCCCAGTTACTTCTTTCTCATTCTCTTCATTCTCCTTGTCACCTTACGTCTCACTCCTTAACTGAAGTTATAGTTCTAACATAAGAAGTCCCACCAACGTCCTTTATTTAATCTCTGTGTTGTCACAGTTATTATCATCAGATCAGACATGAGACCCAGACAACAACATAAGTTTACAAGCTAACATCATGTCAGCTAACATTAGACGATAGCATCATAAACTTTAAATTACTTTGCCTCTGATCAACAGTTTGATTACATTCTCACATCACAGGTTTATTTGCTAAGTGTGAGTCCGCCCACATTAGATCCACTTTTCAGCAGGTGGAATAATTTGTAGTATATAGGTAATACATCAACAATGCTGCCGTGGCTAAGTTAGGAATATTTATAATGTCATTTCCAAAACTTGCATATGATCTGCAATTTGTAGCAGATCTACTGACTGTCACAGAGCAGCTGGAGCAGTCTCGAATGCAGGTCAGTCCACTGCTGCCCCCTGTGGCCAAGTGCCATAGCTACTGCTGGATGAACTCGTGACACATCTGCACCTGTTTCTATGAACACATTGAGTCTGAGTGGCTGCACTTACACTGGTGCATTCAACATATTGAAAGATGGCAGCAATGTGGATTGTCAAGACTCAAACCAACCATTGAGCAAAGACAGCAGCATCACTTGTTTCTGTTTGTTATACAGCCAGATTTACTCGTGACACACATGTGCAGCTGCTTTATCACCTATTCTGAATTTGTTTCAAGCACAATACATTTGTTACACATGTTGGGATATTGTGTTTGTTTTAAATGTTATATACCTGTGTGGTATGTGACTTGTGTTGCCATGACGCCAGGTCTCTCTTGGAAATGAGATTTTTAATCTCAATGAGATTTTTTTTTACCTGGATAAATAAAGGACTAATTTGTAACTTTCAGTGTTTTCCGGTCTTCCAAAAGAAAAAAAACCTTCAACTACATGACATGCAGTTGTGTATTTGTTTTCACCTTATCATACACTTGAAGTTTTACAAATCACCACTTCTTTAGTGAATATCATTTCAGTCTCAGACAATCTCGTTTCTCTTACAGAGGTTGAATGCACCTTCTGCGGATGGCGGTACCACACAGTGTGCGTGGACTTCCCCTGCACAGAAGGCAACTACAAATGCTGTGAATGCTAAATAAACAGAAACAAATGATCCCTGTTGTCTTTGCTTGATGATTGGTTTGAGTCTTGACAATCCACATTGCTGGCGTTGCATCTTTCAATGGCAGCAATGGCAGGTATCAGTGCTCAAACCTTTTGTGTTTGTTTCCAACAAGTTGCCCACCTCGGGAAACAAAAATGTGTTCTTTTACTTGTCAGATGAACATATGAGACACTTTGACTCTTCAGTGCAGTGTGGAGCCTAACAAAGATCTGTTTTGTGTCCCAGCTGATCAGCAGGAGGAGGAGAGTCTGACGGAGCAGCAGAGGAACATTTTCAGCTACTTGGACTCAGCTCAGCCACTACAGAGGAAACAATGAGCTCAACACAGAAGGTGACAGACAGAGCAGGACCATATGACCAAAGATATTTATCACCATATACATTTGAACATTTGCCATAACGATGTAGCTGACGATAGAATTGACACCAGACAAAATACTTTACAGCTGCACAACTTTATTAAAAACCCATCAATGTATTTTCACTGAAACAAGCAGCTGTTGTTTATGTGCATTAAAGTTATATAAAAATGTAACAGTGCAAATGCAAATTGCTCGCTGACAGTTTAACCAAAAGGCGTTTCCAGTGGAAACTGGCCGACACATCCTGAGCATAACCATGTATAATATCCACTAAACTTCAGAAGAGGTTATACAGTCGTGGCCAAAAGGTTTGAGAATTGCATAAATATTGGAACCTGGAGAAGTTGCTGCTTAAGTTTTTATAATAGCATTTTGCCTGCACTCCAGAATGTTATGAGGAGTGATCAGATGAACTGCATCGTCCTTCTTTGCCATGAAAACGAACTTAATCCCGAAAAAGCCTTACCGCTGCATTTCATTGCTGTCATCAAAGGACCTGCTGAGACCATTTCAGTGATCGTCTTCTTAACTCGGGTGAGAATGTTGGCGAGCACGAGGCTGGAGATCATCATGGCTGTATCCCGATTCAGGTTCTGCAGCTTTAAAGTCCTCAAGGGCCGCGTACTCAAAGACCGCTAAGGCCGAAGTGCGAGGCTCGTAGGCTCGTGAAATGGGGCGTCTAACCTCCGTCGCGCTGCCCAGGTTGCCTAGCAACCATGATACTAACAGCTGGAAACGTTTCATACAGCTTTGTTTGACAGAAATGAAGGAGAACATATTTAGTTCATTTGTTTCTACATGAGCTCTGTGTGATTTGATGAGTATCTGAGGCTGAGACCACAGGACTGTGAAACATGATTGTTGGGCTTCATTTCTGTGCTGAACAGTCGTTTAAGATTAGCTGTAAATAACAATTAGCTGATGTTGTTCATGAGACTAAAGTCATCTCACTGTGGTAATGTAAATATAATATGGCCAATATTATAGTTATTATATTGTTGGCATTACTAAATTTGGCTCAATGCTTACATATATGTGTAAAAGCAAATGTAGGAGCTGTGATAACTGTGTCTGATAGAATGAAGAGTAGACTGATATATGAAATATTCCTTTATTGGGTGAGAAAATCAGACCATGTCATAACTGCTGTAAGTCACACAGAATAGATATCAGAGCCTTAAACAGGCTGACTTCTGCTAAATGGGTCAAACTGGGCAGAAAGTCTACAAACACATAACATCCTTATAGAATATGATGTAACACTATAGATCAACTTAGCTCAGAATATATAAAGCATATAAACAGTTACAGCAATATGATGCAACAAACACAGCAGCTACTGATCCAAAATACTCAAAGCTTCATAGAACTGAAACCAACATTTATTTTTAGCTCCATTCTGCTGCTGATACAGACTTTAGGTTTCTGAACATTAAACTTGTTGCTGCCTTTCATAGTGTGTAACTTGAAGGCCCTGAGTACTTTCTCCCACACTGAAAACACTGGGATGATCACATTATTTGAACATTACCTAATAAGACTGATTCAGCACAGACAGTTATGTTAAACTTTCCTAGCAGTCCTTCACAAACAGGGAACAGTCTGTCTATTCTCTCCATCTGTCAGCTGCTGCTGGCTCTTCCTCCTCCTCTTCCTCACACACTGCTGAGTTTGTCCTGGTGGATCATCAGGGCTGCAAAGCCTCACAGATGATGTGCAGCAGTGGGTCCCTCAGTCTGTCCTCACTCTGGACACTTGCAGTCGTCACACATGGAAATCAAATGTGTGATAAGCTGCAGGATTCAAACACAAGTGTAACTTATAAACACATGTTCATACTTTTATTCCACAATCAGAGAGAAAGAAACAGAGAGAGAGTGCAGGACAGACAGACAGGTGACAGTCTCAGGTGTACACACTGCTACACAACAGCACCAGAGAAGCAGGATTTAGTGTTTGTGTTATTACGAGTGTAAACAAGAAGAGTTCCAGATGGTGCAGTGGACACATGTGTGACTGCTGTGATTAAAGCATCTTTCTTTCAGCTTAACGAGTGAACCGTCAGCTCGTTCAAACACACGTTAAAGTGCGTTTGGCTCGACACCACCGAACAGAGGCAGCAATATAACACAGCTAACATTAACAGTGCAGTGGATCCTGCTTGTGCCGTGATGTTCAGGACTGCAAACCGAGCAGCATCACTGACTTTCAGCTTGTTGTGTTTGTGGATATATGACTGACTTTAATTATCCACAAAATCATCACATTCTCTGTGAGATTAAGGTCGACTATTGAACGGCGTATATTTTAAAGGCTTTAAAACCAAGTTAACGCTGAAAGTACAAACATCACTAATGTCAAACCAAAACAAGCAAAAACAACAAAACCACAAACCGACCCAGTCCACAGTCTCAGAGTCAGGCCGCGCATCCCGCAGCGGTGCAAAAAGAAAACGAAAAGACGCCACAAACAGTCACAGGCGGCCCATCAACACAACAAGAGAGTTCAGGGGGCCTACCTCGAGCCCAACGGCGGCGACGTAGCAGCTCCGGCGGACGGCCCCGGGTCCGGCGGCAGCAGCAAAACAGTTCAGGGGGCCTGCCACGGGTCCGGTGGCGGCGGCGCTGCTCCTCCGGCGGCCAGCCACGGGTCCGGTGGCGGCAGAATGGTTCTGGTGGCCTGCCACGGGTCCGGTGGCGGCGGAACGGTTCTGGTGGCCTGCCACGGGTCCGGTGGCGGCGGCGCCGCTCCTCCGGCGGCCTGCCACGGGTCCGGTGGCGGTGGAACGGTTCCGGTGGCCTGCCACGGGTCCGGTGGCGGCGGTGCTGCTCCTCCGGCGGCCAGCCACGGGTCCGGTGGCGGCAGAACGGTTCTGGTGGCCTGCCACGGGTCCGGTGGCGGCGGCGCTGCTCCTCCGGCGGCCTGCCACGGGTCCGGTGGCGGTGGAACGGTTCCGGTGGCCTGCCACGGGTCCGGTGGCGGCGGCGCTGCCCCTCCGGCGGCCTGCCACGGGTCCGATTGCAACGTCGCTGCTCCGGTGAGCAACAGCGAGGCGTGGCAACAGGTCCATAACGCGCCGATCGCTGACGTGGACGCACCGGACGTGGACGGCGAGGAGGCCGCGCTAGACGTGGAGGTCCCTCCGGTCCGCTGACCTCCGGCCGAGACCCTCCTCGGCCGGCAGCGAGAGCTCCTCCTCGGCCGGCAGCGAGAGCTCCTCCTCCGGCTCGCTGAGCTCCTCAGCTGGCAGAGCGGGCTCCTCCGGCTTGCCGAGCTCCTGCTCGGGCATGCTGAGCTCCACAGCTGGCGATGCGGGCTCCTCCGGCTCACTGAGCTCCTGCTTGGGCATGCCGAGCTCCTCCGGCTCGCTGAGCTCCTCAGCTGGCGGTGCGGGCTCCTCCGGCTCGCTGAGCTCCCGCTCAGGCATGCTGAGCTCCTCCGGCTCGCTGAGCTCCCGCTCGGGCATGCTGAGCTCCTCCGACTCGCTGAGCTCCTCAGCTGGCGGTGCGGGCTCCTCCGGCTCGCTGAGCTCCTCAGCTGGCGGTGCGGGCTCCTCCGGCTCGCTGAGCTCCTGCTCGGGCATGCTGAGCTCCACAGCTGGCGATGCGGGCTCCTCCGGCTCGCTGAGCTCCTCCGGCTCGCTGAGCTCCTGCTGCAGCTGGACGAAGTCTGAGGTTTCCCGAGCTTGCACTACCCCCCGGGCTTTATGCAGGGTGCAAAGGCAGGCGGAAACTCCCTTGAGCTGGCCGAGGTAGGGGTCTCCCTCCAGGATTGCCTCGATGGCGTTTAATCCCACCACTCTTGCCCTTGTGTTGGTGGTGTGAGTTACCCAGTCCATCAGGCGTTGGACGCGTGTGAGGTCGCTCTCTCCGGACAAGGCCGCTGGAGTGGGCAGTGGAATGGAGGCTGCTGCTGGTGGAGAAGATGGCTGAGCGGGTGATGTGGATGGTGAACAGGATGAAACTGTAAGCGGTGAGGTAGATGTCGCGGGGGATGATTCAGCAGGTACAGCGACCAGCTGGGCCGCGCTTTGGCTACCGGCTGAATTGTCCATATGACTCACCACAGCCGGCTGTTGAGATGTCTGTGGATCTAGCTGCGGTGAGGAACGCTGGCGGCGCGAACGTCGTTTCCGTGTCGGCGTCGGGGCCGGCGTCTCAGGCAGTGAATCCACCAGCTGTCCGAGCTGGTGGGCAGCCTGAGGAGGAGAGTGGAGGTGGAGGGTGGAAAGTAGGAAGTCCAGGACCACTGCATTAAGGGAGTCCACCAGCCAGGGGAATTTAAAAAGCATCTCCTGCAGCCGCCTCTCCACGGCGCGACGCAAACCTTCCGCTGGCTTCTCCCACCACACCTCACATAGGTGGTACACTTCGTCCATAACTTCCCTCCTGAGCCTCTCCTCGGAGACCGCTGGGTCCATTAGAGGAGGGATCATTCTGTCACGGTCTCGCTGGCAGACCGTGGGGATGTGGGGAAAGGAGGACCCAGGCGCGGTGCTCTATGTATAAACAGTGTGTTTATTTACAGAGTGGAACAAAAACAACAATAAATCCCCGTGTTCTCCCAGACTCCCGTGTCGTGTCTCTGCGTGAATAGTTCGTGTCTCTGTGCTCTCCGCTCCCGTGTCAGCACCCCCCGGTGCTCGCTGCTCTTCGTGCCTTCCACGCTCCTCGTGGAGTCTCAAGGAAATGATCCCGCGTCGGTGGGAGCTCCAACTCTCTCCTAAGTAGCTCCCCCGACGAGGCCTGATCAGCAGCAGGTGTGTGGCTTCGGGTGTGGCCAGTCCCCTTGCAGGGCCACACCCTCCAGGCCTGACGCCGCCTATAAACAAGTGCTCAGCCACCCACACACACATATACACAAGCACAGGGAAGGGGGAGCAACACCAAAATACACAACAATAATAATAATAATAATATAATACATGACTGCTCAGGGATCCTGGGTCGCCCAGTCCCAGGACCCTGACATTTATTCTGCTCAGCTGCAGTATCCAGATGAAATACATCATCATATTACACAGTTTTCAACAAGCTGCAATTTAGTAAATGCTCGAGTTAAAAGTAACGTTTTGTAAAACTGTTACATTTAGAGCAACTTTTAAGTGGAATAAGTTGCCTTAAAAAATTAGAGAATTATTCAAAACTTCAATGAACACTTAAAAGCCGATTTACAGAGCTTTTAGTTGTTGTAAATATTGTAAGACATGATTTGTTTTTGAAACTTGTGTAATGTGCCTCAATGTTATTGATATTATTATTATTATTATTATTGATTGCTTATATTTTAACAATTGTGAAACCTCACTGTGGATGTAAGAGTGAAATTATGTGGATATCTTGAATCCACTTTATTGTGTAATATTTTATGTGAGTATTTGACGGAAGACGAGCAACATCTGTTGTGGAAGCTAACGGGGTTCCTTTAGAATAAACAAACATAGGATTTATTATCACTGAATAATTCTGTATAAATCTATACAAATTATAGAAATATGTAATAGGAAACAACAAAATAATCTAAATTATAAAAGTGTGTGTGTGTGTGTGTGTGTGTGTGTGTGGGCATGATTTTAGTGTTTGAACAGTCATGAATTATCTTTAACAGCAGGTTGGATGTAATGTGTTAGAACTACCAGCAGGTGGGGATAAGAGACCTTTAAGGTGTTTGGTGCCACGCTCCACCTTCAGGTTTAAAACTAGTGTTAATGGAGTTTGAAGGTTGAGTTTGTTCCACGACTGCATTTCACTCACTGCCTCTGTTTGTATCTCTGTCACTGCAGGACCAACATGGAGCCAGAAGTCAGCGCTCTCAGGAGGCCGACAAACCTCACAGAAGAAAGGGAGAGAAAAAACACCCCTGTGACGAGTGTGGGAAGGGTTTTACTGTGAGGGCTAAACTAAAACAGCATCAGGTCATCCACACTGGAGAGAGACCGTTCAGCTGTGACTTGTGTGGAAAGTCTTTTTCCTTGATGCGTTGCCTAAAACAACACCAAATCATCCACAGTGGAGTTAAAGCGTACAGCTGTGATCAGTGTGGCAGAGCTTTTACTCAAAGTAGCAGCTTACAGAGTCATCTAGTTACCCACTCTGGAATTAAGCCATACAGCTGTGACGAGTGTGGGAAGGGTTTTACTGGGAAGGCTTCACTAAAACAGCATCAGGTCATCCACACTGGAGAGAGACCGTTCAGCTGTGACTTGTGTGGAAATTCTTTTTCCTTGAAGGGTTCCCTAAAAAGACACCAACTCATCCACAGTGGAGTTAAAGCGTACAGCTGTGATCAGTGTGGCAGAGCTTTTACTCGCAGTAGCCACTTACAGAGTCATCTAGTTACCCACTCTGGAATTAAGGCATACAGCTGTGATCAGTGTGGCAGAGCTTTTACTCACAGTAGCGGCTTACAGAGTCATCTAGTTACCCACTCTGGAATTAAGGCATACAGCTGTGATGAGTGTGGGATGGAGTTTACTCTGAAGGCTTCACTAAAACATCATCAGGTCATCCACACTGGAGAGAGACCGTTCAGCTGTGACTTGTGTGGAAAGTCTTTTTCCTTGAAGGATTCCCTAAAAAGACACCAGCTCATCCACAGTGGAGTTAAAGCGTACAGCTGTGATCAGTGTGGCAGAGCTTTTACTCGCAGTAGCAGCTTACAGAGTCATCTAGTTACCCACTCTGGAATTAAGGCATACAGCTGTGACATCTGTGGAAAAACTTTCAGCCAGAGAGGGAGCCGAAATACACACCTACGCATTCACACCAGACATGATGTGTACTGCTGTGAACAGTGTGGCAAAGAGTTTACAACAGACGCACACTTACAACAACACATGTTTACCCACACTGAGGAGAGACCTTATCAATGTGACCTGTTTGAGAAGACTTTTAAATCTCCACATCACCTGAGACGACACCAACAGATCCACACCAGAAAGAGACTCTACAAGTGCAGCTACTGTGAGGTATGTATTTATATTGTTATCTTGTCATTTTAGCCTGACTGTTTGGAACAACTCTGCTCATTAAACTGTGTTAGCATGTTAGCAATTCTACTGCATGGAAAAGCAGCTCTGAGTGATTATTCAGATTTTCCTTTCAGTTATGATTTTAGTATTACTGTAGTATTATGGTGGTAGTATTGTAGTTATTGCAGCCCAGTAAACTGAGTGTGTTAACTGAAACAGTCAAATGTAGTTGGACGTCTGCAGAGATGCTCTTTATTTCAGGCGACGTTCAGGATACAAATGTTGAAGGACTGACTTACACTGTCTTTGTGTCTTTGTTTAGAAGCAGAGCGACACAGATGGATCCAGTTCTCAACCCTGTCATCACTGTGGTGGTGGGAAAGACTTTCATTGTGACCTCTGTGGAAAAACTTTCAGTCAGCAAAAGACCCTAAAAGTACATCAACGTAGACACACTGGAGACAAACTGAAATACTGCAAAGAATGTGGGAGAAGCTTCACCACACCAAGTGAGTTAAAACAACATGAACTGATTCACAGTGGGGTTAAAAAGCACCTCTGTGATCAGTGTGGGTCATCCTTCACCACTGCAGGTCAGCTTAAAACACACAAAGGAGTCCACACAGGAGAGAAACCACACAAGTGCAGACACTGTGAGAGAAGCTTCTCACAGTCTCATAGTCGTAACATTCATGAACGTGCACACATGGAAGGAAACTACAGCTGTGACCAGTGTGACAAGAGCTTCAGGAATCTCAGTTCATACTCTGCACACAAACGATCCCACGTTACTAATAAACTGTTTCACTGTTACCAATGTGCCCAAACATTCACCTCATTGTCTGCTCTGTGCAAACATCAGCGCGATCACTCAGGGCTGAAATCACTCCCATCACTGGATCACAGTGAATCTGAAGACACAGAAAGATCCTCTGGTTTCTGTGTCAGACTCAAAAAGCTTGAGATCAGGCTCCACAGAGTTCAGATAGAATCATTTAAACTTGTGTTGAACTGAACTGGTTGCTGGGCTGAACTTCTACATAATACAGATCTACATGGGATCTTCTTTTCTGTTGTTTTACTGAGTCAGTTTTGTCCTTTTTTCTCTGTCCTGGTTTTGCTCGTCTGTAAATGATTGAAACTCAGTCAAATAGTTCATTGTTCTCCAGCAAAACGTTTTGGAAACTCATGTTTAACCTTTAAAACTCTGACATGTTTTAGCACACAAGGCTTCATCGGGGAGTTCACTCATGATTGGACCATGAGAACAAAGGTTTTTAGTTCTTTCAAAGAGAGTCTTGGAGATGTTTGATGTTTCTGTTTTTCTGAAACCACCTGAAAGAAAAACTATTTTTCTTGCTTTATGTAGTGTGGAAGTTTTTAATGTTTCTTCATCTGTGATGTTCTTGAATGTGTTCACGTGAAGATGGTACAAATAAACTGTCCTTTCATCTTTAGCTCCTAATTTATTCATTATTTATGGATGTAGCACAGCAGCCGTCTCTTGATTAACACATGGAGGGCTCGGAATCTGATGGTGTCGTCTCCCTAATTTGCCCACTCAGTAAATCTCACTCATGGCCAAGAAATTGAAATAAACCTTGTTTCCCTGCTGGATAGTGATCCACTGTAACTCTGCTCCTCCTTCCTGTTTAGGATTTCTGTGGCTGAAGTAAAATTCCCTCCATCCATCACTTATCCCAGCTAACCCAAAGTGAAATAAAGTTTTGCTCATCTTAAAAAAGCATTACAATAATGGGCATTACCAATGCAAACTAAATGATACAGAAGATGAAAGAAGAGACTTTGATCAGTTAATAAAGCTCATGATCTGGATTCATTGTGGCTGCTACACAGATACTTCTGGGTCACTTCTCTCAGTTAGGAACCTTCCTCACCAAACTGACTGTTGGACCACACCCCTGGTTTCATGAGAAATTGTTTCAGCCATGATTTCTCTTCCTGTATTTCAGAGTAAAGACTGAAGTGACAAATGGAAGCATGTTTAAAAAACACAATGTGAGAGAGACGTTGAGGTCCTTAGAAGTTACCCTGGGTTTTTCTGTCACCCTGCTAGATGTTACACACCTTGTTATTGGACTGATTTCTACTGCTGGACTACTCCTGCGGAGAGTAACAATACTCTTACTAATTAGCTCCCTTTCACACCTTTGGGGATATTTATTTTTGTGTTTGCAGCGCTGTGAGCCAGAACAGCGAGAGAAAAATCTGCAACAGCGACGAGCCGAATGCTTACGTGAATCGCAGCAGCTGCACATGTGCTACGCTGAATTAGAGGATATCTTTGCTCTGGATTTCTATTTCTACTTTTTCATTTCTATATGATTCTTCTTGCATCTAAACAAAGATGATTCAATTTGCTAAATGTTGATGGCTCTTCGTGCTCAGGTGTAAATGAGACGTAATATTTGCTCTTGGTTTGGTTCTCCTGTACAGAACCTTGCAGTACAACAGAAACCTAAAAACATTCTTTGTAGTTGTTATTCTTAGTTGTTCTGCTGCCTAAATACCACAGGGTCTGATTATGAAGTTATTGAGCTGCACATACTTTACGACCTGCTTAAGTTCGAGGTCACAGCGTCTGTAGAGCAGCTGGAACATAATGAAGTCTACAAGGTTAAAGTTTTCTGTTGGGTCTTTGTTTCCACAAGCCCCGCTAATTCTAGAGACTTATTCATCATGAAGAAAACAAGACAGTCGATCGATCGATTACTTGCGCAAGGGAGGCCTCTCATCTGTGTCTAGCACGACAATGACCCCGATGATGGCCTCCTCTCGCTGCCTTTTATTGACAAACATCAAACAATAGTTTACAAGACACCTCCCCTTGCAACCCCCTTTGGTTACAAAGACAAGTCACTGTATGTAAATGTATACCGTATTTTCACGACCATAAGGCGCACTTAAAAGTCTTAGATTTTCTTCAAAAAGTACGGCGCGCCCTATAGCGCAGTGCGCCCTGTGTGTTGTAATGAGGACGTAGTAGAGAACACCATGAGAACGCTAAAGAGTGAAGTGTGTGCGTTGACTTTATCGCACATACCTGTATAAAAGAACAGGTATCTGCGTTATGCAGGACATCGTTGTTTTAACAACCCTGAAAATGGCAAAGAGACACGCTTACGAAGCACAGTTTAAACTGAAGGCCATCAGCTACGCGGAGGAACATGGAAATCGAGCAGCAGCGAGAGAATTTAAGATTAACGAATCGATGGTTTGCAAATGGAGGAAGCTAGAAAACAAGCTCCGGCAGGTCAAGAAAACGCAGCTGAGTTTCCGCGGACATAAGGCGAGGTGGCCCGAGTTGGAGGAAAGACTCGAGCGGTGGATCATCGAGCAAAGAACGAGCGGGAGAAGCGTTTCGACGGTCACCATTCGGCTAAAAGCAGTTTCACTAGCTGAAGAGATGAACATTGAACATTTCCAAGGAGGCCCGTCTTGGTGCTTTCGTTTTATGAAACGGTGCCATTTTTCCATCCGGACCAGGACTACGGTAGCGCAGCAACTTCCAGCGGATTATAAGGAAAAGCTGGCCATCTTCCGCTCCTACTGCAGCAAACACATCGCCGACAAACACATCC
Organism: Mchenga conophoros; assembly: GCF_057382185.1. Classification (NCBI taxonomy): domain Eukaryota; kingdom Metazoa; phylum Chordata; class Actinopteri; order Cichliformes; family Cichlidae; genus Mchenga; species Mchenga conophoros. Next base: position 8,550,847 of record NC_140528.1, on the reverse strand, counting down.
AGCCCAGCCACATCACAAACATGGACGAGGTCCCGCTCACTTTTGACATCCCGGTGAGTCACACTGTGGAGAAGAAGGGGACCAGCACGGTAGCGATACGCACAACGGGGTATGAAAAGTCTTCTTTTACTGTTGTGCTTTGCTGCCATGCTAATGGACAGAAACTGCCGCCTATGGTGATTTTTAAGCGAAAGACTTTGCCTAAAGAGAAGTTTCCAGCAGGAATCATCATTAAGGCAAATGAAAAGGGCTGGATGGATGAGGAAATGATGAAAGAGTGGCTGAGGGAGGTGTATGTAAGGAGACCAGGTGGTTTTTTCCATGCATCACCATCACTCTTAACACTAGGAGTCCCAGGCTTCTACCTTTCTACCTTTAAAACCCGGAGAGCAGCCAAATGGCTTTTAGCTAAGCTTTAGCTTCAGCCAAGTGGAAGCTAAATTGGCTAGTCATTCATATGTATATTAGGTTGTTACCTGGGAATTCTGGAGGGAGGGGAGTGGGGGTGTGTGATTGAGGGGGTGGGGGAGCTGCTAAAAGCTGTGAACTTGCTTTTGTGCTTCATCTTGATGCATTCTCAATCATCCAGGGAAATAAATCTCCAAAAGTCACCAACTTGGAGTGTTTCAGTTTGCCATCTTAGGGAGAAATCAACACACATGGGTGTATGTCCTTTGTTGCTGAGATTTATTGATGAAAACAGTACAAAAAACCAACCATTTGTACACATATTTACAAATAATAATAAAAAGTGAGTGAGTACATTTCAACATTTTCAGCAATCACTCACAATCCTGGCACTGCCATGGTATCTGTAGTCTGCATTTACCACATGTGTATCTGTTGCAGTGAACACATCGCACAGTGGCCTGATTTTTCTTGCATTTGTGTTTGACTTGACACGTGGCTCTTTTTCCAGGGCTCGGTGTGGAGGGTTGTGTCCAAAGCAACTGTTCTTTTCTTGCCTTCTTCGCAGCTACATGAGAGTGAGCCAACTCTCTTGCAAGCTCCACCAGGAAGTCCACCCGTCTTTCCTTCGTCCCGGTGCATGCTTGATACAGCACATGTGCATTCAGTGCTGCCATGTCAATCATGTTATAAAACACGGCAACTGGCCAGCGCCGTGTTCCTCTGCGGACAGTGTACTCCCGAACCATCTGGTCCATCACATCCACGCCACACTTTGTTTTGTTGTAAAGGGTGACAGTGTTTGGCTTCCTTTTGGTAGTGTTATCAGTCTGAACCACGCTGTGCATGCTGCTAAGAATATAGACTGTCTTCTTCCGTTTGGCCGCATACGCCGTCAGCGTGGCAGCAGAGGTTAACAACCTAACAACCTAATCGTACCCCTGACACTAAAACACCATGTTTAGTCTCCAAAACGCCTTCAAACTCTTGGCGACGCTCATTTTGTCCACAAGTGGAGTCACGTTCCAGTTTCTGTAAACATGGTGCAAACACACACACGACCCTGAGCTGAAAAGATGGATGGATGTGTAAAATCCATATTGCTGCTGTTCACAGCAGGACTTTGTTTAGCTTCTGTTCCAGTATTCCTGAACTGGCTTCTCCAAACCGGCAGCCTGCTGTTACGATCAGCTGTGGGAAATCTACAAACTCATTACAAAATATCAGAACTAAGACTTTTATTTTGACGGGTGGCGTCTCAGCTTCAGCGTGTTGATGGGCACAGCCACGGTTACCACAGCTGGAGTTGGTATACGGCGAGCTGTGAGAGGACAGAGATGGAGAACGCACATTTAACTCTTTAACAGGAGATACGTTACGACTAACAGACGACGACTGAAAGCCTGGAGATCCTCTGACGTGTGCATGGCTGATGTGAAGTATGATTAGTCCTACATGACATCAACAGCAGAGGCAATGAAAGCTTTGTTGTTAACAGGTTGTAGGTAAAGTCAAATGTCTACTTCTACACTTGTGTTGGGTAAAGTTCTTCTCACTGCAGCAGATTTATATCTGTGCTTTCACAGGGCGTGATGTGGAGCTCAGCGCTGAGGTGCAGGTCTCCTTGGAGACGGCATCCTGGCTGAAAATATTATCATGCTTCCAAAACATTTCAGCTTTTATTTTGAAAGAAACAAGACTTGAAAACGAATCCCCTTCTTCCTCTTTGTCTTTGTTCTTCAGAGGAGTGTCACCTGGACAAACTCAGGGCTGTTCTAGAGCCTTTCTTATTATTTGACTCCATAGAAATAAAACTGAATCGAATCAAACAAAAACTCCCAAACAGCTAAAACACTTTGCTTTATTCTCTTTTTTAACAAATACGTTGAAGTCCATCCATAACAACACAGCTGAGATCTCCTTTGTAATCAAGTGTTTCCATCCTTTGTACAGATCTGCATACAAAACAATCATTTACGTCCCACAGAAGTCTAGTTACACGTAACTATACAAGAACTGGTGAATGACAGAAACATGAGACACATGATCACAGGTGATAACAAAAAGAGAAAGAATTCATGTGTTAGTGATGTTTTTCAGCCCTGATGGCTCATGTTGGAGAAACAAGCTGAGGTACGTGGAAAGTTCACACACACAAGTGGGCGTGAGCGCACACACAGAGAGAAACACAACTGAAGCATCTGTTTGCTGTTTCTGCTTTCATCATCTCTGCTGCTGTGTCAGGCTGGGGTCTCTCAGTGACGTGGTTGAGGTGAAGTATGACGAGTATCCCTGATTCAGTCCATCGAGACAAAGGGCAAAGAAAGCTGTTGTTAACAAACTCTATGGTGATGTGGCATTTAGCTCTGACTCTACGCTCTGCTGAATCCTTTGAACCTGCTGATCAGTAAAGCTCTACGTGCTGCAGCAGATTGACCTCATCTGTGTTCACAGGTGTGGACCTCAGCGCTGAGGTGCAGGAGACTTTCATTCAGTTCTCCCTGCAAACAGCATCCAGCCTGGAAATACTGTCATCTTTCCCACAAATGGTGCTCTTATCTCAGAGAAGAAGTCTGATGTAAATAACTGCAATCAACAGTGATGTTCTGCACAGATCACTTTTCCATTTTGCTCTCTAGATGAGTCCCAGCTGCCTGACCTTGTGTCCAGGTGATCGTCTCACTGAGGAGCTTTTGTTCTGAAAATCTCACGTCCATCACCTGTTTCCTTTTTACTATCTCTGCTCTTTCTTTATTCACAATGCTCATAATATCACACAATTATATTCATCACCTGCATGTTTTTATCCAGCTGCTGTTAGAACCAAACAAATAAAAAGGATGAAAAGCCTGAAATCCTTTGATTTATTACATTTGAAACAAATATGAGAGCATCCCTAACAGCACAGCTGAGACCTTTGTTTTAATCAAGCCTTTGTATCGACACACTTGTAAAGATTCATATACAAAACATAATAGAATAAATCAATATAAAATACACATAATCACAAAAATGCAGCCATGTTGTGAGTTTGCATGTAAAACATGCATGTTTCCCTTTGTACAGGCAGATTTACAGCAGACAAAGCAACACGCTGATCGACTTTGACCGCTGCAAAAACAAAATACCCACCAAGTCTGAAGTCGATCAGAGGAACTGTTGACAGACTGACAGACAAACAGATGCTTGATTCATTAGTGCGATTAAATGTTCTTCTTTAGCAGCATCACTTCATGTGTTTGTGTTCCAGGAATAAAGGTCTGTTTAAACTGGACGTCTCCTCAGCATCACTCGTGCTGTCATGGTTTCAAAGTTGTGCAGAAAGAATCTGAGGGATGATACAGAGGTGACCAAAGTTACAAACATCCAGCTGTGCTGCAAATGTTTGCAGAGCTCCAAACTCTTTGGCTTTCTGCAGAGCAAGTATGGAAGAAGCACCTGAGCTAACTTCAGTTTAGACGATATGAGGAAAAATGCTGCTTCCCAAAGTTTCCTACAAGTATCCAGTTTATATTTAGAGAAGCGAAGGCTCTTTATCCTGACAACTACTCCCTGGTGGATCCCTGTCCTGTGACGGCAGCAAAGACTGTGTATCAGTATCATCAAAGCCACTTCAATAACCAGTGTTTAAAGCTCTCTAGCAGATGGACTTCAGTGGCAGCAGCCTCTGTCTGCTGTGTACAGAAGGTTCTCTGATGAAGCACACAGCAGATGCTGCACTACAACAGCAGCAGCAGCTCAGCTTCAGTTTGCTTCGACGCCCTTTTTGACCTGTGAAACAGCAGAAAATGAAACATTTCAACACCCGTTTGTTAGCGTGAGCTGTTCTGCTGTTTTTCATCATTTCACAGGTGAAATAAAATCACATTTACTTCCTGTAGGAGTGATCGTGTCCAGCCTGACTGAGACCATGTGCTCCATCCTGCACAGGTAATAAACCTCTGACATGAAGGGCTGTCAAGTAGTTTTAGACAAATGGGGGTAAAAGAGACGTTAAAAGCTTAAAGAGAAACTACATTTTCTAAGAACTGTCTGACGTTCACCTCTCACACAGTGGATACGATTCTGCCGCTGCAGGAATAATCTTTGTGGTTATGAAACTGTCCATGTGTTTGCAGAAAATGTCACATGTTCAAAGCCATCCCAGCACCTGGGGTTTGTATAAGTGCAGCTGTTGGTGGGGAGATAGTCTCACTCTTCTATATAAAGAGTCAGCAGGCAGCAGATCTTCATCTGTGATCTCCTCCATCATCACGTCTTCACTCTTCAGCAGCTATGGCTTCACTTCGTGCCCTTCTGGGAGTGGTGCTGTGCTCCTCATGGTTTCTGCTTCTGCCTCAGGCGGACTTTGATTTACAGAGTCATCCATAATATTTTTTATTTTTTATTTTACTGCCCATCTATTTTCATACAAATGTCTCCGTCTTATGGAAAAGGGGTGGAGCTTATCCAACGAGGACAGGCAGGGCCCCCCCAGACAGTTTAGCAGTCTATACAGGAGGCTGACCTTTGCAACATGTACTTCTATAATGACTTCACCATTTAGGTTATTTGGTTATGTTTCACCCTGGATTTTGTGTGATAATATTTATTTTGTCCACTGATTTAAAAACAACAAACTATATGAATATAAAACAGAGTGAACAACAAAACATCAGCTTTGGAAACTTTGATGTAAAATTCTGCAGTTGTTTTCTCAGATATAGCATAAATCAAACTAACATACATCAGTGTATTATTAATGTGCACACACACACACACACACACACACACACACACACACACACACGTGTTACAATAAACAGCTCTTATGCTTCTGTATGATTCTCAGTGCTTTCCATTTGCGTGTCCACAGGTTGCTGTAAGTGGTGCTTGACTGCAGTTTGCTCTCATTTCAAGTGGTTTGCTGTCACAAAGCCAACAGGAAGTCCGGCCATGGTTGAGCCAACTGAAGATGGGTTGAAGGTGGCGTCCTCGTTTCCTCTGTGAGTGCGAGAGGACAGACAAAGCAAACACCGTTTGGACAGCATTAAAATATTTACACTGATGATTAATGTTGTGTCTTTGCACCTGTAGCGATACATGTTGGAAAATGGAGACTTTAGCCACCAAGACTGACGTGCCTGGAAACTTCCCTGTGAGTACGCCCACAAAGACAGGAAACAGTTTAGCCACCGCGGTTAATCCTCCATCATCATCATCCAGTATTTTTCACATCTTTTCTTCTGCTGTTTCCCTTGTTGTCAGTCACGGGGTTTGTGACTGAAATGCGTGTGGTCGACGGGAAGCCTGACGAGTACGGCCTGAATCATTCCATCAACACCGGACGGAGTGAAACCTTTGTTGAAAACAGATTATATGGTAACGTTGCATTTAGCTTCAGTAAACTGTGAAGTTACAGCAGCAGATTTACATCACGTGGCTTCACAGGAAGTAGTCTGGACCTCAGCGCTGAGGTTCAAGCAGCTCTGCTTGCAGACGGCATCCTTCCTGAAAATGTTCTTCATCTTCCTAAAACCAGAACTTTTACATTGGTGCTGAAGTTCTATATAAAAACAGCCTGAAATACAAAGTGATGTTGTGCACTGATTACCTCACACTTTCCATGTTTCCTTCTACAGAGGAGTGTCCGCCTGAGTGTTTTGTCTGATCTGTTGTTGATCGTCTCATTGACACTGCATGCAGATCTGACACCAGGGCTGGACTGGGACAAAAAATGGTCCCGGGCATTTTGACTGGAGACCGGCCCCCCAGGTATTAAAGGAAAAACCATGAAGCCTTTGAATGAAAACAAACGCTGTTGTCACAGTGATGGACGCTGTCTTGTTGGTATACATGCATCAGTCTAATAAACTTAAACCTGCACCATCCTCCCTGTCCTGGTATTCTAAACAGGAAGTAGACTGTTGGTCGAGTTAACCTCCTGAACATCTACAACACACGGTGGAAACCTGACATTAAGACAGAGACTAGAGGTGAGACATGATCATTGCTGATTACTGATGACAGATTTAGATATATTTTCATAAACCTTTCATTTGCCACATCAATAAACAGCACGGCAGGGCAAAATATGTTTTCTAACATGGCAACCTTTAAAAAGTGAAAGGAGACAGAAAGACAGGTGAGAAAGAATCAAACGGACTTTTTGATGCATTTTACACACAGTACTGGTGCAGAATCTAGAAAATGTGGGAAACACTGGCATCATATGCAGTACTTACTTCTGAAGAAATTATGATGGGACCCTAAAAAATGACTATGTACAATAATGGATTTCTATACATTTTACATCAGATGGAAACGTTTGTTGTAAGATTCAGATAATTATTTATTAAAAGTGAGACATTTTAAATGAGAACAAGAAAGAAAAGTATGTCTTTGTGCCCCCCTCTCCCTGTTAATGCCCTACCTGCCCCCCTGGCAACACTTTGCTAGACCCGCCCCTGCACAGTTACCAGCTGTCAGCTACACAAAAAGGATCCTGGTGTTATTTGTCTCTCAGAAACAGTTCATAACTTCAACTCATTTTTGTTTTGTCATGTTTTGTTCTTTACATTGTCTTTCTTCTATATAATTGTTAAACATTTAATAAATATGTCTACAAAAAGATTTTAAAAACCAGACATTTCACACAGACACCCAAATGATTTCTGACTGATGAAGGGGGCTGAAGGTGCCCTGCTCTTGCCCAGCTTCTGCTGCTCTCTCCCTGCTCACTGTCAGCAGCTGGCAGCCTCGGTCCTGCCTGAGACTCTTCATCTATCAGTGCCAAAGAATATGGGAAATAGCAACGCACAACATGCACATTACAAAACAAGCACATGAATCAGCATTACATTCATTAGTGAAGTGCTGACGTTCGTTCCTAAACTTTGGGCCTTAATTAACATCACTGTGAACTAATGTTTGCTTTGCTTCTTAACCAGTGAAGCAGCGAGGGGCTTTCTGAGGCTCCTGCTCGTAAATGCCCAAAATGAGTCGAGTATTTCTCTGCAACTACAAACTCTGTTTTCATCAGAGGTGTAAATATTACAGCACTGTGTCAGAGTCACTGAGGCTGGAACACAGAAAAAGGAAGTAGATGTATTTATTTTTAGGCTTTATTGCCTGGAACCACTTTAAAAATACGCTTTGGGTCACAATTAACTGCAGAAAACCAGGAATCCACATATGAACATTATCTGTGCAGAGATTTATGCTTCTGAAGGTAAACAGTGAAAACTTGCAGCACTAAATGCACAGATAGCCAGGCGTTTCACATTTTGGGACCATCTGCCAGTTTTCATTTCTTAGGTATTGAAGAGCAGAAATGATTGAATTTTATTTACATGCTTAAAAATGTTTGCTTTTGAATATTATTTGAAGAATTACCCACACACTCAGGCACTGTGGGCCTGTTTCCCTTTGCACAACCGAGTGTTGGAAACGGGCCTTTTCTCTTTAAACTCTGAGGGGCTGTAACTTTGGCTTCTATTGGCAGATTTGCATGATTGACCCTCTTTTTAAAATAGTTTTAGCCAAGAGAATCAAGCTAACATCACTGTTTTTACGTCAGCTCACGTCACACGAGCTGTTTCAAGAAAAGTCCTCCTGTCACACAGCAATGCCTACATCAATCACACCACTCTGCTTAAATAATAATAATAATGTTTAGTGAAGCAGGTGAAGCAAAGGGCTGCTTTTAATAGGCTGGGAGACCCAGGTGTGCTGCTTTAGCTGCTGAGCCTCTCATGCTAGCCTCCATCTATAAGCTGGGATCACAGGAGCACTGCAGTCCTGACTAGATCAAGGATTGTTATTCATGCAGGTGACAAAAGTTTACATTCACAGAGTCATAGGATTGAGCCTGGTTTTAAAAGCAGCTGTTTAATGCAGCTGCTTAGAGTTCACACACAGTAGAAGAATCAGACTTGAGTCACATTTCAAACACTGGAAAAATACTCAGCAAGTAACAATGAAAACAGCACAGACTCAGTATATCCTGTTCAGTCCTGTGTTTGATATGAATGTGCTGTTCAGAGAGGATCTCATGTCCTCTTTTACAAAGCCTTTGTTTCATGATGTTTGTGTATAAATGAATGTAGGTGTGTTTCTAAGTGTGAAGGAGCCCTGGGAGAAAAGACTGAAGCTTGTGCCAAAGAACAAACAGGAAAGAAAGATCAGCATTAATGAAGACGAGCACAGAAGGAGCCCAAGCACGTGTTGCTTTTTCAGATTTCTCTAAAAGTGTGTGTTCATTTGTTCCATCCTTCACAACAAACAACAGCTGACAGACACACATGCACTCTGTGTCACTTCACAGGGGCTGATGAAAGTGGACACAGTAAAGGGAGAGCTGGACCTGCTCTACACATCCTGCACTCTGTTAACAGACTTTATTCTGCAGCATCAACAGATAAAAATATATGAAAATATAGAAACGTTTAACATTGTGACTGTTCACATTAGTGAAGCTGTTACTTTGCTGCCAGGTGGGAAAAGAAGCCTAAAGCTGAGTCTGATTAAACATCTGCTGCACCAGAGAGTTTCATGGCCCTGCTTTATCCTGTGCTTGCTGACCACCTCGTCCTGAAACCTCTTCATCATCCTCACAGTTGTGTGAAGAAAGAGGGAAGCAGGTGGAAACCATCTGTGCTGCTGTGTTCACTTGTGTGTGTGCGTCTATGGTCATATCTAATGTGTACCTACAGACAAACACAAACACCTGGCATTGCACAAGAGTCTCTATGGAGCAACCTGCAGATGTCAGAGATGTGATTAGAGGGTAAAGTGGACTAGTGAGAGCATCTATGTTGTTGTTGTCTGCTGGGGGACAGCATCAGCTCCAGAGATGCATCAGGATCAGCAAACTAATCTGCAAGGCTGCAAGTGTCACTGAAGGAGTTTGAGTCAGTGAGGGACTCAAACTCACACAGCTGGTCAAGAAGGCTCAGCAGCTGCTTTATTTCCTGAGGAGGCTGAGGAAATTTGGTATGTTGGCCAAGATCCTCAGCAGGTTCTACAGCTGCACTGTGGAGAGCAGCCTGACAGCTGCATCACTGCATGGTACGGCAGCACTACTGCAAACCGCAAACGCCTGCAGAGAGTGATAACAACTGTGGAGAAGATCATCAGGACCCCGCTGCCCTCTCTGCAGAGCAGCTACCATCACAGAGTCCAGAGGAGAGACACACCTCTGCCCTCGAGACGAAGGTTCAGAAGTGTGAAATCTAGAACATCCAGACTCAACAACTCCATCTTCCCCACTGCTATCAGACTCCTGAACAGCTGACCGACCTCAAACTGCAGTTTGCACATCAGGTCACTTTGCACACTAAGTTCATTTTGCACATTAAACTCCATGTACATCCATGTACATCGACATCTGCAGACCACACGTGTCTTCAGTTACTTATTTGTACTTATTTGCAGTTATTTATCTTTTTATTTTATTTTTTTAAGTTATTTCTTATCCTTATTTTATCTTTTTATTTATTCTTATCTTGTTCTTTTAACCATTATCTAACTTGGCATTGTGCACGGTGTGTTTAGATTCAGTTTAAATTCAGGGACATGGAGCCCCTGTTGATCCTCTACCTAATCACACGAGCCAAGGTGTGAGAACGGGTGTGGGTCTCAATCAGCCAAGGTTTTGGGTGAACCCATTGTGAGATCTAGCCCCACCCCATCATGTGATTTCCTGTGATCAAATGTCCCAGGATGTGAGTGGGCGTTAAGACGTCCATGTCCCTCTTCAAGCAACTTAAAGAAGTCCAGACGCTTTTCTTTCCAAGCTCCTTCAACAACATCATTCATAGAACAGCTTCCAGCTTCTTTTGCTCGGCTACAGTTTGGATGGATTTGCATTTAAAGATGCAACAAGACTAAAATGGTTAGGGTCAGGAGGTCAAAGGTCAGAGCTCCTGTGGGTCTGAGGGCAGCCTCACGCTGGAGAAGGATGAAGGAGTCTGACCTGAGCCAGTGTTTGACATGAACACATCAGCACTGCTGTCAGTGAGCCTAACGACAGCCGTTAGTGAAGGAAATCTCCGTCCGTAGATAGAGTTTCCTCCTAAGGCATGGGCACCAATAAGCAGAGTTCATCCTTTAACATATAACAAAATTAAAATATTCTCATGCATGATCAACGGTTAATCACGGTACCGGCCGGAGTACCGGGAGCAGTTTGGAAAAACAAGAAGACGCGGAGACTGTTCTAGGTGTCATTCCAAACTGACTCAAAGTTTATTCTTTTGTGCAACAGTTTTATAGGCAGACAACAAGTTTCAGTTTCAGACCCTGCCCACTGGGTGGGGTGGTGTCCTGACAGTTAAAAATCCTTTGTTCAGCAAGGGCAATAAAAAAAGCGCTCACAAAAACAATAAATCTTTACCGAGATCTCCTACATCCTGAGTTCTAACACAAAAACCAGATGGTCTTCACATAAACATTTTGAGCAAGGTAAAAGAGTGATTTGTTGGTGTTTTCCCTCCTACTCCAGCATCCACTTTCACACCATAAATCTTGAGTTGTCAAGGCAAGAGAAAATAACGGTTAACCTAAAGAGCTTTGTTAAGTTACAGAATCTTCAGTCTAATATTATCATACAGGTCCATTAAACACTAGACATTTAGAATCCTTTAGTGATATAAGTTTGCAAATGGTAGAATACTGCATGTAGTTATTTGCATTAGGAAATGTTTAACCATATATACCTAAAGGCACATAATTAATGATGTGTGATCTTTTAGCAGACTGCACTGAGGAATGCACTCAAGGAATGCACTTTCCCAGTTTTAAGTGCCTTGTTTACATATAGATGAACTGTTGGATTTTCCAGACCAGCAGGCCAAAAAAAAGGTTACAGAGAAAGAAAAAGACAACTAGTAAATGGGCCTTATTGAGTAACAGTTTTCCTGTATAATATCACTACAAAACAATATCCTGTAAATGCTAACCGTAGTGCTAAAATTCACAACAGTTAGCATCATTTCAGTGTTTCAGTCATAAAAACACTTCCTGTCTCTGTGGTGGTTACAGTGACATCATGCAGTTTGTGCTTTGACCTCCAGAGGGCGACAAATCAGCACAGACAGAGAGCTCCATTCAAACTTTGCTGCCATCAGGAATAATTCTTCAAATATAATCATCAGTGTTTGAGCAGTTATGATATCAGGGACAATCTAGACATGTGTGACAATACTGAACATGTCACATGACACACCTCAAACATCATGTGATCCACTCTCAGTCTGCACTTTCATTCATGACTTCAACAGGTTGAAATGAGCTTTGAAGAAACATTCAGTGAAATAAATCTTTCATGGATTCATGTGAGCAGCAGATGAACTTTGTACCAACAACATCTTCAATAACAGAGTCTGAATGAAGCTCAGGTGTTGATGCTGCTCCCTGATTGGACGCTTGGTTTCAGCTCTGCTCTCAGTCTTTACTGCACAGGTGAAGGTAGAAAGTGTGACTGGATCTATAGACTGGAAACAGAGAAACATGCTGAACATTTGAAGCTTTGCAGCAGAAATGTTCATGTTACAAATACAGCAGAGCTGATCTGGGATCAGTGTGTTCACACCTGCAGCTACAACAAGGTTTCATGTCTCCACACGTCAGCATGTGAACTTTACTCTGACTCAGTCTGAGCAGTCAGACGGCATATTTTTAAAGTTAACACATCAGCACACACAGAGCTGAGCCCCTCCCACCTGTGCTGAGTTTCAGGTGGAGTCCCGCCTCCTTCCAGGAAGCAGCTCACCTGTGTGTCCGTGTTTAGTGTCCAGGTGTGGAGTGGAGCTTGTTGTTGGTGTGTGAAGAAACTGTAAGTTTGCTTTGTTTCCTCCTTTAACAGTTTGTCTTTAGGAACTTTACTGTTTGTTCAGCTCGTGTTTGATTTCTTCACACAACAAACTGTGTGTGTTTGTATTTCCGGTCTCTCCATTAAAGTCAGTGTGTAATGTTTTCCAACAAGGCCGAGTGTCTCCGCCATTTTCTGGCCTTGTGTGATCAGAGTCCGGGAATCAGACTAAACACACTGAATGTGGCCTGCGGCCCGTTCTTCGTACCTCGCTAAGTAAGTTAGCTGGATTAGATTGTTGACGATTTCGTGTGATCTTGGATCGTTCGGTTCCCCGAAGCTCATCCGGGACTTGCTGCCATAGCAACAGAGCCGTAAGCCTAAACCTGCTCGGGAGCAGGTTTACTTTATGTAAACAGGATTAGATCGCGGCCACTCAGGTATGTCCGCTTCATTTATACGAAAGCAACAGCGATATTTTTCCACTGTTTCACCATAAATAAATAACATCAATGTAACTAAAGATAATGCAGCACTTGATCCTTTTATTGATGTCACACAGATACATACAGGTCATTTCCTAAAAAAGGGAAATGTACTATTAACATTCTATTACATGTATGTGATTATTACAGATGTAATTCATATTTCAGAGTAGTAATTGTAAATTACTTTGTGTAATCAAGATGGGAGACCACGGCTATAAAAGCGAAGGTGGATTTGGGAAGCCTGTCGCAGCCATGTCCTGTCCGTTTACGCGAGCAGCCCATTGCGGAAGGTGCGAGATTGATAAGGAGAGTCCTCAGAATTCAGCGTATATTGCGGGACAGACAGGATCCTTTAGCTCAGCGCGACAGTGTGCTCATAGAGAGATATCGATATTCCCGTGAGTGTATTATTCACTTAACCAACTTGTTGACGAGGGGGTGCAGGACCACCACCTGTCTTTTTTTGCTCTGCCCTTTTCTTGGTTGCTGTTATGAACAAACTAACAGAGTATTTCAGGGTCTCTTTCCAAGAGACGACAAGCAATATAAGAGATAAATATTACCATTCTGTAGAATATTCTTATATTTCACTTTTACTTGTTCCCATGTTCTAGTGGGTCCTGTTGTGGCACTAATGTGTAAGGGGATATAATATAACATATTATAATATAATATAATGCCATATGATATTGGACAATATAGTGTCATATGATAGATCTACCGCCTACTGGTGTTGGCCAGAGGGGCCGATGGCGCGATATGGCAGCCTGGCTACAACCGTAGCTGCCTCCACCAGTGTGTGAATGTGGGAGTGAATGAATAGTGGTATCGTAAAGCGCTTTGGGTGCCTTGGAAAGCGCTATATAAACCCAATCCATTATTATTATTATTATTAAATTACTTACGAGTTTAATTTGTCAGCAACTTTCTGCCAGCCCTCTCTCCTTGCTTTTGCAGCCTTTGCAGTGTTCCCTTGCGTTTTAATTAAACTCTGAAACTCCTGAAATCCCTCACTCATGAGTTCTTGCTCTGCTGCCGGAAAATACCGACTGCGCCCCTTCGACATTTTCGCCGACCAATCAGCGGGTTGCCGATCAATGTTTCTACTATCGATGCGTAGCCCCTTTTACGACACCCAGTGATGTCACATTACTGCGTCCAGCTGTACTAATCGTCAACGGCAGGTGTGTTCGGGGAACCGGATTAGCGAGCTCACGGTTAGCGCGATGATTTGGTCTTGGATGTGTCAGTTGATCTTGGATGTAGTGAGCGACGTACGAAGAACGGGCCCCAGAGCTCAACCGGAGAGCCGCTGAGCTCCGGATGTTTTTATTTACACGCACAGCAGGAGACAGAGAGCGCACTTTGTAAATGAATACTTTGTATAGATGTGTGTTAGATACAGGTTCAACATGTCGGTCTTAAAAATACTGCGTCACAAACTGTTGGCTCCTCTCCAACAGGAAGAAGTGTTACAAAACACACAAAACTGAAACTCAACTTAGAACTACAGCTAGATCTGAAAAAAGTTAAAGTAGAAATAAAAACACAAACTAAAACTAAATTATTGAGAATGATCAATGAAATGATTTTGGAAAACTGATTAACATTTTACAGGAAATGGCCTGTTAGTGTTGTTAGTTTGGCTAAAAAAAAAGACTGAGTCACTGCTTTCAAAAAGTTCCGTTTTTATCATAAAATCTACATTAATCTACGTCAGTCCAGCCTCTGACCCCGTAAATATATAATAAATAAAAAATCAAATATAAACTGAAACAAGCAAACTCACCGTGGAAACTAACTGAAACTAAACAGAATTAAAAACACAAAGTGAAAAAGAAATGGAAATAAAAACTAATTAAAAATTACAAAACTACAACAACCTTGCTGTCTGTGGATATGTTTTGGGTAGAGGTTTCAGCCACCACAGACGTCTTCCTTCGTTTGTCTGTAAGTCAGTGAGATCATTTAAAGATGGTTACATATCTGCCACAGTGTTAATTTAAAGTTCCCACCCTTTGTGTTCAGAGGCAGCAGGTGGAGGGACAGCAGAGGACTTTGTTCTTTAAAACAAATTTGATTCAGCAGGTCGGCCTCTGTTAAAAATATCACGAACTGTCCGCTCAGACTGTTCACACTGAAACAAAGATGGAGGATAAAACATGTTTTACATTTCTCAGACTGAACAAAAGTTACTGTATTAAGTTTAAAACACTGTTAATAAATCGGAACATTTAAAGATGCTTCAGTCACGGTTTTTATATTAATAGTAAGTCAGATGTTGAGCTTTGGCGTGAAAAAAGTTTTTCTTTTTTCCTGGTGAGGAAAAAAGTTTGAAAGAAATCAGTTTAAAGTTTTATATATACATATTTGATTTGTACGGGACTCATATTTTAATACTAAAGTAAACCTTTTGTCTTCTGTCTGTACAAAATACCAGATATTAAAGTGCAGATGTTACAGATGTTTATATCTATATTTTATTATGAAACAGAACAAATGAACAGTTTAGCACAAACAAACGTTAACATGTAGATATTGTACTAAACTGCAGTGAATATGAACTCAAACTTTGACTTTTAGAAGATTAAACTTTATAGTGACGTGTAGGAGAGGAACAGATGAACACGAACTTTGACATTTGAATACAAACGAGTGATTCTGAGCATTTTTTTTTCTCACCTCTCATCATCTTATAATATATTTGCTTATTCTTCATAAACAGTAAAAAAATCAGATCAGTGGATCTATTTTACCGTTTTAATGGCAGAATGGACAGAAGTTTTATATCTCTGTTTATTTTTGAGGGGATCACTGTATATCAGTACTGTTATAGTTTAATATTATTTCTGTACAACTGCTTGAGCAAAAAAGCTTAAAGTGTGAAACCAGGAGTTTCCATAGTGAGTTAAAAATATTTGCACAGCAGCTCCGAGAACTTTTATCAATATTTCTTTGAATCCTCTAAATTTCATTCATAGGTGTTGGACTGTTCATAGGTCTCAATAAAGTTTGTTTCAAAAGAAAAAGACTGACACAGACACGTCATCCGTCTGTGTTCATGTCACATGAAACTTAGTGGAAAATTCCTTCTTATGCTGCATTCAGGAGCACCAGTAAAACCTCGGTTCTCCAGAGATTAGAAACACTTTGGGTCACGTGAATGGCGGCCATGAAAACGACATTCTTGTATCAGAACCAAGAAATGTTGATTTCTCAGGGAACATTACTGATAATTAAGAATTTAGAGAAAGACACAAACATATTTATTTTAATAAAAGCTGAACCTGCTCAGTGGACAAACAGAAATGTGTTACGGCCCTAGCAGGGCCTCCTCCTGAAGGTGCCTGTGTGGGAGTGTCCTTCAATGGCTTCTGCCTGAGGTGCCAGCTCTCCCTTTTACACAGCTGACTCTCGTCAGTAATCAAAAGTATTTAATCCCAGGGAAAGGTGAGCTCTGGGCCAGAGTGCCATGTGAGTGGTTACAGCTAGTGAGCTGCTCGCTTTCTTTTTGGTTTACATTTTACTTTATTGACCAACGCCTGAGTTTTGTTTGTTTTCTTAAATGGTGATAGCGGCTTGTCCGTCTCTTAGCTGAGCTAGTTTAATAAAACTCTTTAATTTAACCCCTTTGCCTTCTTGTCTCCTTTTTCTGACCCGGACACTTTTTGTTACTTCCCCCTCACCGCCTAGACCCCTCAGGGGAACGTAACAAATGAGACGAGATTAAATCTGACATCACGAAGTTAAACAGTCAGAAACTCTTCTGAAAATCTGCCTCCTCCCCCCCTGTGCTAAGCTTCAGGTGGAGTCCTGCCTCCTTCCAGGACGGCTGTAAGTTTGCTTTGTTTCCTCCTATAACAGTTTGTCTTTAGGAACTTTAGGGGCTTTTTCTCTCCTCATGAACATGTGAGACAGAGGACAGAGCTGCTTGTGTTCTGCTTTTTTGGGTTTCCCTCAATAAGCGGCTCCCTTTATGTTCTCAGTTCTTCTGTATCTAATGTCAGCATGTGAGTCATCTTCAAACACAAGCTGAGCATGTTTTCATGGTAGCATCGGTAGGATTCATGGAAAAAGCACTGATTCAGGTCACTAACCAGGTTCAGGGGGATGACTGGAGTATTTCCCAAACAGAGACATCCTGCGGGGATCTTTGTTCTCTTGTAGACTCTGATATTGTTTCCAATGTTTCCAATAACAAAAGAGAAAATCTGTTTGATTCACTTTTCTTTCTTTCTTTTGTAGATATAGAGATATACCTCTAGGTTAGATTTATTTCTCTGAACCTCCACAGCTGCAGGTGGAGGAGATGGTGTCTCCATCAGCAGATTCAGTGGAAAGGCCGGACTTAAAGGAGGCTTCAAAAGGCTTCCAGACAGGATGAACTGGGCTAAGTGAAAGAGAGGATAGAAAGGATTGTTTTGAACTTTGAATCATATAAAATCATTCCTGTAGTGTATAAATGTATGTATAAAAACATTGTAACATTTGAATGTCACAGCATATCTGAGTGAAGAATAAGTCAGTGTCTTTAGCTTGTATAAAACAGCCTCAATTCACCAAAGACATCTTGCTTAACTATAGCTGAGAGCCAATAAGCAGATTTTTAGAGCCCAGATCTAAAAATGTCTAAGAACAGTTGGTTCATAGACTCTTGGTCTGAGGAACAGAATATAGCAACACACTACTTAATCTAGTGAGTAACTAAGTAATGTACTGCATTACTTTTAAGAAAAGCAAGAAGAAGAACCCGAACAGAGCAAATCAGCATGTGAACTTTACCCTGACTCAGTCTGAGCAGTCAGACGGCTTTTTTTTTTTTTTTTGGAGTAACACATAAAGGTGTGACACACACACTTAAATCCAATCTGAAGTGAGACTCAAAGTTCAGTTTGTACATAAACAGTAAAAGAAACTGCATTTACAGTATTTCACAGAACTGAGTACACTGATTTTCCTGCCTCCATCAGTCTGTGGAGGAGGTGGAGAGGAGCTGCTGCTCTCACTGACACACTGACTGCAGAATGAGCTCAGCTGCTGTTCCACAGTAACTGCTGCGAGGTGGACACATCTGTTTGACCATAACCAGTTACTGTGTCAACAGCTGTTGGAGGTCAGGGGTGTTTATAATTACAGTGCAGGTGGATATGCATCCACCTGCATGAAGCGCCTTGAGGTGACTTTTGTTGTAATTTGGCGCTATATAAATAAAATTGAATTGAATTGAATGTAGTGTAGAACTGAATTAAACATGCTGACGTTATCTGTTTAAAAATCCTTCATTACAAATATTGGATCTGCTTCAACAGGAAGTAATTATGACAACAATACAAAGGTTTTTGGGTTTGATATTTAGACTGACTTAATTAGATAATGGTAAATGGCCTGTATTTGTACAGTGCTTTACTAGTCCCAAAGGACCCCAAAGCACTTTACACATCCAGTCATCCACACATTCACACACTGGTGATGGCAGCTACAGTGTAGCCACAGCTGCCCTGGGGCGCACTGACAGAGGAAACATTCCACAACGGCAACACAACATCAACACAAGTACAGAAACAAACTGTCACTTCTAATTTTTCTTATTAATAGTGAATCAGTGTGTGTCAGTGAATGCATCGTGTGTGCTTCAGGCTCCATCTAGTGGACTGATAGCAGAGCAGCTGATGGCAGCTTCCTCTGCCTCACACTGCTGTCTGACTGCATCCAGCTGACACTGAGATGAAGCAGGAAAGAAGCAGCTGATATTTGGACAGCACACATGATGAAAGGAGGATTTCAGTTGATGTGCACATGAATGATTTGTGTTTCCTCTGCAGGTAGAAAGTGTGTGTGAGCTGATGTGAATTGAGCAGCATGGATCAGTGTGAGGACAGAGAGGAGGGAGTCCCTCCCTCTAAAAGCACTCTGTGTGGGGAACATGAGAGCCAGACCAAAGCTCAGAGGTGAGATGACCATCTCTAACTGTCCATGACTCTTCTCCATGTCACAGCTCAGCACTCACATCACTGCTCCATCATTATTCACAGGAACCAGCCTGGACCTCCACCCAGCTCTGTGTCCTTACAGAGTGACCGGTCTGCTGGTCGCATCATTGATTTTAAAGTCCAGCCTGTGTCTGCTGCAGAGAGGTGAGCTGTTAGCAACATGAACTCTTTGATTAAACTGCTTGATGTTGTTGGATATAAACTACAAACACGTCGTTCCCTCAGTCCCATTTAAACTGTCTTTTAAAACAAGCCTTTGGTTTCTAAACAACTGAAAACCCACTTCAGCAAACAGGAAGTGATCAGAGCGTCCGTCCACTTCCTGTCAGGCCCTGCAAACATTTCATATTGAAGAAAAGTAGCTGATATCTCACATTTTTACTCCACCACATTCAACCATTTTGACATTTTACAGCATGAAACTCTTGTCACATGACTCCTGTTATGTTATAGAGTCATGTGACCACCAGGGAGGGATTTGTATGGATGAAACACATTCAAATCAATCTGATTCATCAATGGAAACATTTTTGGTGTAAATGCAGCAACACTGAAAACGCTGAAGATAAAAACACAACAGATGAAATATGAACAAATCGAGGCTTTGAATACACGTGTGTGTGTTTGAGACACAGAGATAAATGGATTGTGTGTCTGTCCTATTGCTGCGTGAGGGTTTTATTGTAGATTTTGTGCGTGTACACTTTTGACCACGAAGGTGTTGAAAGGGCGTAAAACAGTTGGAGGCACCAGAGTGAACACTAGTGCTGTCAGTAGATTAAAACATGACTAATTAATGACACAATCTTCTGTCATTAATCCTGATTAATCACAATTACTTGATCAATAGCTGCAGTTACATTTTTCCAACTTTATATTTAAGCCTGTAACAGACGTTTACACCATATAATGAAGTCAATGCAGAATAAACACAAAGAATGTTAAACGCTTCAATTCAAAGAGACTTTGAATAGTTTTCAGTCTTTAACTCAGCTTCTCTGCTGTAAATACAACTTTGTAACAAACATATATACTAAAAGCTAAGTGTGCACTAATATATAATAATATATAATCTATATTACTGCTGTTAATGAAAATGTTTAATCAGACTCATCACAGGGTTACTGTGGATTAATTTGGATTAATCACCATTAAACATCATTTTTAATGTAAACGAATCAAAGTTCATTTCATGAGCAAACAGACTCGAGAGAAAAGGGCAAATTTACACACTTAACATGTTTATTGAACATGTAAACATTGATTAACCTCCTGAATGAGCCGACCCCCCCAGGGACAGTCCTGCATGCTAATGATGGGCTCTGCTCTGTACCTGCAGGATTCTGTCAGCCACAAACTCCTCAGCTGATCCTGAATCTGAGCCCATCTGTCAAACAATCATTTTCTTCACAGGTCTGTGGAGGTGGCACTGATCCTGCAGCAGTCTAACACTCTCTGTCACTCTTCTTCAAGTCTTTGACACGAGGAACCAAAACTATGTTATTAACAACACTAACAGGTCTGCAGTTTGTCCACTTGGCAGTTGTGTCATCAGTGCTTTGCATCGTTGTGATATTTTAAGCTGGAAGTGCTTCGGTGAAAAGAAAATTCCTTCTGTCACGATGTGCAGAATCCTTCATGTTGGTCGGCTGGTCCGTCTTGTTATTTTTTTAATGCTCAAACTTTCTATCGAGAGGTCAGTGTGTGTTTGTCATCTTCTATATTGAGCTGATTGGTTCAGCTGCCCGTCACTAACAGATGTGCTGCACATCTGCACGTGTGCAAAGGTAACTCTACTCGGACAAACTGCTCGAAGTGCGTTGATAGAAACATTTCAGGGATTTTGAGTCGTTCTGCTCTCCAGATGTGTCGTGTTAAAGGTTTTTATCATGTTAATCATGATTGAATTGAATTGAATTGAATTGAATGAATGCTTTGTTGGCCATATGCAGTTTGCCCCACAGAGGAATAGGACCCCCCCCCCCCCCCCCGACTTACACATGATGTAACACATGATAACAGATGAACCCCTAATCCTAACCCTACATGTTAATTTTGACAGCACTGGTAAATCCTTTTTAATGTTCTTCTGTCAGATCATTGATTAGACTCGACTCCAAATACGAGACTCAGAAAACTCAAATGAAAACTCAAATCAAAGCCATGAGAAAAGGACTTCTTGTGTTAGAATGAAAACATATGGAAGTGGTCAGGTTTCAAACACTCGATGAATCTGCTGCACAGTTACATTCAGTGACCTTTGGCCTCCTGAGAGCATTAGTTGATGGTTCATCACAGTTTTCTCAAAGTTTCCTCTGAGCTTCTGCAACATCATCACTTCCATCACTGATGAAAGAAAGTTCATAGAAAACAGAAAATATATCTTCACAATCTGAGAGTCTAAAACTTGACAGACTTGATTCAGATGAAGTTATTTGAGCAGAAACTCCTGGAACTTTATCCTGTTTTGATCTGATCCTTCATGGTTCCTCCACAGAGTGGACCAGCAGAACTCAGAGGTTACCAGTGGTCAGTCTGCCCAGCAGCATCAAACACAGCTGGACTCCATATTTATGGTCTGTACATGTACAACAACTACTGTTACATCTGTTCTGTTCACAGTCATCTCCATGCTGCTCTTTGGAGACCAGTGGATTGTCTGTAGGGCTGAGAACAAAGTACAAATACTTCATTTGTTCTGTCCTCACTAAGCGTTGTCCTCGTGAACGTAGACTCAGCTATACAGACAGCTAAACACTCTCCTAATCAAAATCCAGGGAACAGGCCAATGTGTTGAGTTGGATGATTTAATAAGGAAAAAGTGTGAAACTGTTGACAAAACCAGAAATAAACCAATAAAAATGTTGCATCAACATACAGTATAACAAACACATATTCAAAAATATGAACACAATATTTATCTGCTTAGTGAGTGCCCGAATAAAACATCAAATGAAATCACACTCATGATCAAAACGTTAAAGAAACCACATGGCATATGAGCTAGCTTAACCTTACTAGCTTAGGTTATACACGCATTCAAATTAAATTCTAACTACAAACTATATCACGCCTTCACAACAAGAAAGAAAGTAAGTGTGTACATTATTGTACTTTATTGAGCCCCGTGGGGAAATTGCTCTCTGCATTTAACCCATTCACTCAGTGAAGCAGTGGGCAGCCATTGGGCGCCCGGGGAGCAGTGTGTAGGGACGGTACCTTGCTCAGGGGTACCTCAGGGTAGCTGTTAAGGGGAATCGAACCCCCGACCTTCCGATCATGGGGCAACCACTCTACCTACTGAGCTATCCCTGCCCTATAATAATGCACACAAGTTGTCTCAGTGATAACAAACAATATTACTCACAGATGATGCCGTTTATCAACTTGTGAAGGCATGGATGGCAACAGATTAACGGAGGTGAAACTGCCTCTGGCTAGATCTTACAGAGTAAAAAAAAAAAATACACAAAAACAACCACTAGAGGGCAAACTGCTGCAGAACAGAAAATGCCTAATGCCAGCACACTCCCCACCTGACATCCCTAGGATGTCAAACTGCACATCACCTGACAGAGTTTCTCTGCAACAGGAGTATAACCTCAGACACTGGCCTTAAGTAAAGTTTTGGAACACTGTCTCTGAAAACTTTCACCTCGACCTTCCTGACCTTTCCATCGTCACTTGGAAAAGTCCTTGTGATCAGTCCTGTGGGCCAGTCATGTCTCTTCAGTGAATCGTCTTTCATTAGAACAACGTCTCCGTCCATGAGATTAGGTCTCTCCGTTCTCCATTTCTTTCGACCTTGTAGACTACTGAGGTACTCCCTTTTCCACCTCTCCCAGAATGTGTTGGCCATGCTTTGAACCTGATGCCACTGACGTCTGAAGATATTACTATCATCAAAGTTACCAGGAGGAACAGGGAGTACAGCAATCTTCTGAGTTAGCAGCATAGCAGGAGTGAGGATGAGAGATTCGTCTGGATCTGTGGACACTGAAGTAAGTGGTCTGGAATTGACAATTGCAGTTACCTCTGCCATAAATGTTGTCAGGACCTCATGTGTGAGCTGAACAGACCCAAGCTTGAGGAACATTGCGTCAAGGATCCGACGTGTGACACCGATCATCCTCTCCCAGCTTCCCCCCATGTGTGAAGAGTGGGGAGGGTTAAACAGCCATACACAGCCCTGATCAGACAGGTAGTTGGACACTTCCTTGTTGTTACAGCCTTTGGGAGTGATCCCAAGCTCTCGACAGGCTCCAACAAAATTAGTACCACAGTCTGACCTTAGCTGTTTGACAGGCCCTCTAACTGCAAAGAAGCGTCTTAGAGCGTTAATGAAACTGGATGAATCCATTGATTCGATGACCTCGATGTGTATGGCACGCACGCTCATACATGTGAAGATGATTGCCCAACGCTTACTGTTGGCTAGCCCTCCACGTGTCCTCCTTGAGGTGACACACCATGGTCCGAACACATCCAATCCAACAAAGGTGAACGGAGGATCTGTACTCAAGCGATCAGCAGGCAGGTCTGCCATTATCTCCTCCTCCTCTCTCCCACGCAATCTTCGACATGTCACACAGTTGTAGACCAAACTGCTGACAGACCGTCTTCCTCCAACAATCCAGAAACCAGCACTCCTCAAAGCGCCTTCCGTCAAGTGTCGTCCTTGATGGCTGACTTGCTCATGGCAGTGTCTGATAAGCAAGGAGGTAACATGATGTTTACCAGGCATGATAACTGGCTGACCCTCTTCTGCTGTGAGCTGTGACTTTTTCAGTCGTCCTCCGACGCGGAGAAGACCTTCAGAATCAATGAAAGGACAAAGCTTGCTGAGAGAACACTGTTTAGGGACCTGACCTTCCTTTTGTAAGCAGTGTATTTCTTCTGAATAGACCTGCCTTTGGACAGCAAGCAAAATTCTGATCCTTGCATGATGCAGCTGGTCTGGACTGAAAAGCAGCTTGCAGTTGTGCCAACTGTGGCAAGGACCTTCTTTTGCTGCCCTTGTAAAGGAATAAGCAATGTGGCAGAGCCTGGCAATAGCTCTGGTGAGTGACCTCCAACTTGAAAACCGCTCAAAGCGTTTACTGCCCAACTGAAATGACAAATTTGTGGCACAAGTCACTACTTCTGGACGTAGTTCCACATCTGTTGCGGGTTCAACTAGGCTGAAAGCTTCCTGTTTTAAGTGACAATGTTGCTTGTCTACAAGAAAGGCTGGTCCAGACAACCAGGAGGAAGCTGCAAGCTGGTTAGCTGGAATCGCTCTAGTTGCATGGTCAGCTGGGTTGACATCAGAAGGAACATAGTTCCATTGGCTTTTGTTGGTTGAACGTCTTATCCTTTGTACCCTGTTATGAACATAGACGTAGAACCGTCTAGAGTCATTAAATATATACCCAAGTACTACTTTACTGTCTGAGAAAAGCTTGATGTCGTCTACCTGAATGTCCAACTCTGCAGACATAACCTCTGCTAGTTCCACTGCAAGAACGGCTGCACAGAGCTCAAGCCTTGGGATGGTGATGTCAGGCTTAGGTGCCAACTTTGTTTTCCCAAACAGGAATCCAACTTCGCTATGTCCTGCAGCATCTGTGACTCTCAGATAAGCAACAGCAGCAATAGCTTTGGTAGATGCATCACAAAAGATACAGATCTCCTTGCTCTGAGCTGTGGAGAGTGGGACCGTTGTGTAGGCCCTTGGGATCTTCAACTCTCTTAGGTCTTGAAGAGATGTACACCACCTCTGCCACTGTTCAAGCTTTTCTCGGGGCAGTGGTGCATCCCAGTCACAAGTCTCAGTGGTGAGTTCTCTCAAAATAAGGCGGCCCTGAACACTGAAGGGAGCAGCGAACCCCAACGGGTCAAATAAGCTGTTGATAGTATACAACACACCCCGACGTGTAAAGGGTTTTTCTGCGCTGTCCACATGGAAAGTTAGAGTATCTGTAGCAAGGTCCCAACCAAGACCCAGGCTGCGCTGCATGGGAGGGGAGTCCTGACCCACGTCCAGGTCTTGCAGGTTGCTAGCTAGATCTTCAGCTGGAAATGCCCTCATGACCTCAACACTGTTAGACACAATCTTGTGTAGTCTGAGGTTGGATTGCGCTAGCATGTCTTGTGCACCTTTCAGCACTTTGATGGCATCTTCTGCACTGAGGAAAGATTTCAGGCCATCATCAACATAGAAATGTCTGTGCACAAAGCTCCTCACTTCGGGTCCATAGTCCTCTTCACCCTCCATAGCCGTCCTCTTCAGGCCATAAATGGCCACAGCTGGCGAGGGACAGTTACCAAACACATGAACCCTCATGCGGTACTCCAGCACTTTGTCATCAAGTTGGTGGTTACGAAACCACAAGAATCGGAGGTGGTCCCGATGATCCTCCCTCACTAGGAAACTGTGGAACATCTGTTGAATGTCTGTCATCACAGCAACTGGGTCCGTTCTGAAACGCATGAGAACCCCAATTAGGGTGTTGTTGAGGTCCGGGCCTTGTAAGAGCACATTATTCAATGAGATGCCTTTGAACTGTGCGCTTGAATCAAAGACGATCCTTATTTTTCCCAGTTTCTGGGTGTGATAGACACCAAAGGAAGGTAAATACCAATACTCTCTGTCAGGCTCTAGTGGAGGAGCTGGCTCAGCGTGTCCATTTTTGAAAATATCCTCCATGAAATCTATGAAATGATGTTTCATCTCCGGTTTCCTATTCAAGGTACGGCGAAGTGACATCAGTCGGCTGAGGGCTTGCTCTCGATTATTCGGTAAACGTGGTCTTGGACTACGAAATGGCAGGGGAGCCACCCAGCTGTTGGAGTCATCTTTCTTGAACTCCTTGTTCATGATGTGGAGGAAGATTTCATCTTCGATGGAGGGTGCCAGCTAATCATCCTCTTTTGAATGGCTGAAGACCAGCTCACCTAAGCTTGGCTGACTGGAAGTCAGTGTGTCGGAGGATATTAGCTGTTCCTCTATGAACTTTTCTTTGCAGATGATCCTGTTCTCACAAGGCTTGAAGTAGCTTGGTCGCCCATTCTCAAGGACATTGGTCTTGAATGTGTTGACAGTCGGCCGGTGAGCCCCACCGAGACAGACGTCACCGACTATTACCCAACCCAGGTCCACTTGTTGGGCATAAGGTTCGTTGTGACGGCCGTTACGCTGACTGCGCACTTTGTGAACTCGGATGATGTCCCTCCCAAGTAACAAAAGTATCTCAGCTGACGCATCAAGAGGAGGGATCCTTTCAGCAATAGACTTGAGATGCTTGTGGCTTTGGGCAGCTTCTGGAGTAGGGATTTCGTCCCTATTATTGGGAATCAGGTTGCACTCAATAAGAGTCGGCAATGATAAGTGCAACTGTCCATCAGCTGACTCCACCATAAATCCAGAGGCCCTTCTTCCAGCAGTCTCTGTGATTCCTGAGCATGTTTTGAGGGTATAGGGGGAAGCCTCACCCTGGATGTCAAACATGTCAAAGAATGCTGATCTGGCTAGCGACACATTGCTTTGGTCATCTAGCATCACGTATGCCCTCACCTTTTGGTCTGGGCGACCCTTCGGATACACACTGACCAGACAGATTTTGGAACATGATTTACCTTTAAGACCCTCACCACACACGGCTGTGCATGAAGAGGCTGCTATGTCAGTGACACACCCGATAGCCTCCCCACCATGCTCTGCAGAGGGTGGTCTGGAACTTGGAGCCCAAGGTGCCGGTCCAGGATGGAGTGCTGCGATGTGCCGGTCGCTGTCACACTCAGAGCAGTGGGTGTCAGCTTTACACTCTTTAGCTTGATGAGTTGCTGAAGCACAACATTTAAAACATATGGAGTGCTCCACCAGGAAGCGTCTTCGCTCTGCAAGTGATCTTTCTCGAAAGCCTCGGCATTTCCTGAGGGAGTGAGGTTTCTTGTGGAGAGGACACTCTCTGTCCAGATCAATGGTGAGTCCTTTGGAGGACTGAGAGGTGGGGGGGTTTCCTACCTCAGTTTTACTTACGGATAAAGGAGGTTTGGATTTCCATTGTTTGGAGAAGGATCCGTCACCTTTGAATGCAGCTGAACTAAAGTTAGCAAAAGCAAAGCTAGGATCATTTCTCATCTCTGCATGGTTATACACAAAGTCCACAAAAAATGAGAAAGGGGGATATGGAACTTGGTGCTCCCTCTTATAGCGAGACCCCTGAGTTATCCACTGTTCTTGGACGTTGTGGGGCAGTTTCTCCGCTATAGGGTTTATTCCCCTTGCAGTGTCTAGGAAGCTGAGCCCTGGCAAATATCCCTCTTGCTTAGCAGCTTCGATCTCTAGGAGCAGGTCTCCGAGTTCTTGAAGCTTCTGGTGATCTCTATTTGAAATCTTTGGGAAGTGGTTCAATCTATCGAAGAGAGAAGCTTCAATGGCCTCTGGAGAGCCATAGCACTTGTCCAGCCTTCGCCAAAGCATGTTCAAACCCATGAATGGATTGTTGACATAAACTGCCCTTATTCTCTTGGCGTGGTGTAGCGACTCCCCACCAAGCCACTTAATGAGCAGGTCCAGTTCTTCACTAGGTTTGAGGCTAAGTCCCTCCACAGCGTTAACAAAGCTAGATTTCCATGACAGATAACTAGCAGGCTGGTTATCAAACACTTTTAGTCCAGCGGTGACAAGGTCTCGACGCGCCAGATATACAGCTAACTCAGATACACCTTGAGCCTCCAGTGGTGAGCCGGGTGGAAGTTGGTTTGTTGAGTCTGTGCAGCGATGTGTGTGCATGGAGGGGACATCTCTATCTGTGTTAAAAGACAGAGGGTCAGGGCGATTCTTTCTCTGGTTGCCTGGGTGCAGGCCTTCAGCCGAGCAAGCAGAAGGATACGGCTGTTGTGTGTCACGTCTGACGCGATGAACTTCGGTATCTGGGAGGTGTCTGTGTTGTGGTACAGAAGCAGCAGCCTCTGTTTCTTTCTCATTTTGAGCTAAAGCATAACTCTGCCCTGAAGAGAAATGTGCTTGGATGAACTCACCAGTTCGCTGTAATGACTGCTTCATTGCTTGAGCATGACTGGCTTTACTCCCAAGGTCACGTGTCTAAATCTGCAGCAGCCTCAAACACTTGAGCCTCTGCTGAGGCAGCCTCAGCTTCACACTCTTCTTTTAGTGCATTCAATGTAGCCTCTATGCGTGCTTTCTCCACTTGCATGTCTATTTGACGTTTTGCATAGGCTGCTCGCGTGCGTGCAGCTTCCGCCTTGGCACGAGCTTTAGCAGCAGCGGCACTAGCTGAAGATTTATTTGAACTTTGCTTGGAAAATGCAGCTGAGGCAGCACACTCTGACCTAACCTCCAGGCTCTGAATATCGGCATCAATAGGGTTTGAGCTGGACATCGTCTTCAAATCCCGTAAAAAGATACAGAAGAAGCGAACGTAGCCTCTTTGATGTTTTTCTTCTACTTACTGGTTACTGGTGGCGAAGAAATAGGCTGCCGAGATTCCTTCAAAGCTTGATGTGATGGTGCATCTTTTCACTGTTCTGTCTGTATAGCTGAGTCTACGTTCACGAGGACAACACTTAGTGAGGACAGAACATCATTACATAACCTAATAACTGTTTTCAGGTATCTGTAGTTTACTTGAGTAGTAACTATTTTTTACTTCGTACATTTTTAAACAAATATCTGAACTTTCTACTTCTTAAAAGTAGAAACGTCCTCCAAAGACCTGCTTTCTTTTTTACTATCACTTTTAAGTTAAATGAGTACTTCAACTTTTACTGGAGTAGTTTTTAATAGTAGTAGTTTTCCTTAAACACAAGTACAGACTTGGTGTACTTTGCTGATTCTTACAATGATTCAGTTCTGATTCACAAATTCAGTTTTGACTCAGTCAGAAATATTATAATCATGATTATTTATCTTGGATTTCACTGTTGATAGAACCTCTAAACCTTGTAAAGTAAAAACATTTAATTCCAAATGATTTGAGTCTTTCTCTGCCACTACAAACTCCGTGTAAACTACTGTGGTATAAAAACAAAGCTGAGACTTCATCAGAGGTGGAAACATCAGGTTAAGGATCCACACTTTGTGTTTACATGTTTTCATGATTACATGATTTCACTCTGATTGGCTCATTCATAATTATTCTGTTCCAGCTGCTGGAGGACAACATCATCACTTTTTTGAACGAGCTGAAGAAGATCCAGAAGGTTCTGAGTCCAGATTACCCAGAATGCTTAGAGAGTCAGAGGGAGGATGAGGAGGAGAGGAGCAGAAAGGCACTTGTGACAATCACAGTGAACTTCCTGAGGAGACTGAAGCAGGAGAAGCTGGCTGAGCGTCTCTATTGCAGTAAGAGCATTTCTGTAAGCGTTTAAGCTGATTGATGACTACAACAGTCATTAAACAACCACTGCTGTCCTACCGAGAGACTTCAAAGCTCATGTGGGCAATGACAGTGAGTCCTGGAGGGGCGTGATTGGGAGGAACGGCCTCCTGGATCTGAATCCGAGTGGTGTTTTGTTTTTGGACTTCTGTGCAAATCACAGTTTGTCCTTAATGAACAGCATGTTTGAACATAAGGGTCCATAAGTGCATGTGGCACCAGGACGCCGCAGGATGCTGGACAGACCTGGCACAACTAAACGTGCGTGTGAACGCCTCACAGAGGCCCTGGTCTGCAAGACCTTGAACATACACCTCTGGCAGAGCTTCAGCTGCAGTCTGAGGCAGACTGGTGCTCTACTTGCACTGTGTATAGTGCGGGTGGAGCACTGCTGACGTCGACAGAGAATATTGTCGGGCGGTGGAAGGAATACTTTGAGGACTTCCTTAATCCCATTGGCTTCCTCCTCCTGTAGAAGAAGCAGAGGCTGTGGATGAGGGGATGACTCGCCTGTCTCCGGGGGCGAGGTCCCTAAGAGAGATAAACGACTCCTTGTTGGGTACACTGGAAACCCGAATAAGTCCAGTGAACTCAACATTTATGAGGAAACTGATTATATAATAGTTTTAAAGTTAACTTACAGTGAACTTGTAGTTTTTAAGTAA
This sequence comes from Mchenga conophoros, assembly GCF_057382185.1. Taxonomy (NCBI): domain Eukaryota; kingdom Metazoa; phylum Chordata; class Actinopteri; order Cichliformes; family Cichlidae; genus Mchenga; species Mchenga conophoros. The sequence goes on along the minus strand of NC_140528.1, from coordinate 8,521,123 downwards.
GTTAAAAAATATGACCTGAATAAGATCAAGGAATTGAACTACCTCCAACCTGTAACTTAGTATTTAAGTAACTTACAAAGTTTAATTTCACTAAACTTGTATATTTTACTTTATTTGAACTTTATTTCATTACTTTACTAACTTAAATATTATAACTTATATAAACTCTAATTACCTATTAAAGCGCATGCTAAGTCTAACCCTTCATAGACAGGGTCTTTCTGTAAAGAAAGAAAGCTGAGACAGATTTGCAATTGCAAGTTTATTTCTACAAAACTTTACATACTTCTGCATTTGGACATGTTTTTAGTGCTTATTGTACAACGTGTACAGTGAAAATGTTAAACAATATAGTGCTTCAGCCTTTTCTTTGGCTCTCTTTTAAAAATAATTCTGGAAACAACATAAAAAAAAAGTATCAACCTGATGCTGTTATAATTTAATAAAAAACATTTTTATAAACATTTAAACCAAATAAATAGTCTCAGTCTACTCTTTAGCTTTTCCCTTAAACTTCAACATAAATAGTTTTTTTTATAACAAATAATCTTTTTTCTCCAGTTGTTCCCTTTTAAAACTTTTAAAAATAGAAACATTTAAAACAAAAAATATGTATGAGCATTTTCTTCCACGTTTTCATTATAAGACTAAGTTAAATAGAACACCCACCATATAAAAAAAGCTATCTAGAGGCATGTTTGTCTCAGTCTGTCTCAGGCTGTGGGGAACAGATAGCAGCAGATGTCCTAAACCTACAGATCTTTGTATGAAACTTTACTACAGTTTAGTGCAACTAGTCATGCGAGCCATCAACTTCAGTGGAACAGTTTGAATTTTGCCAGCAGTATAGTGCCAGCACCTGTACGTGCTACTCTGGCAGTAAAAGATTGTTTTTGAGGCGAAGAAGACATGGTTTCAACTGTTTACCATCCTCAAGGCCCATCATGAATTTCTGGATGAATGTGTTAACCAGGCTTTTTGGATAGTCCAGATGTAAGACATAAAACAATCGGAACAACAAGACAAATGCATCAGCCCACTTGGGAATGTCGCCAACCACAAGCTCATCTTCCACTACAGCTGCTGCACTGACTACAACATTATTAAAACACAATAAAAAAAAAAAAACTTACCTCGGAGCTTAGCGATAACTGTGTTTAATGCTCAAATCCCACTTCAAGCTGTTCGAACGAAAAGAAAAACCACAACTGAGACAGCTAGCTTAGCCCACATTTACACCGCAGCGGTTATTAGGTTAATATGTAAAACATATTTCGCCAAAACGTAACCATTACCATATCACAACGCTTATGGTGAAAATAAGTAAACCACTGGCAATAATAATTCCCAACAACTGGTACGTGGCTGCCACTGGCATTTTAGGCAGACCCAGGACACAATGGAAACATTATATCTCTTGGCTTGCCTGGGAACACCTTGATGTTCCCCCAGACAAGCTGGAGGAAGTGGTCATGAAGAGGGTTGTCTGGGCTAATCTGCCTAGGCTGCTGCCTCCTTGACCGGCCCTGGATAAGCGGAAAAATATAAATGGATGGATGGATGACTAGAACATTTGTTATTGTCTTAAGAGATTGACCAACATGTAGCCAAATATCCATGCTTTAAAGAAATGAGACGTAATGTTTTGCATTCTTTTTCCAGAACATTTTCCTACGGTATGTCACCGTAACCTTAAATCCACCCTGAAGAAGAAGTTCCAGTGTGTGTTTGAGGGCATCGCTAAAGCAGGAAACCCAACCCTCCTGAATCAGATCTACACAGAGCTCTACATCACAGAGGGAGGGACTGCAGAGGTCAATGATGAACATGAGGTCAGACAGATTGAAACAGCATCCAGGAAACCAGACAGACCAGAAACAACCATCAGACAAGAAGACATCTTTAAAGCCTCACCTGGAAGAGATGAACCAATCAGAACAGTGCTGACAAAGGGAGTGGCTGGCATTGGGAAAACAGTCTTAACACAGAAATACAGCCTGGACTGGGCTGAAGACAAAGCCAACCAGGACATCCAGTTCATATTTCCATTCACTTTCAGAGAGCTGAATGTGCTGAAAGAGGAAAAGTTCAGCTTGGTGGGACTTGTTCATCACTTCTTTACTGAAACCAAAGAAGCAGGAATCTGCAGCTTTGAAGACTTCCAGGTTGTGTTCATCTTTGATGGTCTGGATGAGTGTCGACCTCCTCTGGACTTCCACAAAACTACAATCCTAACTGACCCTAGAAAGTCCACCTCAGTGGATGTGCTGCTGATAAACCTCATCAGGGGGAAACTGCTTCCCTCTGCTCGCCTCTGGATAACCACACGACCTGCAGCAGCCAATCAGATCCCTCCTGACTGTGTCTGCATGGTGACAGAGGTCAGAGGGTTCATTGACCCACAGAAGGAGGAGTACTTCAGGAAGAGATTCAGAGATGAGGAGCAGGCCAGCAGGATCATCTCCCACATCAAGACATCACGAAGCCTCCACATCATGTGTCACATCCCAGTCTTCTGCTGGATCACTGCTACAGTTCTGGAGGATGTGCTGGAAACCAGAGAGGGAGGACAGCTGCCCAAGACCCTGACTGAGATGTACATCCATTTCCTGGTGGTTCAGGCCAAAGTGAAGAAGGTCAAGTATGATGGAGGAGCTGAGACAGATCCACACTGGAGTCCAGAGAGCAGGAAGATGATGGAGTCTCTGGGAAAACTGGCTTTTGATCAGCTGCAGAAAGGAAACCTGATCTTCTATGAATCAGACCTGACAGAGTGTGGCATCGATATCAGAGCAGCCTCAGTGTACTCAGGAGTGTTCACACAGATCTTTAAAGAGGAGAGAGGACTGTACCAGGACAAGGTGTTCTGCTTCATCCATCTGACTGTTCAGGAGTTTCTGGCTGCTCTTCATGTCCATCTGACCTTCAGCAACTCTGGAAAAAATCTGCTTGAACAGAAACAAATAACCTCCAAGAGTTTTAGCTTTTTAAACCAAAAAGAATCTTTTCACCAGAGTGCTGTGAACAAGGCCTTACAGAGTCCAAATGCACACCTGGACTTGTTCCTCCGCTTCCTCCTGGGTCTTTCACTGCAGACCAATCAGACTCTCCTACGAGGTCTGCTGACACAAACAGGAAGTAGCTGGCAGACCAATCAGGAAACAGTTCAGTACATCAAGGAGAAGCTCAGTAAGAATCTGTCTGCAGAGAAAAGCATCAATCTGTTCCACTGTCTGAATGAACTGAATGACCGTTCTCTAGTGGAGGAGATCCAACAGTCCCTGAGATCAGGACGTCTCGCCACAGATAAACTGTCTCCTGCTCAGTGGTCAGCTCTGGTCTTCATCTTACTGTCATCAGAAGAAGATCTGGATGTGTTTGACCTGAAGAAATACTCTGCTTCAGAGGAGGCTCTTCTGAGGCTGCTGCCAGTGCTCAAAGCCTCCAACAAAGCCCTGTGAGTAAATCTGTGATCATGTTTATTTTTAAAATGTTGATTAAAAGTGGTCATAGATTTCTTCCATGACAGATCCATGTCCTAAAACCATGAGCCAGCCTAGTTGTATAGTATAAAAGAAAAAAGGAGAACTTTTGACCACAATATTGTAACTTGAATACTTTTGATACAGCCTTTAAAAATAAAATTTATGAACAGAATCGGTGACAATGGGCAGCCCTGGTGGAGCCCATCACCCACCGGACTTATTGCTATCAAACGTATTGCCGGCTATGCCAACCAAGCTCTTGCAGTGGTTGTAAAAGGATCGAATGGCCCGTAGCAATGGCCATAAAATGTTTCTCAGTTTTATTATTTTCAGTCACATCTGTTTTTGATTATTAACTGAATATTTTAAAATTCAGGCTTTTTATGTTATACAAAACATCATATTTTCTTATGATGTCTTGTATTGATTCTGAAGGAATAGTTTTCATCAGTATCGCAGATACCAGCCTGAATTTTACTTTGTATTGGATCAGAAAGGAAATCAGTGGCATCACACATCACTTACAGCAACTTCAGTACCTCTTCATTTTAATAAACTGGGGGAGGTGCACCAAGATTCAGTATGAGATAAAGAATTATTTTTAACTGTAAGGTTGGAGAAATCTGTTGTTGGAAATTGGAAGAACAGGTCATCTTAAAAATCACTGCATTGTAGTTTTATTCAGGCCCCTTCAATCTGTGATCGCTGTTGCTTTGCATTGTAAATGCTACTATTACAAAAGTCACAAATATTAGTGTATGTGTGTGCTATTGGGTAAGAAACCAAAAGAACAGAATCTACCAGCACCTCACTGATTTCTGCTTAAAAACAACAAAAAAGCAATAAAGCTCTGATTTGTTTGGTTGATCTTCTCTCCCTTCCCGCTTGATTTCAGACTGAGTGGTTGTAACCTGTCAGACAGAAGCTGTGAAGCTCTGTCCTCAGTCCTGAGCTCCCAGTCCTCCCATCTGACAGAGCTGGACCTGGGTAACAACAACCTGCAGGATTCAGGACTGAACCTTCTGTCTGCTGGGATAAAGAGTCAATACTGCAAACTGGAAACGCTGAGGTCAGATCAAGCAATATCGATTTTTCTTTTCATCAATTAACATCATTTAATCAATTTCATTTGGAAAAAATTAACATTGAGCCAGTGTATTTTTTTTTTTAATGAATCCATGCAAGTCACAGTAAACTGCCACATTTGTCTTTTGTAACATGAGGCATAAGGATTCCAGCATGTCCTGAAACAGTGTTGAAATATTGTAAATGTAGTAGCTCCTCATGGCACCATGAATATACTTGAACACAAGTGTTTCATGTCTTCTTGTCATCCTTTCTTCAGACTGAGTGTCTGTAACCTGTCAGACAGAAGCTGTGAAGCTCTGTCCTCAGTCCTGAGCTCCCAGTCCTCCCGTCTGACAGAGCTGGATCTGGGTAACAACAACCTGCAGGATTCAGGACTGAAGCTTCTGTTTTCTGCAGTGGAGAGTCCAAAGTGTACGCTTGGGATTCTCAGGTCAGGATTCAGTCTTTTCTGATGATGATTTAAAACCTGAGTCAGGTCGATAAATGGCTTACTCATTTACAACAGACATGATTTGTTAAATCACCTTATATATGTGTGCTTAAGTTTTGTGGTGCTCTGATTTATTGCCCGTGCTGTCTTTCAGTTCAGCTTTGTCGAGTCTCTGGTAGGATTTCTTTTACATGACCTGTGTAAAAACAAAACAGGAAACACATTAAGCTGAAGTAAGATGCACAATTTGACAAATGAGGCACAAATAATGTTGCTGCTTTCTGGAAAGTGCGTCTAAGAAGACCCAATGGAGAAAGTGAAGAGAAAAATCAAAGATTAAGAAGAAGAAAATGGCAGAGGCAGTTTCTCTTGGACTGCCTGCAGATGGGGCGAGACTCTAGAAACAGGGATGATTGGAGAAAATGTAAAGAGGCCATATGATAAACAAGGAGATGAATACTCTGGTGTTCTGGGGATAGTGGGAGTGAGAGGGAGAGATGCCAGTAAATGATTTCAGAGAATCAGAGCTAAGAAACCAAAGCAAGTGGGAAACTACAAACATGTGGACAGACTCATAATTAGGCCAAAGACACATTAAAACAATTATTACAGGTTTAGAAACGGATGGATATGAAGGAGCTTAGCATGAATTTGCATTGAGGAAAGAATAGCAACGAGCATCAGAGGAAACAGTTAGGAAAACTAAAAGGATGTACTGGCAGGAATACTGCAGTACTTTAGGAAGAACTACACCAGTTCAGAATGTGTGGAGTACAGTAAAGAACATGAATGCAGACAGGAAACAACAGCAGCTGTTGTAAAGTAAATTCAAACTCCTTCATTAAATGCAACTGGTTGAGTTGAAAACAATGGAGACTGATTGTGTTACGTTGTTTATTCTCTATAGAAATGGAGCAGAAGGAGTGCATGCAGAGCTGGACGTGGGCTGAATATACATGCGTGTATCTGTGTTGTCTGTGAGCAGAGAAAACAAAGCGCTGGAAATGTCCAGTGTATCATAAGCCAGCCAGTCCTGTTACTGCAATTCACTTCTTCACCAGAAAGTGTCACCATCAGGCTTCAACAGCAGTTTCCAGTATTAATAGTGTTAATGAGCTCCAGGTAGTATGGATGGGAAAATGTAGAGATGCTGGGCAAACAATATGATCAAATCCACAGTGGGAATAATTGAAGTGATGACGGCAGGTGTAGAGAACAAAAATGAATCATATTGAAATGTTAAATCAGGAAAATCCTGGAGAAGAGGATAGTTCTAATGTTCAGTTTGTAATGTTTGAATTCAAAGCAGCTCTTAAGTGCATAAAAATGACTTCACCTGGGAAGGATCAGGTGTGTTACATCATGATGAAGCAGTTAGAGGAGGCTCTGCTGCTCTTCTATAATAGAATATATCAGGAAGCTGGAAAGAACTGTGAAAGCAGGGAAAGACCCCACTAAGACCACAGGTTATAGGCCTACAGCTCTAACATCTCATCCAGGGAAAGTCATGGAAAGACTGTCAGTGGACAGACTGATGTATGTGACTGAAAGAAGGCAGCTGTTTGCACCTTCTCAGCAGGGGGAGGAACACCATGGACCCAGCAGTCAGTTACAGTCAGAGATGAGGAAAGCTCAGTGCATTAGGAGATGAGGTGTGGTTTGTATCAGCCAACTTAAATGATGGAAATGAAGGAGCTGTTCCTGGTTAATATTCTGTGTTTGCTAACAGTACCACAGACCCAGGCCTAATCTGTCATCTGTTAAGACGTCCAACATCTCCTCATTTATTGGTGGATAATCCACTAACTTGTTTTAATGCACAAGTTCATGTGATGTGTGTGGCTCGCTGCTGCTGATACAAAGTTGGAGGTAAACAGGTCGGCTAAAAAAGCTGAAGGGAGATGGCTCATAACAAATGACCGCCACTTTATTAGGTCACGGGTGAACTGTACCTGAGACAGTGGGCACTGTGTACCGAATAAAGTGTCAGCCATGGTAAATGTGTTTCCAAGAGGAGAAAACCAGCTGGCAGCAAAGGCAGGGAGGTGTCCTTTCCACCTAAACAGGAGAGGAATATAAAGATAATGAAGGTCACGGTTTGTATTTCATTCAGTACAGTGATGTACTGATCTAGGATCAGTCCAATCATCAGCAGTTTGATCCACGTATGGATTGAAGTGTGTTTGTGAAAATGTTGGACTGTTCCTTTATCAGTGTGTAACAGTGTGTGTGTGAGAGCCATGTAATGTCCATGTGTGCATGCTGACTGTGCTGCTCTGACCCCCCTCCTCCTTTCAGGGTGGAGCCTGCTGGAGTCCGATGGTTGAGACCAGGTCTGAGGAAGTGTAAGTGTGTTTTTAATGGGATTCATGAAAACAAAGCAGCACACATTCAACCATCTTCATCATGTCAGGAGTCAACATCAAAGTGTCAATCAATGAACAGATGATGGATCAATAACTGCAGCTGGATTGTGTTTGTTCTCTCCATCAGATTCCTGTCAACTCACAATCGACACAAACACAGTGAACACAAAGCTCCAACTGTCTGACAACAACAGGAAGGTGACATGTGTGAAGGAGGTTCAGTCATATCCTGATCATCCAGACAGATTTGATGGTTTTTATCAGCTGCTGTGTAGAAATGGTCTGACTGGTCGCTGTTACTGGGAGGTCGAGTGGAGAGGAGACGTTTGTATATCAGTGAGTTACAGAAGCATCAGAAGGAAAGGAGGCAGTGCTGACTGTTGGTTTGGATACAATGATCAGTCCTGGAGTCTGTACTGCTCTGATGATGGTCCTCAGTCTGTCTGGCACAATAAAATACAAACATCCTTCTCCTCCTCATCCTCCTCTGTCTCTAACAGAGCAGCAGTGTATGTGGACTGTCCTGCTGGCACTCTGTCCTTCTACAGAGTCTCCTCTGACACTCTGATCCACCTCCACACCTTCAACACCACATTCACTCAAACTCTTTATCCTGGGTTTAGACTCGGTTCCTTGTCTCGTGGTTCCTCAGTGTCCCTGTGCTGAGTGGAGTGTAAAGAGTGTCTCCTGTTACAGAAACACTCTGACTGTTGAACAGATAGTTCAGTCTGTACATGTCTGTCTCTTTCACTCACAAACACGTTTTCAGATTCATGGATTCAATCAGTTGATGTTTGAAACTCTTCTAAATGATTCCTTGTAAACTTCTTCCTCTTCAGTCACAAACAAACAGGAAGTGATGTCACATGTGTTCCTGTCCACACAGCAGAATGAGTCTATTGCTGACAGTGATGTACAAACAGAGTGAGCATTTCTGAGGCCCAAAATAAACTGAGTAGTTCACTGAATGAACAATGGACTGTGAGCTCAGTTCCTTCATCATTAGTATGGATTATATATGTATATGTATTATATTAGTATCATATATATCAGGTGCTGCTGCTTTCAGTCATTGTGCAAATGTGCTGTTTGTAAGCTTGTAAAGCTGCAGTCAGCTGAGACTGAAGAAGTCACCTGATCAGTGAGCAAACGTTTCTGAAAACGTCCAGATGAACAGAATCAACCTTTTGGGATCAGCCAGCAATGCAGCATCATTGTTGTTCAGCTTCAGAGGTTTGCAGGAATGAACTGATGACCAGAAACAGCTGCAAAGTCCAAGAAAATACCAGCTGGAGTTCAGCTGCATTTGAAGAAGTCAAAGAAAAGTAAGGATGGCAAAGGGCGACGTTTTCTTCCAAAGAGCTGCAAACATGGTCGACGCCTCATTAGAAGAATCATCTGGACATTTGTGAGGAACTCTAACCAAGAAAGCAACGTCACACAGATCCAACAGACAGTTTCCATGACTGCAAGTGTTGAGTGGAAAAATGCTACATTGCATTATTGCATCCTCTCACCACAGGAGGCGCTGTTGGCACCACTGATTGCTGATCAGCTGTTCTCTGATGATCTGATTGATACTGTGAATAACGGGACTCACTGAACTCTGTGACACAGTGAAGATTACAGAGTTTAACTTCACCCTTTAAGACTGACCACAGAACCAAGTCCGCCAGAGCTTTTGTTATATTTTTACATGCTGTGGAGCCATTTGTGGGAGCATTTCAAGTTGCTATACATCAATACAACTGTTATAGCCCTAATTTTAATAATATGTATGCATTAAGTCCATAGTAACTACATAAATTGCAAAAAAAACCTCTGCTCATCCATCTCTGTGAGTATCAGGATACATTTGGTTCATAATACACAGAAAAATCAGAGTTATTACCTGTAATAAATGTGAAAGATTCCTGCAGTGATAACCAGGCAGGACTGAAACACATCCAAGCTGTCACCACGGTAACAGCACCGTCCATCCACAGGTGAGGGGAGGAGCAAAAAGAGGGACTTTGACCATTTTATACTAAAAACACTCAACTAATGTTTCTAATATGAAACAAATAAGCCCACATTAATGTGAGCGTTTATTAAATAATAATAATGATGATTTCCTCCTGATCTCATTTCCACAGCAGAGAAAACTGTGGTGTATATTGAGGTGGAGGGTGTGGTCTGTGGCTCAGGTGTAGAGTGAGGGTGGGGTGCACCACAGCAGCATGCTGGGACTGCTGAGGGTGGAGGAGGGAGTGATGATGACATCAGAGCTGCAGCACAGAGACCAGTGAACACACAGTCTGTTCATCTTTGCATAGATACAATATACAGCACAATATTGAATGACAGACACGCTGTGGGAGCTTCCACAGATACACTGACGTCAGCATCCAGAGTCCTCCTGCTGCTCCCCCCTCAGAGCCCCGTGATCAGCACCAACACATTCAGTTAGATGACAGAGTCCAGCTGCAGCTAGAATCAGCTCCCCTCTGTGAACAACAGCACAGCGTCAGTGTTTCACACTCAGTGAAAGGAGGAAACAGCAGAAGAACACCATGTGTGCTACGTTTCCCAGGACACACTACAAACTGCACAAATACAGAGCAGCACGTGGAAGGACCTGGAGCTGCATTTACAGAGCTGCAGACAGCGTGATGTCCTGTATGGACAGGTGGAAGGAACCAAGTCCTCAGCTGGAACACTCGTGTTTGTCCACAGACAGGAAACACAGCAGGAAACTTCCTCACAGAAGTGCAGCTCATGGATAACACACTTCCTGTCAGTCAGAATGAGGCTGCAGCCAAACACAGAAAGGTGTTTTTGTCCAGATGAGCCCAGAGAAGAAACACGAGTGTTCACAGACATCAGAAGCTCAGAGAGGTGAAACATGAGGTTGGAGTCCTCGTCAGCATCCAGAAGAGCTGCTGTGAAACCCTGAGTACTCATGACAGACTCTGATGGCACAAACACATCATGATTCAAACAGAAAGACAAACATGGAGCTCCTGATCCTCCTGCATGAGAACAAGCTGACATGAGCGCTGTGTCTGAGAGTGTCTCCCTGTCACAGTGACAATAACACAGCTGCTGCTCACAGTCATTAAACTGACCTGAGGTCAGCTGTGCTCCTTACATATGAACCATGTGACCTCACATCAGTGCTGTGGATGACTGTAGTCATAGAAGAGTAGAGCTGTAGCAGGTGGTGTGAGGAGGAGGTGGTGTATTCTAGTTAACGCAGTACTGAAACACTCCAGCAGAGGGCGCTGTTAAGTCCTTATTGTAACACAGTTACTGTGTGCAGTTAGACTTCATACATAATCTGAACTTATTTCCATCAGACATGCTGTCAGTAAATGATTGGTTTCTATACATTTCTAAACACAAAACCTCTTCACACTTCTAACATGCACATTTACACAACTAAATGGCAGTATTGATGAAAAGAAACACATTCAACAAATCCATTTAAACCTTAAAACAAACAAAAGGAAGCATCTCTATGGACAAACAAACCCCTCCACTTGGTTTGACCTGCTGATGTCATGTGTGACATCAGCAGGACTTTAAAATGAGGAAATGCCGGGCGGGCGTTTCCCCACACCTGACCCTCATGAAGACTGAAAAGACAAACAAAGTAAGAACAAATGACTTAATCTGTAACATAATAAAATGTAAAGAAACATGTAACTGAGTATTCAGCTTCATTTGCAGAATGTTTGATTTGCCAGCAACTGAATGCTTCCACACACAAACCCGGCATAGTGAGTGAAGCAATGTTACTTAACAAATAGCAAATCATAGCAAATACATAGAAACAGAATAATGTGTTTAATATGCAAAAGAAGAAGAAGAAGTAAACACATATGGGACAAATGGAGACCATTGCAGCTCATCCACCAGTGGGGTAAAAAGAGCAACCAAGAAAGTGGCAGCCTGCACGGCCACAGATGTGCTGCAGGAGCTAGAAGCTCTACCCATGGAGAAACTCCTGGAGAACCTTGCTAAGCCTAACAGGGGACAGGTACTTCTGCCCAACCTGGCAGCCACAAAGTGAACTCATTTAGGTAAAGATAACCACATGCACCTAACCAGCCTGCACCAGCCTGACATTTCTTCCTCCTAAGTAAAAACCAATGGATGGATTGAACTTAGAGTCTCAGCTCAGTTTTCTATTTTGACCACCTACACCCCAAGATACTCTTTTAAAAAGTGTTGTTTTCAGATCCCTTTGAAGTTCATAAAGGGCCTGTTCATTTTCATTCAGATGTTTTATTACATAAATGTTACTGTTTTCTTTTGATTTATGCTCCCACTACACTGCACCTCTACAAACAACAATGCCACGGACTGTCAGCTGCTTTTACATGCTGTGAACATGAGTAGGTTTGATCAGAGTTTCAATTACCAAAGAAAAGACAAACTGAGCAAAAAGAAGGAAAAAAAGACCAACTTCTTCCCAACTGACAAGAAAAATACTCGTCATGTTTTCATAATAAAGGATCAGGCTCCCCATTTATGACAGCTTGGACCAATAATGTATGTTACACTGATGCTACTGTAGAGACAGGGTCAACATCTCTATTTAAATATAATTAATATACAAAACACAATAAAAGTTATACATGAATTATTCATTATTTTTACTATTGATAAAATTCATGTATGCTAATCAAAGTTATACATGAGTAACGACATTATTAATAATGATTAATAATAATAATTCTAATGCCAACACGATGACTGTTCATAGCTCCTGCTTTGAAATACTGAACTTAAACATTGACCTGATGAAAGATCACAATTCACAGTGGCCCACTGTCAGAATCATTCTGAATATAAACTCATCGAGTTAATCTGAACCTTTCTCAAATGTGCTGTGAATAAATGCTGCTGCAAGCCACTGTGGGAAAGCTGTGTTATTATCATGGAAACATCTGTGACACATCCACAGAGGACGAGGACACAAAGGGACGACACGCAGAGGCTGTGTTAAAGTCAAAAATCCAAATCTTTAGTCCTAAACAGGCAGTGGTTACAAACAGGAAGACGAGCAGTCCATTAAACAGTCTACAGGGTCAAACATACAGAGAATTCAAACAGCTATTAAAAACAAATAACTGGACACTGAAAAACTTCAGTGATGTGTGAGGCACCAAAGGGAAGCAGCTGAGTATATTCAATGAATTCTCTTCAAATACAAAGACAGAAACTCCTACAGGCAGCATGCAAACTGAGCAGGATACACAAAGATCAGAGATTACAAAAGAAATCAGAAAAGGATTTCAAACTTACTGAGAGCAAGGCCTCTGTTACAAATCTGTCTAATAGAAAAACATGCTGTACAGATACAATACGCTCAGTGTTCATGGTCATTTAAAAACTGGCTCTACCTGAACCACTTCAATATTTTATGAAGTCACTGAGTCGACCATTTCTACAGTTTGTTTCCTTCATTGCAGTTAGAGTGCGGCTGGTAAGGATGAAAACACACACAGAGCGTAAATTGTCTTTGTTAGTAACAAACGTCAGCAAAGAAAAGACAAAACACACAAACACTCTCATGATATTCATGAATCATCAGAAAGCATCCAAACATTCTGCTCGTGGACTTTTACAGTCTTATTTGCACTCGCTCATCTTCATAATCATCCTGATCAATACATGACAGGGGAGGCTTTGAGGTAGGCGGGGCTCTCTGCTGATGTCAGCATGAAAGGCAGGACCAGCGTCTGCCACATGTTGGTGAAACATCACAGTACACTGGCGTGGTTTCCTTTCCAGATGTTGGACGTTTGACACTTCAACGTTGAGGCCAACAAGAAGACACAGTTTTGGGTCGGGTTGCTGCAGGGTTTCTAACTGAGCAAAAGCAGAAGCACACAGACCAACAGGGATCAGATGCTGAGTGTTAGAGGAACATCTGTGCTGATCACTCAATGCTGCTGTGGTCTCTTGTTGAAGTTGGCTGGTGGGACAGTCTAATAGTGATATCCTGCCCATCGGAGGAACACTTTTAAAAACACATGCAATACTTTGTTTGTATTACAGTCACAGTTTATGTTATTTTTGTCCTTTAAAAGTGTTGCTGTACTATAAAGTCCTATAATTTGAGGCTAAAATGGCTCAGAGAGTCTCTCTCTCAGAGGATCTCCTTTAAAGTGGAGACGGCTTTATCCGCTGATCCACGTCACTTTACCTGGATGTTTTCTTTGAAGCTGGATGAAGACTCCTCTCCCTCACTCCTGCTGCAGCTGTGTGGTCCAGTTGGCCTCTGAGGTCACAGTCAACATCTGTAGCAGAAGAGGGGAAATAAAAGTCCAGGTTACCAAAACTGGGAGCTTTTCCAAAATAGAGCGTAACTGGACTTTTTCAGCCTTACAGGCAGATAGTCGTCTGAAGCTGCAGCTTTTTAGCTTTTTCCAATCTCTGCTCTCGGCTTTCTTTGAGAACATGTCTGCTTTCTTGGCATGGGTCTGTCTGCTGTTGGTGAAGAGACTAAATCCACATACTCGCTACTAAGATCTCCTCAAGTAGTCTCAACCAGATTACAGTTTAAGAGTAAATGTCTCCTGAGAGTTTCACCTTGGGGAGATGCTGTCTTGCTAACATGCAATCATGAGCATTAATCTATGAGGTGAAAAAGTAATTTTAAAAGCTCCAGCCACAAGTTTTATTTCATCTGTGTTTTGGTCAGAGTCCCATCAGACCTCCAGAATGGTGTCAGAGTGTTTTCTATCCACGTGATGAGCACAGGCCTCAGGTCCAGACCTCCACGGGCACCATAGCCTCTTTGGAGCTAATAGGTGCAAGAAGGTTTTGTTGGGATAGGAACTGAAGAGGAAACTGACGAGGAAGGCAAGGATCTTCTTCAGCTCCTCCGAGCCGGGACCTCTTTGTGTAGGCCAGCATTGGCCAGGTAGCCCTCCAGCATCGCTGGATGGCCGACAGTGGAAAACCTAGAGGAGTAGGAGAGAAACAGCAGCTTGGAGCATGTCTTTATACTGTTTAGTTTTTAGAGCCACAGACTTTCTTTTAATGTCATTGTTCAGGATCTATGACTGATTATGTATTTATTGTATTCCTCCATGACTGTGTGACAGCAAGTGGAAAAAACCAGCTTCACCTTTGTTGATATGCTTGTAATTTTAATATTGATTAAATGGCCCATGAAATAATAGAAAGCTCATATATGAAAATGTATTTTAAGAAGTAAAATGTTAATCTGAGTACAAAGGAGTACACTCACCTTCTGGTAGATGGAGGTGTAGCGAGCGCTGGTGAACATCCAGGCCTCCTCGTAGAACTGATCACTGATTGGATCCAAAACATCGATGGAGGATCTGTGTAAGCGCTGAGGATCGTCCTGATGGACAGAACAGAAGGAGAGTGAGACAAGTGAAGATATACTAAACAACACTGTGACATGAACTGAGCCACACACAGTTTGATTCACAGGTGATTGACACATTATTTGACCACGGGCAATCTTTTCTGGTTTGACGCCGTCTTTGTAGCCAGAAACCAGCTCTCTCCTCGGCTTCCTCCACTACACGCTTCCCCCACGCCAGTCTCCTCCGTCACTATAAAGGGGAGAGTCATGAGCTCCATCACCCTCACCTGTGCCGTCCAACGTCCCGCCACCAGCCTCCACTGCAGCAGGCCAGAGACCACACCCCTGCCACAATAAGTAAAAGTATAGCCTTGCTGTACCCTTGATGCTAAATGTGCTAAATTAACCGCTGCCTTTGCCCCTTTGGGATTATTCTTATGTCACTGGGATGTTGACCTTTGACCTTCACATTAGAGAGATGGGCAGACATAATTAGTGTATGAATTTTAAAGTAACAGGTAATAAAGAGAGTGTAGCAAATGTAATCAGGTTTATTACTCTGTATCACACATGAGTGCCCGAGGGAGGCGGGGCTGACTGGGGAGACACAGGAAACAGAGAGACAGGGCTGACTCGACATGAAACGATGAAACGTGGGACACGGGAACAGAAACTAAGGAGGAGCAGCCGGGTGAAGGGCTGCTCCTGCCGGGAGCGGTGGAGGAGCCGCTCCAATCGGAGGCCGAGGACGAGGCGGGCGAGGGTCTATACCTGCCGGAGGCAGAGGAGTCGCTCCACCAAGAGGTGGACGAGGGGCTGTGCCTGCTGGGGGCGGAGGCGCAGTGCGGGGAGCCGCTCCAAACGGGAGTGGCGGAGGCGGTGGCGGAGCAGCTGTGCGAGGAGACAGAGGTCCCTGCTCCAGGGCAGCCGGAGTTGGAGGCAGAGGAGCGGGACAGCCCCGCTAGGCCGGGGGTTGGCGGGCTGGCTAGTCCAGCCTCGCTGCCACCTCAGACGTCACACCACACAACCACCAACCCCTGAGTCCCCGTGTTTTAACACGGCGGGCGTGATTGCGGATGCCGTGCAGGTGCGTCCGCATGGCACCGCAGACCACGCCCCACCACACTGATAAATAAGAAGAACAAAAACCAAGAAAAACAAGAGTCAAAGAAAACCAAAAACACAAAGCATTGGGCCAGGACCCACTGCTGTGACATTTATATGTGATAAAAACATTAAAAACTGCTCACATGTTGAAATCTTTCTACGTATACTTTAGGTTCAGCTCTCCAGCCTGGCATTTGGTTAAGCATTATTCAAACATTTGATTTTGTTTAACTGGTTTTAATTATAGTTACTTTTTGTGAACATTTGTTGCAGCATTTAAAAATACATCATTTATTTTCAAACTTTTATTTGATTTAGAGCATCATATTTGACCAACGTAAATGTTTTAATTTCATATAAAATAACTGAAACAGTGAACTAAATATCTGAAATCTTTCCTTCCTTAAAAGTTATAATCCTACTTAAGTTATAGTGCAAACGCTTAAGCAACAAATATACTTGATGCTAATTAATTAATATTTCCCTTTGATGTTGCAACTATGCGGTCACTTCTGTCTTTAAACAAAATAATATTTTCCAGTTACAGAAATCATAAAGTCCAAACTAAAGTGCTACTGTTGCTATATGCATTTTATATAAATCATGGATGATGGTCCTGACATGAAGGAAGAGAAAGTTACAGGTTGCATCCTTTGACTTTGTCTCCGTGCCTTTGGGCGATTTTCAGAAGGACAGATGTTTCTGTTCAATTCTTAAATCAATGTTTTCAAACACAAACACTATTTTAAAGCTTCTAGAGAGTAAAATATTAATGATAATTATAATAACAATAATAAAAACAAAAGATCTCAGATCCATCAAACCAAGCAGCAGAAAGAATAATAACTGAAGAGAAAACTTTAACCTTGTAGACTTCATTATGTTCCAGCTGCTCTACAGACGCTGTGACCTCGAACTTAAGCAGGTCGTAAAGTATGTGCAGCTCAATAACTTCATAATCAGACCCTGTGGTATTTAGGCAGCAGAACAACTAAGAATAACAACTACAAATAATGTTTTTAGGTTTCTGTTGTACTGCAAGGTTCTGTACAGGAGAACCAAACCAAGAGCAAATATTACGTCTCATTTACACCTGAGCACAAAGAGCCATCAACATTTAGCAAATTGAATCATCTTTGTTTAGATGCAAGAAGAATCATATAGAAATGAAAAAGTAGAAATAGAAATCCAGAGCAAAGATATCCTCTAATTCAGCGTAGCACATGTGCAGCTGCTGCGATTCACGTAAGCATTCGGCTCGTCGCTGTTGCAGATTTTTCTCTCGCTGTTCTGGCTCACAGCGCTGCAAACACAGAAATAAATATCCCCAAAGGTGTGAAAGGGAGCTAATTAGTAAGAGTATTGTTACTCTCCGCAGGAGTAGTCCAGCAGTAGAAATCAGTCCAATAACAAGGTGTGTAACATCTAGCAGGGTGACAGAAAAACCCAGGGTAACTTCTAAGGACCTCAACGTCTCTCTCACATTGTGTTTTTTAAACATGCTTCCATTTGTCACTTCAGTCTTTACTCTGAAATACAGGAAGAGAAATCATGGCTGAAACAATTTCTCATGAAACCAGGGGTGTGGTCCAACAGTCAGTTTGGTGAGGAAGGTTCCTAACTGAGAGAAGTGACCCAGAAGTATCTGTGTAGCAGCCACAATGAATCAAGATCATGAGCTTTATTAACTGATCAAAGTCTCTTCTTTCATCTTCTGTATCATTCAGTTTGCATTGGTAATGCCCATTATTGTAATGCTTTTTTAAGACCAGCAAAACTTTATTTCACTTTGGGTTAGCTGGGATAAGTGATGGATGGAGGGAATTTTACTTCAGCCACAGAAATCCTAAACAGGAAGGAGGAGCAGAGTTACAGTGGATCACTATCCAGCAGGGAAACAAGGTTTATTTCAATTTCTTGGCCATGAGTGAGATTTACTGAGTGGGCAAATTAGGGAGACGACACCATCAGATCCCGAGCCCTCCATGTGTTAATCAAGAGACGGCTGCTGTGCTACATCCATAAATAATGAATAAATTAGGAGCTAAAGCTGAAAGGACAGTTTATTTGTACCATCTTCACGTGAACACATTCAAGAACATCACAGATGAAGAAACATTAAAAACTTCCACACTACATAAAGCAAGAAAAATAGTTTTTCTTTCAGGTGGTTTCAGAAAAACAGAAACATCAAACATCTCCAAGACTCTCTTTGAAAGAACTAAAAACCTTTGTTCTCATGGTCCAATCATGAGTGAACTCCCCGATGAAGCCTTGTGTGCTAAAACATGTCAGAGTTTTAAAGGTTAAACATGAGTTTCCAAAACGTTTTGCTGGAGAACAATGAACTATTTGACTGAGTTTCAATCATTTACAGACGAGCAAAACCAGGACAGAGAAAAAAGGACAAAACTGACTCAGTAAAACAACAGAAAAGAAGATCCCATGTAGATCTGTATTATGTAGAAGTTCATCCCAGCAACCAGTTCAGTTCAACACAAGTTTAAATGATTCTATCTGAACTCTGTGGAGCCTGATCTCAAGCTTTTTGAGTCTGACACAGAAACCAGAGGATCTTTCTGTGTCTTCAGGTTCACTGTGATCCAGTGATGGGAGTGATTTCAGCCCTGAGTGATCGCGCTGATGTTTGCACAGAGCAGACAATGAGGTGAATGTTTGGGCACATTGGTAACAGTGAAACAGTTTATTAGTAACGTGGGATCGTTTGTGTGCAGAGTATGAACTGAGATTCCTGAAGCTCTTGTCACACTGGTCACAGCTGTAGTTTCCTTCCATGTGTGCACGTTCATGAATGTTACGATGACCTGACTGTGAGAAGCTTCTCTCACAGTGTCTGCACTTGTGTGGTTTCTCTCCTGTGTGGACTCGTTTGTGTGATTTAAGCTGACTTGCAGTGGTGAAGGATGACCCACACTGATCACAGAGGTGCTTTTTAACCCCACTGTGAATCAGTTCATGTCGTTTTAAGTGATGTGATGTGGTGAAGCTTCTCCCACATTCTTTGCAGTATTTCAGTTTGTCTCCAGTGTGTCTACGTTGATGTACTTTTAGGGTATTTTGCTGACTGAAAGTTTTTCCACAGAGGTCACAATGAAAGTCTTTCCCACCACCACAGTGATGACAGGGTTGAGAACTGGATCCATCTGTGTCGCTCTGCTTCTAAACAAAGACACAAAGACAGTGTAAGTCAGTCCTTCAACATTTGTATCCTGAACGTCGCCTGAAATAAAGAGCATCTCTGCAGACGTCCAACTACATTTGACTGTTTCAGTTAACACACTCAGTTTACTGGGCTGCAATAACTACAATACTACCACCATAATACTACAGTAATACTAAAATCATAACTGAAAGGAAAATCTGAATAATCACTCAGAGCTGCTTTTCCATGCAGTAGAATTGCTAACATGCTAACACAGTTTAATGAGCAGAGTTGTTCCAAACAGTCAGGCTAAAATGACAAGATAACAATATAAATACATACCTCACAGTAGCTGCACTTGTAGAGTCTCTTTCTGGTGTGGATCTGTTGGTGTCGTCTCAGGTAATGTGGAGATTTAAAAGTCTTCTCACACAGGTCACATTGATAAAGTCTCTCCTCAGTGTGGGTAAACATGTGTTGTTGTAAGTGTGCGTCTGTTGTAAAGTATTTGCCACACTGTTCACAGCAGTACACATCATGTCTGGTGTGAATGCGTAGGTGTTTATTTCGGTTCCCTCTCTGGCTGAAAGTTTTTCCACAGATGTCACAGCTGTATGGCTTAATTCCAGAGTGGGTAACTAGATGACTCTGTAAGCTGCTACTGTGAGTAAAAGCTCTGCCACACTGATCACAGCTGTACGCTTTAACTCCACTGTGAACTGTGAGTTGGTGTGTTTTTAGGGAATCCTTCCTGGAAAAAGAATTTCCACACAAGTCACAGCTGAACGGTCTCTCTCCAGTGTGGATGACCTGATGCTGTTTTAGATTAGCCCTCACAGTAAAACCCTTCCCACACTCGTCACAGGTGTGTTTTTTCTCTCCCTTTCTTCTGTGAGGTTTGTCGGCCTCCTGAGAGCGCTGACTTCTGGCTCCATGTTGGTCCTGCAGTGACAGAGATACAAACAGAGGCAGTGAGTGAAATGCAGTCGTGGAACAAACTCAACCTTCAAACTCCATTAACACTAGTTTTAAACCTGAAGGTGGAGCGTGGCACCAAACACCTTAAAGGTCTCTTATCCCCACCTGCTGGTAGTTCTAACACATTACATCCAACCTGCTGTTAAAGATAATTCATGACTGTTCAAACACTAAAATCATGCCCATCCCTCCTGATTGTACACACACACACACACACACACACACACACACACACACACACACACACACACACACACACACACACACACACTTTTATAATTTAGATTATTTTGTTGTTTCCTATTACATATTTCTATAATTTGTATAGATTTATACAGAATTATTCAGTGATAATAAATCCTATGTTTGTTTATTCTAAAGGAACCCCGTTAGCTTCCACAACAGATGTTGCTTGTCTTCCGTCAAATACTCACATAAAATATTACACAATAAAGTGGATTCAAGATATCCACATAATTTCACTCTTACATCCACAGTGAGGTTTCACAATTGTTCAAATATAAGCAATCAATAATAATAATAATAATATCAATAACATTGAGGCACATTACACAAATTTCAAAAACAAATCATGTCTTACAATATTTACAACAACTAAAAGCTCTGTAAATTGGCTTTTAAGTGTTCATTGAAGTTTTGAATAATTCTCTAATTTTTTAAGGCAACTTATTCCACTTAAAAGTTGCTCTAAATGTAACAGTTTTACAAAACGTTACTTTTAACTCGAGCATTTACTAAATTGCAGCTTGTTGAAAACTGTGTAATATGATGATGTATTTCATCTGGATACTGCAGCTGAGCAGAATAAATGTGGTGTGTTTAACAGAATTGCTTTCTTTAGAACTACAAGTAAGCCATAGAATATTTTAGCCTGTACAGGAAGCCAAGAAAGGTTATTATGCATTTTATCAATATTAGTATAGTATGAACATCTTCACACTAATCTGGACGCCTTATTCTGGACTAACTGAAGTCTGTTAAGATCTGTCTTATTAGCTGCTGACCAAATGATTGAACAATACTCCAGATGAGACATTACTAGTGCATTAATGACATCTTTCATAATGAAGAAGTGATACACAAAGAGCATTTCATAGCCATAGCTATGCCTTGTCGGCAGAGTTATGTGACATTAGTGATGTTTGTACTTTCAGCGTTAACTTGGTTTTAAAGCCTTTAAAATATACGCCGTTCAATAGTCGACCTTCATCTGACAGAGAATGTGATGATTTTGTGGATAATTAAAGTCAGTCATATATCCACAAACACAACAAGCTGAAAGTCAGTGATGCTGCTCGGTTTGCAGTCCTGAACATCACGGCACAAGCAGGATTCACTGCACTGTTAATGTTAGCTGTGTTATATTGCTGCCTCTGTTCGGTGGTGTCGAGCCAAACGCACTTTAACGTGTGTTTGAACGAGCTGACGGTTCACTCGTTAAGCTGAAAGAAAGATGCTTTAATCACAGCAGTCACACATGTGTCCACTGCACCATCTGGGACTCTTCTTGTTTACACTCGTAATAACACAAACACTAAATCCTGCTTCTCTGGTGCTGTTGTGTAGCAGTGTGTACACCTGAGACTGTCACCTGTCTGTCTGTCCTGCACTCTCTCTCTGTTTCTTTCTCTCTGATTGTGGAATAAAAGTATGAACATGTGTTTATAAGTTACACTTGTGTTTGAATCCTGCAGCTTATCACACATTTGATTTCCATGTGTGACGACTGCAAGTGTCCAGAGTGAGGACAGACTGAGGGAGCCACTGCTGCACATCATCTGTGAGGCTTTGCAGCCCTGATGATCCACCAGGACAAACTCAGCAGTGTGTGAGGAAGAGGAGGAGGAAGAGCCAGCAGCACAGAAATGAAGCCCAACAATCATGTTTCACAGTCCTGTGGTCTCAGCCTCAGATACTCATCAAATCACACAGAGCTCATGTAGAAACAAATGAACTAAATATGTTCTCCTTCATTTCTGTCAAACAAAGCTGTATGAAACGTTTCCAGCTGTTAGTATCATGGTTGCTAGGCAACCTGGGCAGCGCGACGGAGGCTAGACGTCCCATTTCACGAGCCTACGAGCCTCGCACTTCGGCCTTAGCGGTCTTTGAGTACGCGGCCCTTGAGGACTTTAAAGCTGCAGAACCTGAATCGGGATACAGCCATGATGATCTCCAGCCTCGTGCTCGCCAACATTCTCACCTGAGTTAAGAAGACGATCACTGAAATGGTCTCAGCAGGTCCTTTGATGACAGCAATGAAATGCAGTGGTAAGGCTTTTTGGGGATTAAGTTCGTTTTCATGGCAAAGAAGGACGATGCAGTTCATCTGATCACTCCTCATAACATTCTGGAGTGCAGGCAAAATGCTATTATAAAAACTTAAGCAGCAACTTCTCCAGGTTCCAATATTTATGCAATTCTCAAACCTTTTGGCCACGACTGTATAACCTCTTCTGAAGTTTAGTGGATATTATACATGGTTATGCTCAGGATGTGTCGGCCAGTTTCCACTGGAAACGCCTTTTGGTTAAACTGTCAGCGAGGAATTTGCATTTGCACTGTTACATTTTTATATAACTTTAATGCACATAAACAACAGCTGCTTGTTTCAGTGAAAATACATTGATGGGTTTTTAATAAAGTTGTGCAGCTGTAAAGTATTTTGTCTGGTGTCAATTCTATCGTCAGCTACATCGTTATGGCAAATGTTCAAATGTATATGGTGATAAATATCTTTGGTCATATGGTCCTGCTCTGTCTGTCACCTTCTGTGTTGAGCTCATTGTTTCCTCTGTAGTGGCTGAGCTGAGTCCAAGTAGCTGAAAATGTTCCTCTGCTGCTCCGTCAGACTCTCCTCCTCCTGCTGATCAGCTGGGACACAAAACAGATCTTTGTTAGGCTCCACACTGCACTGAAGAGTCAAAGTGTCTCATATGTTCATCTGACAAGTAAAAGAACACATTGTTGTTTCCTGAGGTGGGCAACTTGTTGGAAACAAACACAAAAGGTTTGAGCACTGATACCTGCCATTGCTGGCATTGAAAGATGCAACGCCAGCAATGTGGATTGTCAAGACTCAAACCAATCATCAAGCAAAGACAACAGGGATCATTTGTTTCTGTTTATTTAGCATTCACAGCATTTGTAGTTGCCTTCTGTGCAGGGGAAGTCCACGCACACTGTGTGGTACCGCCATCCGCAGAAGGTGCATTCAACCTCTGTAAGAGAAACGAGATTGTCTGAGACTGAAATGATATTAACTAAAGAAGTGGTGATTTGTAAAACTTCACATTTTGATCCGGGATGTACTCTGCATGAAACCAAGCGCTCACTCTTCCTGCTCAACAAATGACAAGGGCGGAGCCTTATACCACGTGATACAGAAGCTGTGCCGTGTGATGCTAAAATTAGCAGGGAAAAAACAACGGAGAGCACGTCAGGGATGACGAGAAAGTGACAGGAGAAAATCCGTCCCGGTCAACCACCCAAACATCAATAACGGGAACCTTATACAGCGCTTCCCTATACACGTCGAACTCCCGCAGGCACAAAGACATTACGGAGGCTATCACTTATCACCTGACCAAAGATATGGCTCCCATCAACACTGTGCAAAACGAGGGATTTAGGAAAACGATCAACACCCTAGACAAACGCTACACAGTGCCGTCCCGCAACTATTTTTCTATTGTTGCACTACCTGCTCTGTACACGCAGCGTCGAGCAACGGTGGAGACGGAATTTCAAGCAGGACAACATTTTGCTGCAACAACAAAACGTGAGACATTTGTTGTTTTATGTTTATTTATTGTTATGAGAGAATCATGATCTCAATTCTAAGCCAAAAAATCGTGATTCTCATTTTATGCAAAATCGTGCAGCCCTGACATTAACACAAAACTATTGTTTCACCAGAGAAACACACATGAAGAGAGAGAGAGAGACAATAACAGCTACCAAACAGTCGTCATAATTCGTCACACAATGAGAAAAGGACAAATCAACAAGTAACAATGACTAATTAATATTAAAATCTGTAACATAATGTATTGTTTGGAGTTTAGTCTGATTGGTTCAGGATGAGCTGCCATTATCCAATCACACGTCTGCTTACCTGCATCTTTTCTCTTTTTTCTAACCTGAGCACCTGATGGCTTTGAACTTTTGTTATCCAACTTCCATTGGTTTGAATTTTGCGCTCCAGTACAAACGCAAATCCCCCAACCCGAGGATCAGCACAATTAACCTAACAGCAGGCACGTGCAGAGGGGGGGGCTAGAGGGGCTTGAGCACCCGCCCCTTTCCTGATGGGTGCCCAAGGTGCCCTTTTGTTGAAGCAACTTTTTTTTTTTTAATTATTATTATTATTTTTTTATGTGTGTGTGCGTGCGGAGTCCTGTCTGTGCCCCTCAACAATAATATTTAACTATTAATCATAGTTTTGCTAAATAAAAGGATCTGGCTTGCATCAGTCACATGATCACATTTAACCAATGATCGCCCTTGACGGCAGAACGCGCTGGTTACGAGCCGGGAACGAGCTCACAAAGAGCACGCGCATTTTTAGCGGTCCGGAGCTGTAGGAGAAACACAAGTTAACTCAGAGACACAGACTGATGCGACACAACCAGTAAGTAGCTGTACAGCGCACACTGTAGTGTGTAGCACACAGGAGTATTAGCTTATTACGTACACGTTGGTAAGCTGTCTTGTTGCAACTGACGAACTGAAACAAACGAGCGTGCTGTGTGTGCAACAGCGCGACAAACATTACCTGTGCTTTTATTAACTGCACAGGTAGTGCTGGTCACAGCTGCTGGCTACCTGTGTAAGGCTGTCATGGGTCTGTAGCTCTGTCACTGTTTTAGGGAACATATTTAGTTTTAAAGTAAGTTTCCGGGCTTTTCCTGCCTTTCTGGAGGGATTATATTTCACTAAAAAACGATCTAATATGCATGTCCACATAATTATGCATTATTATAATTATAATATATTAAAAACACACGCTGTATTTTAAAGAACATACATTAAGAAGCAGATTATATTAGATTTATATTTTAAATAAGACAAAAGTTGGATTTTACAGCAGTAAAATGATTGTATCTCTACAGTTTAAACATGTAATAAGCTTTGCCCTGCACAGAGTGGATAGTGAAACAAATGGAATCATCATAAATACATTATTTCATATTTATTACTTCCCCCTCCTCATTGCTTTATTATAGTAGCTCTAATAATGAATAATAATGTAAGGATTCTGGATCAGCACCATGATGCTCATAGTATATACAGTATTCTGAAGAAGGTCTAAAATGTCACTGTGTGTGCGTGCATGTGTGTGTTTTATTTAGATGGATTTTTAAAAACATATTACTCATGATATAACATTGTGCAGACATGGCTGGTAAGGACATGAGGAGGAAACAGCAGGAGCTGTGTGAGGCTACTAAAGGCAGGGCTATAACATTTTTCTGTCATCATTTTATTTTAGATTAAGTGTAAGAGTTGTTAGGTGTGGATAATTAGATTATAGTTTATTGCAATAGCAAGTTGTGCCTTGTTCTCACATAGACAGCAAGTGCAGAGTGATATATGAAATGATGGAATGGAAGGAAGAAGAGAAGCAAAGAGTGATTCACAGGCAGAGCTTAAATTATTTCTCACAGTTTTTTGTTGCCTTATGGTTCCAAGCGCTGTCACCAATCTTTGCATTTAGTTATTATCTCACGACACTTGTTTAATCAGCTACCATCTCTCCTGTGGACTTTTTACTGTCTACAGTCTCAGACCAACACAGCCCTGCCCTCCAGCACTATCCACATGTAACCCTGGTAAGATTTACAGCAATCAGAAGTACAGGGTTCTTTGAATGCATCGTAGTCCTTGTCTGATAGTTTAATTTCCGGGCTTGCCCTGAAGGCACCATCTGCAGCTCCGTGCGCGTGAAGGTGTGGTGTAGAGGAAAAAGGACGGCAAGGAAAAACTCCATGCTGCCGCGGAGCACGGTTTTTTCCAGTTGAAAGAGAGGAAAGAGGTTTAATTAACATTTGTGAGAGAGCTGTCGTTAGCGGTGAACCACAGACGGGTACCTACCTGAAAGGAGTCGGAGTATTTCTTTGAACTTTTTGAACTATTCTGGTGAGTTAGCCTAGCTCACTTAGCACCGCTATTGCAGTTCAATGCACTGGAAAAAATAACTAACCAGTCAGAATAGTAGTAAATGTGTTTAATGATGTTTAAGATGTGTTTTCATAGTATTGCAATGTTGTGACAGTTTTGTTTATTATGAGTGTCTAATGTTTTTACTTTCTTGGGCCTGCTAGTTCAGCCGCGGCCAGCTAAGTGCTTATGCGCAGTTCACGTGCAATAGCTGTGCTGTTACTGTAACTGCGGGTGATGCACAGTAATACGGTGTATTTACTTTTAATGTGTCACAAGATGCAAATTTATTTTAATATTTCAAAAGAACCAAGGACATTAGGAACAAGGACATTTAAGGAATGTGGACATCTAACATTCTGCGTATTTGTGTGCAGACTGGTTTTTTTTTTTGAGGTACAGTTCCATGGGTGCCAAGTGAGGAGCTGGTATCGTGGGTCTAAGACACTGTTGCTGCTGTGGAGGCCTTCTCTGTGTCAGGACGCCGACACGTTGATGCCTGCCGTACCAGGAGGGCGGTAGGGAAAAAACAAAAGGAAGCCCACCTGAGAGATACCTTATCATTTTCTTTGCTACTTTTTCTCCGCCTGAGATTCAGGTCATTTTCAGTTCTTAACCCAAGACAGTGGGTAACTGAATAAACTGACACCATAAGGAACTGGACACTCACATGCTATTTTCTTTTCTTTTTCCTTTTCTTTGGGGTGTTGAAATATTGTGTTTCTTGTCTTACATCTATTTTGATTGTTTCAATTATTTTTGTGATGCATTTGAGATGGTTACTGCATTTGGAGGTATCCCTACATTGAGGATGAGCAAAGGGAACTGATCCAAAAGGAAATATATAAAGCAAACTTTGTTTCACAAGCCTGTGGTCGTGCGTGTTATGTGGGTTGGAAGTCTCATTGCTCTTACAGAGTTGCTACCGCCAATCTCCTTCCCAAACCTAGATTCGGATATTGTAGACATTGCACTTGGGCGAGCAGTATAGATCATCTCTTTATAGATAGAGGGACACACGTCCAGGTTACACACAGCAACCCCTCAACAGCAACATTGTACCCATCAGGTAAAGCATCGGCTACGTTTGCTTTGTCTTGTTGCCCATATTAGATTCTTGATGAAAGTGTGTTGTTGTTATTCAGCCTGGTTCAATGTGCCCCTTTTCAGAGGTGGGACCAAGTCATTGTTTTGCAAGTCTCAAGTAAGTCTCAAGTCTTTATCCTCAAGTCTCAAGTCAAGTCTCAAGTAATGTCAGGCAAGTCAGAGTCGAGTCTCAAGTCACTGGTGTAAAAGTCCGAGTCAAGTCACAAGTCTGAAACTTTGAATTTCAAGTCCTTTCGAGTCTTTAAAAAAAACAAACGAAAAAATAATGTTGCAGTTATATGCTAAATGTAAATATTAGACCATGTAATTTTAAAATCTGTGTTTTTCTCAACACATGACAAAATAGTGAACTTAGAAAATATACACAAATTGTGAAATTGCACCTCTTTAAAATGCAGCTCAATTAAACCTAGCTCCAAGAATAATTTTCACCGACAGTTCTGAGATAAGCTGCATGTTATTCTTGGATGCGGTTGTAGGACCAGCTTTAAAATCGCATGACAAAAATATCATACACATTAAAAAAAACTGTATCGCCAACGTAGCCTGGACAACATTTGCTAGTTAGATGAAGTCAGCTATCTCATCGTAGCATATTTATATGCATATTTATAATCATACGGTTCTTGGAGTGAGTGCACACACTCATGAAGTCTAGTAACTTCAGGTCACTGCAACAAGCCCAGGTACAGTTTACCGACGGATGGGTGCAGGACCTTGAAATGCACCGTGTAGAACGAAAGACCATCGTACGTATCATAAGTTTACCAGTCTCACAAATTGTCGTCATAAATACACATTCCTTAACCGTTTATTAATAGGACCTTTGAGCTCAACGGTAATTAATTAGTAGTGGAAATAATTTCTGGTAGCATCACAGAAATGTAGCAGTGACAACAATATTGTATGCTGTAATCGTACTGGGCAATTAGTGATACAAAAAACCTGTTTTATCCTGTGAATAAAAGTATATGTTTTTGTCAATGTACCATAATAACAGAAGCGAAACGCAATATTGTGTCAGGACAATTCACTATTTATGCACAATAAATAAAGGAGCATAGCGCGACAATTTCTGTTCTTGCTTGTAACCTATATCACCAATTATGTTATGAAAATGACGTATTAACTACTAAAAAACACTGACCTTCGTGTAAATGCTTGGAGCAGACTAACCTGTGAGCTGGAGTGTTCTGGGACGTTATATTTTATCTTTGAATGGCTGCAATCCAGGCCATCCGTCGCGTCTTTGTTACTTCGGAAACATGAACAATTTCTCTTCAACGACGTAATCCGATAACAACCGATCTCTTTACCCGTCGGCTTCCCGTGGCTGTCATGCGACCGGCTATTGCAGTTAATAATACAACGGCTTCTTGACATTTTTGTGTTTCTTTTTATCGCTGTGTAACTGATTTCAATTGAAAGCCTGCGTGCGCTAGTACCGCTTGCCACGAGTTCCCAGAATCCTTTGCGGTTCTACCCGTGAATGACGTCACATTTTCAATCTCTATATAATATGCATGTTAAATTTTATATTTGGGGTAAAATATCAAGTCTTTTCAAGTAAACCGGTTCAAGTCCAATTCAAGTCCCAAGTCATTGGTGTAAAAGTCCAAGTCAAGTCACAAGTCTTAGAACATTTTTTCAAGTCAAGTCTAAAGTCATAAAATTAATGACTCGAGTCTGACTCGAGTCCAAGTCATGTGACTCGAGTCCACACCTCTGCCCCTTTTTAACTTTGAGCACCCGCCCCTTTAAACCTCTCTGCACGGCCCTGCCTAACAGACCTACACCTTAGTTCACAGATTCACTTTGTCTAAGGTTGATTTCTGGGATTTCACACAACCCAGGATTCAGATCGTGAATCCATGATGGGCTTGGATTTACATCATTATAAATGAAATGTGCTCTACTTGGAAGCTGCCGGCCCCGCCCCTTTTGACGGGTTGTGTGAGACTTTAAATCATCAAACTGTAAATTATAAATTTAAATTGTTATTGATCCTTTACCCCGAGTCCTAAAGTGTAGATTTATTTTCTTACTCTTCTTATATTTATTGTTTGTTTACTTGCACCGCTGTAACTGCAGCCTCGTCGTCTCGTCTCTCTATATGCTGGACTGTCTGTAGCGGAGATGACAATAAAGTTTACTTTGACTTTGAATTTAGAAAAAACATCGGTGCAGATTATAAGTCTGTATCATAATATCTGTTTGTTGTGTTGTTTTTATTTTGTTTTGCGAGTTGGTTATTAGATGCCGCTCCAGCCAGCCAGAGACTCCCCGCCGCCCCGCCCTCTCCTCCCTGTGCCGCCAGCAGCAGGCGCACCTCGCAAACGGAGGGCGCCCTTACTCCCAGCAAATGGCTGATAGAAAACCGATCGGTGCCTACGAATTTCCCAATATGCGCTGGCATGACGTCGGGGAAGCATGGGTACGACCGATTATTTTATTTTTTTCTTGCCCGTGATGCCCCCCCCACCACGATGCATTCTATTGGTTTGCACACTTACACACACCCAGCTGTGGTTTCCTGTTTTGCTGGACTCTGGAGAGCCCCGCCTTTAACGCTCTTCTCTCACAGAGAGCAACAGAAAACTTGGAAAAACTCCAGATTGACTGAACTCAGTTCAAAGTTACCTTGACACCTTTAGATGTGAGACGTAGTGATGGTCCGCTTGAAGCTGACGCTCCGGTGCGTGTGTCAGAAAGATCAACGCGCTGCTTCAGAAGCACCGTGTCGAGGCTTGATTCGTTTGGCCAGAGTCACGTGATCAGTGACGTCTGAAGCTTCGTTTAGAACGTACCTTTTTTTAAATCGAACTTTATTGAAACACAATGAGTATACAACATACAAACAGATGAAGTTTACAAAAGAACAGAACATGAACATACAGAACCAGGAGTAAAAAAATGATGATATGAGGAGGCGAAAAAAATCAACATATAAATATTGTTCTGAGAGGCTTTTTGTTGGTTGAGTCTGAAATTGATTGTATGTACAATTCATATCCTTATAAAAAGGCAGAAATATGGTGTTTTATTAATAAACTTACATTTATGGATATAAAATAGCTAAAAGTATTAACAATTTTTTATAAAAAACATTTATCATTCTTCCTGGGGAACTTAAAGAAACAGAATAAAACATTTTCCATCGTAAAGAAAACTCCCTTAAAATATGGACAATAACAAAACTGCTAAATTCTTCCAGAATCTCTGTGTAGAGGAACCAAAAGAGATGTGCCACAGTTTCTGGATGATCCCCACAGAAAGTTCAATTAGTATTTATGTCTCTTTTAAATGTTACCATATAGTGACTGGCTGGGTCACATTTATGAAGAATTTTATATGAGATTTCCTTCACCTTGTTCACAATTAGATATTTATGGGATCATCCAGACTGTCTTCCAGGTGATATCTGGAACATGTCGGTTCCAGTAAGATATTCTATATATGGGAGAGACATGATATCTTCTTGGAATAAACTACGTATTCTCTTATTGCTGTTACCAAGTTCCTGTGAAAAGCAGATTTTTCCCACTGCTGACTCAGCTGGATCAGGGAGAGTGACTGAGGCAGATATTGAGCTGTCAGTGTTTTTATATAACATTAAAGTCCCTGAGGGTATGGCACCAAGCACCATTGAGAATTCCCCAACACTGACGGGAAAATTATATAGTGTAAGGAATTCATTGTAAGTAAGTAGTACTCCCTCGTTAAATTTTAAAACTTAGTAGCGGCCGCCATTGTTGGCAGCTGAAATTTGGCTGGGATATGGTGGGCCACGAAGGACACACCCGACCCATCCTTCAAACTCGGGGGAATGAAGGACGCATTTGAAGGAGTCGAGGAATCGGGACAGCCTTCGTCGCCTGGCTGTGACGTCATCGGCCTTCAAATGCGGCCTCCGGAGGATGCAGCCGACGTTTTGGGACACAGCTTGTGTGTCTTTGTTGGTCATGTGACCTCCCAGGGACTACACATGGAAACGAGCAGTTTAGCTCAAATCTGGCAGGTTTCCATCGTCTGTTTTTGTCCTGATGTCCATGAACATGAACACTGTCCCTGTCAAACACGTCCAGATAATCTGATCCAGTGTTGTTCTTCTTCTGTGGTGTTTGTGATGGAGCAGCAGCTGCTGATCCTGATGTCCTCCACCAAGGGGGCAGCAAATTCAGCTGACTGTCATCATTTATTAAAAAGATGTAACAATGTGACATAATGCAATATAATAGTGTCAGTTACACATTGTGGGTTGCACTGTGGCCAGAATGGACATTACCTCCTGCCTAATGGAAGCTGTCAGCCATCCTGCAACCATGAATTAGATAAGCAGAAGTGAAGGGATTGTTAACAACAATTTAATAATAAAATGTAATGTGATAGTTGCACTTTATTAGCTCCCCACAATCGTATGAATAATAACCATGAATGCACTGCATGCTCATAGCAAGTTCTTTAGGTTTAAAGTGAGATCCTGCTTTAAAGGGCGCTTCATCTGCTGGGAATGACATGTTTCTTCTAGTATGTAAGGCTCAGCCCATCTTACTGGGACTTACTTTTGTAGATCCACATGCTCTAAACCTGCTGCTCCATGATTGGTGCAGAAGCTTTAAGCTACTATTAACAAATAATAACCATGGACTTAGTTGTTACTACAATAACTTATCATTGAGCAACTTTTAATTTTACTTGTAAAACTATGCAAGTAGAATTGAATGGGGCACAGTGAGCTGAGCACAGGCCCACTCTGTGACACTCAGAGGTTTGTGGATATCATACTGAGAGTATTGGACACAGTGCAGCCAGCTTGCAGCCACTTTCCCACCACTTTAGCACAATGTTTACATGAGACTCAGCCACACTAATGTTCCTGGGCAGACATGTGGTGCAGCATGGCTGATGGCACTGTACCTGCAGCTGTCATGGACAAGAACCACTCAATACCTCACCCAAGCCAAGCCTGTGCTGATGTTGTGATCTGAGACCGAGACACTAACCCAGGATCATGATATGATGTTGTGAGAGTTTCACTAAGAATTAGCTCTGATTACAAGATTTCAATCTATCGTAACTCTAATTTGTATTTACTTCAGTTTGTTCATCTTGGAGCTGTGTGCAGCTGAGGACAGTCTTATTATTACCAGGTGAGGATATGTAACAGCCACAGTCTGTAGAGATGATGTCACCATGGAGTGGTGATGTCACTGGAGCTGCCAATATGTGCTCCAGCCAAAGCTACACCAGAGGGTTGTGCTGTGTAACAGGTTGGTGCAGGTGGTGTTATCTACATTTGAACATTAGGCAACAGTCTCATGAAGACACTTTCTATTGTTCACTAAAGACCAACAATAACAGAGACAAAGGGAGAGCAGCAGAACTAGTGCTAACAATTAGCACTGCTAGCCTGCCCACCAACACCAGCTAATGTTCTAAAAACGATGATCAATGATTTTGCTGTAACGGCTCCAGCTGTCTGTGTCAGGGACACGTTGGAGATGAAGTGAGTGATCCAGTGACAAAGGTTTGGAAAGCTGCAGTCAGCTGA
Source organism: Mchenga conophoros (assembly GCF_057382185.1). Lineage (NCBI taxonomy): Eukaryota > Metazoa > Chordata > Actinopteri > Cichliformes > Cichlidae > Mchenga > Mchenga conophoros. Next base: position 8,488,334 of record NC_140528.1, on the reverse strand, counting down.
GACTAAAGGAGTCACCTGACCGAGAGACCAAATGTTTCACTGAGAACGTCCAGATGAACAGAATCAACCTTTGGGATAATCTGTTCCACACATCCATGTTTCACTTACTGCATTATATTTCCTCATTGCTGTGCACACAGGCCTGTGGCTTATAACCAACTCCAAGTTCAGACTCAGAGGCTGCTGAAGCTGTTTTCTGGAACAGAGACGTGTTGGATATAAAACCAACTCTTCTTTATGTGTCAGCACTGAGGAAAGGAGCAGCTTCGTTTCTAAGTGTATGAAGGACTGTAGCAGTGTGTGTGTGAGCTTTATTTCACAGACAGAACCATGTCAAAAACACAAGTTCAGGTAAAAACAATACAAAATCAAAGAGTCTGAGCAGAAGGATTAAACAGAGGAGTGTGGGACTGTTTTTAACAGACAGCAGGTTAAGCCAGGCTGGAGGAGTAAACTGAGCCTCGGTGTGAGCAGCAGTGTGTTTGACAGGAAGCTGAGATAAACAGTCTGGAGCCCATTTAGTGCTTCATATGAAAGTGTGAGGATTTGAAAGCAAATCTAAAATCAAGCAGGAGTCAGTGTGAGAATGATTTGTGCTTTTCCTCAGTCAGATGCTGGGAGTTTCAGTTCATCCATGTTCAGCGTGCTGTGCTTTGTGTAACAGGAGAATATGACAGTATAAATCAAGTCTTCATGTCACTGAAAGCCTCCACAGTCTGCTATGGAGGTGCATCAGTTTGGATTTACAAGAAGAACATTTCTTAAACCTGCCACAAGATGGCGCTCCAACAGAAGGGATGTCCACAGTGTAACACAGACACACACATACTGTGTGAATGTGTGAGTGAATGGGCTTTCAACACAAGGCTTCTGCTGCTACCTTTAATTACATAATTAGCTAACAAGAACAAACTGTTAATTACCACCAAAGAACGGCTCCAGATTTTAGCTGCTGACCATTTTGTGAAACGTTGATTACATCAGCTTATTGTTGATTTTTCAACCTTAATATCAGCTGCTTTAAAGGAGCCTGGTTCTCTCGCAGTAACACTTTTCTTCACTAGATGCAGTGCAGGCACAGTCTGTGTTTCTAAACTACACACTAATGTTCATTGTTGTGCAGCTAAATCCTCCCTCTGGATGGGAAGAATCCCTGTCAGGCTTCAAACACCTGGCTTGGTGTTCTGGAGCTAATGTGTCACCTGTGAGGACTCTGAGATGAACACACAGCAGACACTTCAGTTCTCCGTCTGTGTGTCCTCAGTTTCCCAGCATGCCTTGGCTGTGGTGGTGGAGGTGAATGAGGGGGAACATGCTGCTCTGTCAGCACTCAGGTTTCATACCTGGTGATCTCAGAGGACAAAGCGGCGTTACAGCAGCGCACGTTGATGAGACCTGATGCTCTGAACAGTTCAGACTTCAGCCTCACTCTGAGAAAACAAACGACTGACTGTCAGCAGCAACTACACCTGCTCCATCAGTGACGGAGAGAAGAACTGAGACTGAGAGACATACAGCTGCAGGTCAAAGGTCAGAAACGCCCGCTCTTTGTACGGGTCAGGAGTTAGTACTGCAGAGGTCAGAGGTCAGCTTGCTGACAAACCATTTGAAACAGTTTGGAGCTAAAAGCACAACAGCAGAGGAAAGAAGAGACACTGCAGAGATGATGCAAAATATTGTGTTTTGTTCTCAGCTGTCAAAAAGTGTAACACACGTGTTCCAGCACAGCCTTTGTGTACTTTCACTTCTCCATACTGTCCATTGGAAATCCTGTTTGTTCCTTTTTGATTTCAGTCCATGTGTCCAAAGCAAACTTCTGTCCCACACTTTCTCTGCTGACTCTTCACCGATGCTCAGATGATCTCAGATGATTTCACCAGAACTCATCAAAATTCGGGCTCCACAGAAACCCAGACGTCACTAAACAAGCGTAACAAGCAAAGTGAAAACTGGTCGTTCAGCTTTATTGACCAAAGATAAGCTCACATGTCACCTCATGACACAGACACTTATTTCCACAGCATGCACGAGGACTGACAATAAGTGTCTATAAAGCCACTTCTATCTGCCACACCTGTGCTTCTGTCATGGTTGCTCTCCTCTCACTCTGTCATTTATCCACAGTCTGCCTCCCTCTGCTCCGTCAGCTGACGTCCTCTCTACACCACCTGCTGTGTTTTATCCTGCAAAAACACATTTAAGAAGCGTTGCACCGAGTAACGGGAGGAACTGCTATCAAATCCATTTAAAGGAGGTGGTGCTGAGTGCTGTGACTGGGGTCCCACCACTGACATCACGGGTGGAGGACATGTTGGAAAACTGCTACAAAGTGCTGTGCAGCCAGCAGAGCTTACAGTCTGTCCTGTGTGTCATACAGGCTCTCACACTTAGTGTTTCTGTGACACATTGAAGAGAAGTTTGTGTTGTTCACAGTTGTGCTTGTACTGAGTGACAGCTGACATGACCTAACAGGAATAATGTGTCTGTGCTGAATGAGAAGTAACACACAATGAAGTCTTGATGCATCTCAATCATCCAGGAAAGTGAGTCTGTTGCTTCTGTTCATCTGGACGCAGCGTTTTGTGGGAGAAACGTGTCGTCATCATCAGGTGACGTCTTCAGTCTCAGCTGCAGGTTTCAGTCTTACAAACAGGACATTTGCATAAAGACTGAAAGCAGCTGCAGGAACGATGGGCTGGGAGCTCCGTTCCTTCATCTTAATTATGCAGATTCTCAGGACCATTGATCAACAACCACTGATCCATGTCCATGAGTCCCATTCACAGAGATGTGGGAATGGCTGCAGTCACAGCATGTAAGATGGAAATAAATGAGAAGTATTTAGCTGAAGTGGATTTGATTTATGTTACTTCTTTTTTAACTTGTAGTTCTACATTGGAAGATTATTGTGATATTGAAATATAAAAATACATTTATATTCTATTATTTTCTCAAAATAAGCGTCACACTCGTGGAAGCCGGTGTAGCCGCCGAAACGCCTGCATTTATGGAGACTTTCAGCCCCAGGTAGGCCAGTTATGGATCTTCGGATCCACATTATGTCAGCATAAAATACATACTTAGGCAGAATTTTGCAAATATCTATTTTTCATTTTGTAGCAGCATAGACCTTTTTTCCAATTATTTTTTAAAAGTCAGGTCAAGGCTCCAAAAGCCCAAAGGCGATATAACAGTTTGTGTTTGCTACATGGATCATTGTAGTTCAGCTTTCCTTTGTTATATTTCTTTAAGAGCTCAAAATGTGTTCATTACATAAATCAAATGTAATTTTCTCTGTAGCACTTCATGGATTTCATAAGCAACACACTGTAGTTGTTCACACAAAGCATAAAGGTAAAAACAATATACACAGTGTTATCTTCATTTTAGATGTCACAAAGTATTTGCGGCTCCCAGTGTTTTCCCGAACCCTGACCCTTTGTGTGGAAACCGGGTCCAAAAGGCTCTTTGGGTGTTAAAGGTTGCTGACCCCTGCACTAGGCCCAACTGACACATATATTTGATTCCAAATACAAAAAATAATGTGTAACCTGCTGGAAGAATGTAGGAGGTTGAGACAGGATCTCAACACTTGGTGTCTGCAACAAAAGACAACAATATGTGGGCCGATCGTGGCTCAAGAGTTGGCAGCTCGTCTTGTAATCGGAAGGTTGCCGGTTCGAGCCCCGGCTTGGACATGTTGTGTCCTTGGGCAAAAAAGCACTTTGGGGTCCTTAGGGACGAGTAAAGCGCTCTACAAATACAGGCCATGTAATGGCAGAAACATTCTCTAGTGTAAATCCTGACTAGTTCATTAACTACAGATCAGTTTCAGTGAACATTATTCACAGAGGGATCTGAGTTCCTTATACCAGACTCTACAGAAACTGTAACACTGTACAGCTCTGCGACTCAACAATATGACAACAATGTAACACACACTAGAATCATCAAATAAAGCCCCACTAACCACTAGAACTAACTAACTAGCACTGGACACTTGCATATTAGAGATTTCTACCACCATAGGAGGCGAGATATCATCCTTGAACCAGAGCATCCAGCCCTCAATTTCGGACATAAAAAGCGACGTGGCCAGGCATGATAACACTTTGACTGAACTGCAGGACTGTGCCTCGAACCACTCTGACACCATCGCCACTCTCCAGGCCACTGTGGAGCGTTTGTCTGCGGAGGTAAAGAAGTTAGATGAGAGATGTGGAGCTCTTGAGGCACTCCAGGAGGAATCATTTAAGAACTGCAGGAATACCAGAAGGCACAGAGGGACCCAAGATGACTGAGTTGGTTCACACCTGTTGGCGGAGGCGCTATCTCTCGAGGAGAAGCCACTCATCGATCGAGCACATAGAGTGAATCGCCAGCGTCCCAAACAAAGTCATCTTCCTCGGCCCATCATCTTGAGATTGCACTACTACCACATTGGTGAGGAAATTCTGCTGAAAGCTGCAGAGAACAAGAACCTGATGTATAAGGGTTTTTAAAATAAACATCCTCCCAGATTTCCCTCCCTCTGTTGGAAACGCAGAGCCGCATTTGCAAATATGAGAGGAAGACTACGTGGGATGACCGGCGTCAGGTACAGACTGCTATACCCTGCAAAGCTGTTAGTGACCCATGGTGATGTGAGGAAAAGCTTTACCGATCCCAAAGAGACCGTAGACTACGCGGAGAAGCACCTCTCCCACCCACCTTCAAATGTATTAAAAGCAAGGATATATCTATATGTCTAACGCTGACACAGCACTGTGTTTCTTCTTTTCCCTTTATATTCCATGTAAAGGTGAATATGGAGCGTTTATGGAGCTCGTTTATTGACCAGCTGTCAGTTAGAAGGTAAGAGTTACTAGGTTAACAGAGGTTAGCAGTAACAGTACGGGGAAGTATATTGTGTTGTTCTTTTGTTGTTTTTTATTTTATCGTACTTTACTTTGTTATTTTGATTTTACCTGTTGTGAGTGCTTCCCGTAATTCTCCTTTTTCTTGCGCCGCTGCGGCCAGAGTTCACAACATTACATATTTTTGTATCTATAAACAGGAAGCTGACACTCTCCAGACTTTATCAAAGGTGTGAGCGTCACAGCAGAGGCCTTTGTGTCAACGTAGCTGAAGACAAAACACAGAAACACATGAAGGAGATTTTCCTGGCCTGGATTTTATACAAATATTCTGCAGTACATCAAAAATGAAAGAAAACCATTAGTCAACATATGAACATCACCTCTGAAGTTACAGAGCTTTGATTGGAGACACAGCTGAGCGTTTTGCATTTTGCATTATTAATTACATAATTAATTATGTAACCATAATTAAATGGTTACATCATCTTTAAAGTCCCCAGAGATCAGGAAAAGGGCCTGAGGGTGCTGTGTTTGGAGTCTGCTGGTTACAGTGTGCAGGACCTCACAGGCTGCTGCAGCGTTAGCAGAGGGCGGGACATACACAGCTATCATAATCACGTGTGTAAACTCTCGTGGTAGATAGTACGGTCTCATGCTAACCGCTAGCAGCTCAATGTCCTTACAGCATAGCGTCTCTTTGATAGAGAAATGCCCAGAGTTACACCATCTATCGTTCACAAACACAGCCAGACCCCCTCCTCCCTTCTTACCACTCTCCGCTGTTCTGTCATAAGAGGCTCAGCAGCTAAAGCAGCACACCTGGGTCTCCCAGCCTATTAAAAGCAGCCCTTTGCTTCACCTGCTTCACTAAACATTATTATTTTAAGCAGAATGGTGTGATTTATGTAGGCATTGCTGTGTGACAGGATGACTTTTCTTGCACACCCACCAAATGAGGGCGCACATGCTTCCACGCCCACTGGTGACTGCACACATCCTTTCAAGGAAGCATTTCATTCATCCCTAACAAATGGAACAAAACACTGTGCAGCGTGTTCAGGTTTGAACGTGGCCCTGGCCTCTCTCTGCATCCACTTGGCACATGCAACACACATCCACTCCCTGCTGAACTGCTTGTATTTGATGTGTTGAAGTTTTGGTAAAGTTTGAATAAATTCCACTTTATTTATAGGAACATTTCATCTGTGGACTCCTGCTTCCCCTCTCCTTGAGCCAGTTTGTGACGGGAACATGACATAAGAAAAGTAATTTATCCCTTTTTGATTCTGTGTATCTGGCGCTCATCCAGTGAGTTCACACTTGGCAGAAACAGACTGAATTTGTCTGGAGAACTTTGGCTTCAGCCAAGTTAGATAAACACACTGTGTCTCTGTCAAAACAGCAGTGTAGTTGTGGCACCCCTGTGAGGGAATGACCACATGAATATTATTTTGTGTAAAACACTCATGTAACGGGACATTTTTCATTGCTATATGTATTTATTTTCAGTTTCTTTAAGAGGATAGAAAATCCATGTAACAGGGATTCATTTTATGTTAGAAAGCAGTGAGGGCGGAACTTTGGTGCTTGCTCCGGGGTTTCGGGGAGCAGTAAGTGGAGCCCACCTTCCGCTGCTTCCTCAGACACGTTCTGGAGGAAAGCAGAGACGCATCGTGTCTTCCTTACTCTGCTCTTCACCTGCTTTTACAGGTCGGTACACGGTGCTCGCACCGAAAATGTTGTTTATTGTCACCATGGTTACCCACGTTAATGTGAATGGGAGAGTTAAGGCGGTCCGCCAAAGTTATTTATATGTAAACACGGGAGAAAACCAGAGGAGTGTCCCGCGCGACCGCACCGCGAGCCCGCTCGTTAGGTGGAGCGCTCGTGAAGCAGAGTCAGTGCGCTCCTATGCTCTGTGCAAACGTGTTGTAATGCTCCAATCAAATCAGTTCTGTGAGATGTGAATGTTAATAGTTCTGTTAAAGTGACTGAGTAGATTAGCTAGTGTAACACAAGCACTCTGAGCAACTCTGTGTAGCTAACAGAGGCATTCATGGGTTGATTCAACAAGCTGTGTTTCATGATGCACTAAATAGTGATTTTGCCAGTAAATTACTGGAGGGAACAAATGTAATGTATTTACCAATGCTGTTATTGAATAGAACTGTTTAGCCAGTAAGACACTGCAGAAGACAATGTGATGTGTTTATTGATATGATAAAAGGATGTAGCTGTTATGGAAAGAAGTGTGAACTTGAGAAACTGAACCAGTTAAAAAGAGTATATTTCACTGATGTTGTGAAATAAGTAAATGTAATTGATGTGAATGAGGAACCAGCTGAACAGTATATTGAAAGCTCATGTTTAGTGTTTTATAGCATTTATTTGTGTGAAATAAATCAGACTCAGACACGTTCTGGAGGAAAGCAGAGACGCATCGTGTCTTCCTTACTCTGCTCTTCACCTGCTTTTACAGGTAACATATTTGTCATCGAGGTCTTCATCCTTGGGACCCGTAACATAGTAACTTCTTCATTGTTATACTTCTATAGTTTTCCCATTTTGTGAGCTGTGGATGTGGAAAGTGTCTCAGTGACACATCCACATGAAAACGGCGTTACCTTCGTTCATTTGCACGTCAAATGAACGAGCTGTTTGGACTTTAACGTCACAGCTGATGCTTCGATACTCGAACTCAAGAGTTCAGCTTCCACTCAGAGGTACAAGTACACACAGCAAAGATAAACGTGTACACAAGGTGGAACCCACAAGTGCACAGCTCCAACCAGAGATGGGCAGTAATCCGATTACTTTTTTCAAGAAACGAGTAAAGTGAGGGATTACTATTGCAAAAAAGGTAATTAGATTACTGTTACTTTCCCGTAAGCACGCTGCGTTACTGCGTTACTAAAACCGCAGCTGTGTGCAGATGAACAATGGATAATCTATCGAGTGTGGAGAGAGTGTGAGCGTGCAGCGTTTAAAGCGTGGAAGCACTGACCTTACTTTGAGTTTGACTCTGTAAAAAGTGACAAAAACATTAGCATCCGCTGTTCACTGCGTGGGAAGACAACATGCTCACTCACTATGTGTTAATGGGCACGCTTATTTATAACTTTGATAAAATGTCATAAAAATAATTCCATGCCAGCTCACCATTGGTGATCAGGTAGTTTCTGTTCCAGTTCCAGTCCCATAAATCATGAAGCTTGCTGCCAGAAAAGCTTCAAATCTCCTTTGAAAGCTGTTTGTGGTCTTGATTGTGGGAGCTTCAGTTGTCTGACTCCAGCTGCCACACAGTGCTCACTGATATCATTTGCAAAAACCCCAGTGTGACAATATTTATCAGTGAAGCAGAAATCAGGAAGTGACGACTTTTCTTTGAACATTTGCTAAGGCTAAGCTGTGCTTTCTACCACAGTTGGGAATTTCCTGGTTTACAACAAATTATTGTGTCAACACCGCATAAGATTTCAAACTACAGGAAAATCACTGGAGTTATAAGAGGCAGACAACGACACACACACCACATGCATGCTGTTGCTATTTATTGTGGATTAACCTGTCAAGGGAAAGAACAAAATAATTCTGCCTCAAATACAGGAAATCATAGCTTTCCTGTATTTCCTCCATTGTTGGCATGCTGGTTAGTGCTGTTGCTCCACAGTAAGAAGGTCCTGGGCTAAATTATCCATGAATGTAAACGGCTGTGTGTTTCTATCTGATAGACTGGTGAGCTGTCCAGGGTGTACCCTGCCTGGTAACCTATCACTTCAGGGTTATTTCCCAGCCCTGCTGCAACCAGGATAGAGATAGGAGGATGGTAGTTGTTGTAGACCCATTCAATTTCAATTGAAGGATTAAAATGTTCCAGGAGCTCAACTTACTCCATCTGAACATGTTTCAATCGTGTTTTATGAACACAACATGCAGGTTTACTGAATATGAAAAGGTTGTGTTGATTTAACTCAGTTGTTTAAGTTTCTGCCAAAGCAAAACCTTTGTGTGCAACCAGTGTCCACTATTGAATCAAGTAAATCCAACATGTTTTTGTCAGTGCAAAAGGAGTTACGGTGCCTGTACTCCTGCACAATATTGTCCCGGGAGGGAGGAAAACTTTCTGGTGAAGTTTTGGTTGATTTTTGTGTTTTGCTTGACACTAGGTTGATTTTATCAGTGAGGTTTGGATTGTTTTCTTTCTCTAAGAGAGAGAAAGATGGTTTTATGCTTGGACATGTTTGCAATGGGCCCCAGTATTTGTTACTTTATTAGTATTTTATTGATTACGTTTGTTTTGTTTGTTTTTTTTTTAATATTTTTATTACTTTTCCAACAACATACAAAGGTAGTTTCCAATAATATGCTGTTGTAATAGAAACCCTTTTCCCCCACCCTCACCTCCCACTCTGCTCTCTTCCGAACAAAGAAAAAAAAGAACAAGCTCACATGAAATATATATACAATTGTACCATATGTGGCATTTATACATAATTCAAGAAAAAAAAAAACAAAAAAACAAAAGAAATAAGAAAATATAATCAATAGGAATAAACAATAAAAAATAGCATGCACATGCTAAACAATTTCCTCCTACTCCACTCTCCTACATAAGTTGTTCTATATTTACTACTTTTAAAATTTTTTTAAATGGCTTCCAAATTTCATCAAAATATATTAACTTATTTTTCAGAAAGTACGTAATCTTTTCCATTTCCATACACTGTGTCAAGGAGTTTATCCAAGCGCCAATAGCAGGAGGAATTGATGTTTTCCAATTTATTGCAATCATACGTTTTGCCTGTAATGTACAATAATCCATAAACTTAATTTGATAGGTTGTTAATTTAATATTTTTAGGATACACTTGTAGTAGCATCATTTCTACATCCAAAGTGATCTTTTTATTTAAAATTTGGTTTATTTTGTTCATCACCTCCTGCCAAAAGGCACAAACAATTCTACATTCCCATATACAATGAAAAAATGTTCCACGGGCTTCTCCACATTTAAAACATGTATCTGGTATTCTATTATTATATTTATTCAGTTTCACCGGTGTTACATATGTTTGCATGATCCAATTGTATTGTAGTAATTTTAAGTTACTGTTAATCCATTGTTTTTGAGCTTTTAAGCAAATTAACTTCCATGTCTCCTCAGAAATATTAATATTTAGGTCCTTTCTCCAAGCTTCCAACTTAGAAACTGATGTTTCTGAAGAGGCAGAAACAATCCAATTATAAAATGTTGAAATTAAGCCTTTATTACCACCTTTTTTCACCATAAACTCCTCTAGCTTACTTAACTGGGGAAAATTAAGGGATTTATTTTGCATAGATGAAATAAAGCTTCTAATTTGTAAATACTTAAAAAAGTGTTTTTGGGGGATTTGAAATTTTGAGACTAAATCCTCAAATGAGACCATTACTCCATCACAAAAGAGATCACCCACTTTCTTAACACCTTTTACTGCCCAATCCTGAAACCCTGCATCCAACTTTCCTGGTACAAATAAGGCATTTCCCCAGATGGGGCTAAACTGAGAGAGATTGTTCTTAATATTCATCATTTCTTTTATTGTAAACCAGACTTCAATCATGTTTTGAACTATAGGATTATTTGTTTCTTTCTTTAACTGTTTGGATTTTGCAGAATATAAGTACAAATTTAATGGCATTTTAAGAGCATTTGCTTCCATCCCCACCCATGACGGGGTATTTTGGGATGAAAAATAAAATCTTATTGTCCTTAATTGAATAGCCAAATAGTACCAGTAAAAGTTGGGGCATTTCAACCCCCCTGTATCAAAGGGAAGGTACAACAAAGACAAACGAATACGAGGCTGCTTCTTGTTCCAGATAAACTCTCTGATTAGTGATGTTAATTTAGTAAATAATCCAGCAGGAGGAGCCAGTGGGACATTTTGAAACATATACAACAGTCTAGGTAATACATTCATTTTAAGAACACTTATCCTTCCAATAATAGATAGTGGTAGACTTATCCAACGCTCCAAATCTTTGGAAATTTTCTGTAGTATTATATTATAGTTAAGTACCACCACATCTTTTAATGAAGGAACTATTTTAATACCTAGATAGATGAATTCAGAGTTAACAGTAAAGCCAGATACATTCTGATTTACGTTTTGATTGTACCCTTGATTAAGTAACATTAATGATGATTTTGTTACATTAACTTTATACCCTGAGAAAACCCCAAACTGATCTAATAAATCCTTTACAGCGGGCACAGAATTTTTAATTGCTTTAAAAATATTATGATATCATCAGCAAATAAAGCAATTCTATGTTCCTTTCTACCAATCCTAACACCTTGTATCTGTCCGCTGTTTCTAACAGCTATTGCCAGAGGTTCAATAGCTAAAAGGAATAAAAGTGGAGATAAGGGTGAACCCTGCGGGCACCCTCTTTTAATATCAAATTGTTCAGAGATTATCTCATTTGTCTTAACCTGAGCCACAGAGTGACAATGTAATAGCTTGATCCACTGCAGAAATACCTTTCCAAACCCAAATCTAACAATGACATCAAAAAGATATGACCGCTCAATTCTATCAAAAGCCTTCTCCGCGTCAAGCGAAAGAATGGCTGTATCGTCCTGCTCACTTTGATTATGAAGAATGTTTAAAACTCGTCTTACATTATGAAAACCCTGTCTATGTTTAACAAATCCATTTTGATCATCCCCTATAATAACTGGAAGAATACTTTCTAATCTTTTAGCAAAAATTTTACAAATAATTTTAGTGTCTGTATTGATTAAGCTTATAGGACGCATATTTTCACACTTATTATTTAGTTTTCCAGGTTTAGGAAGCAGTATTATCAGGGACTTCCTTAATGAGTCAGTAAGATTGCCATTATTAAAACATTCTATATACATATCTAAGAGGGGCTGTGCTAATTTATCTTTAAAATATTTGTAAAGGTCAATTGGCAATCCATCTGGACCAGCTGTTTTGCCAGCATTTAAGGAGTTTATTGCATCTATAATTTCATGTATACTAATTTGCCTATCAACATTTACTGTCTTTTTCTGAAATTTTTGGTATTTCAAGTTTATCTAGAAATAAAGATTGCATTCTAGTTACATTATTGAGTTCAGAGTTATATAGCGTTTCATAAAATCTTTTAAATGCATTATTTATCTCTAATGGGTCTACTATAGTATTACCATTTGAATTTTCTAATTTTGTAATTGCCTTTTCAGATTCCATCTTTTTTATACGCCATGCCAGGAGTTTGCTGGGTTTTTCACCTTGGTCATAGAATTGTTGCTTTAATCTCAATAAATTAACAGCTGCTTTTTCACTTGTCATTTCATTATATTGCGTTCTCAATAGTAATAATTCTTTTACAATATACTCATTGTTTTGACCTGATTGAAAGCTAATCTCTTCTAACTTTTTTATTCTTACTTCCAGATATTTTATCCTTTGATTTCTTTCTCTTGTTTTATTACTAGTATAGCTTATAATTTGCCCTCTTAAGTATGCTTTAAAGGCTTCCCATCTTACACTTGCCGATGTTTGATCTGAGTTATGTTCAAAGTATTCATTAATTTGCTTGCCTAAAAACTCAAGAAACTGTTTATCCTGCATCCACTTCAGTTGAAACCTCCATTCAAATCGAGTCTTGATCAGTTTTGGTTCTATGAGAGTCAAAGTAACGACTGCATGGTCCGAAATTACTATTTCCTTATACTGGCAATCTTTTATAAAATGAACCAACTCATTTGATACCAAGAAGTAATCTATTCTAGAGTACGCTTTATGTGTACCTGACCAGTGTTGAAATCTCCCAATTCTTTGAATCTTTGGGCTGAAGGAGGGACAATACTCGGTGTATCAATGCTCAATCAACAATCATTTATTTCCATACAATTCAACAGTCAGAGCATTACAACGTCCGGACGGGAGAGATGCTACCAGAGGGTCAGGCACATGTCTCAAAATGGTGACGGGTTGCTCAGCTTTTTATAGTCTCTAGTGGCCCCCAGCTAGTCGTAAAAGCCAAAACATCACATTTTTTCTCTGTTACAGCGCCTAAGTTATGACCTCGGCAGTTGTTTCTCTGCTTTCTGTAAGGTGGGGGTGTGGAATGTGGTCTATCTATCTCCCCTGTCTTTAGACACAGAGTCTCCTATTTACAACCTTCTCTTCATGATTCAACAATTAAGCATGTCAAGAAAACAGTGTAACACATTCCCAGCAGATCAAGGATACAGAGTGATGCACATTTATCTAATGAACTAATATGTGAATATGTTCTGTTAACTCAAAAGTATAATGAGAACTACACTACATACAGCTCACACACTCTATATTAAAGGGTATAATGTGATCTACAGCAGTATTCTAATTCAACTACTTTGATTACATATATAAGGTAACATATAATAACAGAATAATCTAATAATTCCCCCTTTTGATCTCTGAAAGAGATCACTTACAACATGCACTCCAGCATTTGCAAGGTCCAGGTTTTCTTGATCCTGAGGCCCTCTGTCCCCTTTAACGGGTTGACCATCTGTGGGATGACCTCTGTGTTCACGCAGTTCAGATGCAAGCAAAGTTAGATTTACAACCATAACAGCAGTTACAGATGACTCTCCCATCACTCCCCAATTCTCCCACAGCTTTATTTCGGTGCTCCAGTTTTCCACTCCCATTTTAATGCCACCTTATACCTTTCAAATGTACTTAGACTAGAACCTCTGTCTAAGGAGCTTTTAACCTTTATTTTTATTGCTGCAGCTACCAGTGTCTTCCAGTTGGGTGATTCTCAGCTTCTTTCTTCGACCTCCGGGGTTAGACCACCCTTTAGTCATTGCACAGTTCTGGGGATTATTCTGCCCCGATTTCAAACAAGGATCTGTGTGTTTTGGGTTCACCGGCGTGTCCCCCTTTTTGCCAAGAGCCTCTCGAACCTCGTTGGTCTGGTGTTCCTGGTTTTCGCCAACCCCTTCATGGTTATTGCTGTGTTTGTGGGATCCATCTTCTCCAGGAGCCCAAACGTCATGACACTTGACCCCAGTTGCTGTCTCGGCTGTCCCTACATCTGTCTCTGCTGTGAAGGGTCCTCACATCTCCGTGTCCCCGTCTGGTGTCTCTTCCTTTCTCTGCAAGAGACAGAAAACCAAAACACCTCTCTCCCTAGCCCTGATAATCTAATATTGTTATCCATTGTTCTTTTAATAATTCAAATTTGGTTTAAAATATTATGTTCAGGACCTATTCTAATCATAATCTATGTGTGTGTAAAAGAAATCAAAAATTAGTGAACCCTTTCTAAGTCTAACACATTATAAGCTTAAGTTTTACCATAGCTAAATTATTAAACACAGAAATAACGTCATAAGATGTTCATAAAACCATTGTTTGATGTTCGGACTCAACTTCCCCCTTTTTGACACACTCCCATGTGTCAATTCATTGGAGCTAGACAATTAAAAGAGAAGGTTGGTGACATCATATCTCAGAAAGTATCAGAAATTCTTCTCTCGAGTACCGTTGCTCCAGCCTTGTCATCCCTGAGGATCTTCGATCCCGAAAATGTCCCTTCTCCTCATGTAATAAAGTCTGTCATCCTTCCATGCCCTGGTAACTGGTCCATCCAGAGCTGTAACATTTTGAAATGTACATACAACAAGCCAAACCACACCTTGGTCACACCAACCCTTTTCTGCCCTGAAGATGTCCAACACCATCTTAGTCTGGACCAGGGTTGTAATAGTTTTGCAATTTTCATCAGTTTTAATCAGTTTTTACCAATTGTTTGCTAGTTTAGTTATTTATTTTGCTTGTAGCTCGCATACTCTACTTGCCACTCCTCTAAGTCCTGATGTTTCTTAGAGAGGGCAACAGTACCTTTAAAATTATATCACACGTGTGGGGGTGTGGCCTTGCCAATTGTTTTGCCCACCTTTTCAAAATGGCTGGCGTGCCCACAAGCACATTTCATGGAAAAAGAAAGGTAAGCTTGATATTTACATTTAAAATGTTTTGTTAAACTCAGATTTTTATTTTATTCTTTTTGCAAGTACCCCTCCTCCGTGGCGAGAAACTGTTGGTGTGGTCAAGTGGGTGCTCTAGAAACAAACGCTCAGGACAGAACAGTTATCAGTCATGTACTTCATACAAATTTTGCATATGTTTTATTTCATATTGATCCTCTGAGTGTAATGGTACATTTTAATTTGAATTTATCCAAACTAA
The DNA here is from genome assembly GCF_057382185.1 of Mchenga conophoros. Lineage (NCBI taxonomy): Eukaryota > Metazoa > Chordata > Actinopteri > Cichliformes > Cichlidae > Mchenga > Mchenga conophoros. The sequence continues at coordinate 8,473,232 of NC_140528.1, read as the reverse complement.
ACACAATATTTTCTTTATTTACTTTGCTCTTGTTCTTTTTCAGTACCACATCCTATCAAATGTCCCTGTCGATTATATTCTACATTTAATAACTTACTATTTCAAGTGAGAACCTAAATCACGTGGACCAATGTTTATTATTGCATATCTCTATTCTGAATGTGGCCAGTCATTCATAGGTATTGTTAAATTTTGGCGATTTTCCTCTATAAAATTTACTTGACTTTTTACAGTGGCCTGCTATGGTTAATAATAACATATTCCAGTCATGAGTGGTATCAAAAGTCTTCTCCACTGTAGCATTTGGCATTCCCAATAATATAACATGATACCTTACTCAAAACACAGCTAATATAGCACAGTTTTCTTAATGCAAACATCGGTAACTCAAAATCAGCAACCACAGTGTTAAGTCTGCAGTTCATACTTATGTGAAGCTAGAGTCTCCTCCTCCAGTCTCTCTTATCCTCCTGCTCCTGAAAAAACAAAACAAAACAAAGCGAAGCATCCACCCTTCTCTTGTCGGCTGGGTGAATTGTTTATGAATTGTTTATTGGCATTTACTAATCCTAAAGTTGGTGCAGTCATTGTCTCAGTATCAAGTCAGTCAAAACTTTTAGTCGTCAGTCCATCACAGTCCATTCACATGCATACCTCCATACACATTCATACCAGATGTTGCTGATAATGGAGTCTCACGCGCAACCTATTCGAGCATCCATCACCAGCAAGATGACGTCATCATTTTAAAGGAAAACAATTCCTTGTTGTTTTTTGGGCCGGATTGACTCGGTGCAATCCTTTTAGAATCAGAACTTCTCAGTGTTCCCTATAAGTGAATTTCTCCCAAGCCAATTACAATCATGGAGAAGCACACTTTGCAACTGTTTTTGTAAGAATATTTCATAGCGCTTTAAATTTCAATCTTTCAGGCCTGGTTTAAAGAGCTGATTGTTAAATCATGAACTCACAAAATATCAACATATCACCACCGGTGGATCACACCTCTCAGATGTTTTTTCTCCAGTGCACTGTAACAAAAACGAAAACAGACATAACCAACAAAATACTACTAAAATAACACAAACTAGGGCCCGTTGCAGACATGTCCAAGCATAAAACTATCCCTCTCTCGCTTACGAGAAAGAACACAAGCCAAAGCTCACTGATAACATCAAGCTAGCGCTAAACAAAACCAAACAATCAACCAGAAATTCACAGAAACATTTTGCTTCCTGCCGGGACAATATTGTGTGGGAATGAGAACCTCAGGTGCCGTAACACCTTTTGTTCCTCCTTGAATTAAAACTCAATCACAGAAAATGCCGTACTCCAACCTAAACTTACACTATTAATTCATCAATTTCACTCTGTGCCACTGTTCCTCATCAGGGCTGTGTGAAGCACAGCAAAGAATTCAGTCAAGGCCTTGAGCCATAAACAGACATCACGCACAGACATTGTTTTCATAACCAAACCGTTTTAGACCTTATTCCTAAAATCTACATAAATGCCCTCTGGGTGACATATAACACATTCTAAGTATTTAATGGCTCCTCATAAAAATTATGCATTGGGATGTTTGTGTGCAGCATTTTGCATATCAGCATAAGCAAAGCATTCTTCATTGCATCAGCGTGTATGTGTGTGTGCGTGTGGATCACTCTTCATTGCACAAGCGTGTGCATGTGTATGTGTGCATCACTTCTCAGTGAATCAGCATTCCAATGTGTGTGTGTGTGTGTGTGTATGTGTGTGTGTCATTTCTCACTCAACGAGTGCACGTGTTCATGTGTGTATTTCACTTCATTCTGAATCTGTGTGTTTGGAGACGTGTGTGTGTGTGTGTGTGTGTGTGTGTGTGTGTTTGTTTCTCTTCATTCTGAGTCAGTGCATGTAGATGTGTGTGTTTGTGTGGGTGTTTGTGTTCATCACTTTCCTGTTCTGGTGTTCTGGGTAAACCACGGCCTGAAGCATGCCCTGGGGTCCTGCCCCCCTCCTTTTCAGTTTGTTTGCAACCATTGCTGCTGCTGCTGCTCAAAATTCAGTCCGTCCTGGTTCTGACCCCAATTGGGGCAGTCCTTTCTCCAGTGTCGAGGTTCACCGCAGGTGAAACCTGCATCTTCTTCTGTGTTTTTGTCCATTCTGAGGTGCCTTCTGTCCTCAGTTACTCCTCTTGTCTCGGTCACGCCCTTTTTCGCCACCCGATCATCCGTGTTGGTCCATCACTGTCCTGCACAGTGTGAATGCAAAGTTATCAAGGTCAGCATTCTTTCGCTCGGCCTTACTTTTCATTCGGACTTGGCGGGCGTCTCGTCACAGCTCTGTCAGCTGACGCAGTCTGGGAATTTTCCCCCGTGTAGTGAAACGGGCCTTAGGTTTAGTGCTCTCCGTCTCGGCTGCATGAGATCACATTCCTGCAGGTCTGTTGACATTCTCAGGTCGTTGTTGTGGGTCCAGCTGTTGCAGCATTTGGTCAGTGTCACGTATGGGGGAGAGCAGGAGTCCAGTCAGCCTCGGCTTTCAGGGCCGGCAAAGCAGCCTGTAATTAAATATGTATAGAAAAAACAAAAACAAAACAAAACAAAAACAAACGAAAAACAAAAACAAACGAACAGGAAAATGATATTGTGTTGGCTGTGTTATTCAGAGGGGAGACAACGGGGCCAGGCCCTGTGTCAGCCTTCTCTCCCCCTTTTTTTGTTTTTTCTCTCCCGATATAATCAACTCCTAACCCACCAAGTTGACAGGACAACACAGGTACATGTTAAAATTCTTAAGATCATGTTTAAAAGCCCAAAAAAGGAATTTTCTTTCATTCAGTAATCACTTTTATTAATCAATCAACAGAAAACATGTCACAATTTGAATCTTTTAACCACTAAATTTGTTGTGTCTTGCCTGGTTGGTTAGACCAGTGTTCCTTTTTTTTTTTTTAGTTAAATTGTTGTCCTGCAACCCAGAGGGTTTCTTTGTCAGTAATGTATAGACTTCATCATTTAAGTATGTTAATTTTTCTTTAACCTTGCTGGAAAATCTTCACGTGTTCATGAGTGTAAGCTGTTTCTTCATTGCGTGTATGTGCATTTGTATAAAAGCAGGTTAATTTTATCTTTTCTCAAACTAGGCGTTACCTTAAAAGGAGCCTTTCTCTCAGATTTCTCTGCTTGTGTGTGTTTTTGTTTCACCTTTTTGTTGTGATGCTCCGGACGCCTTCCCAACCTCCACAAGTCCGTTGGCCCCAATTTTATTTGTTAAAACTTCTCTTAATTCCTCCTCTAATTCTCTCCTCGCTGCTGTCTTTTTCACAGCTGCTGATTCGTGCTGGGTGTGGTTCCCATTACCTATAATTTTGCTTCGGCTGCTGTGCTTGTGGGGGCAGTTGGTCCGGGTCCGCAGCTTCCTGTATTAACACACTAAGAGATTTATTTAATTTCATTTTCATCACTGTTAAACAGATAAGCAGGCAACACGCCTACCTTGACAGCGTAAACTGTACGCCAGTCTCCCAACACATTCCTCTCTCTACTTCTCCATAATTCTCCACTGCACACCTCTTACTATCTCTCCTTTTTATTTTTATTACACCACAGAGTAATACACCCAATTATGCCCGTCTATCTCTATGTGGCTCCAAATTCCCTCTTTATTTTAATTTCACACTCGTCAGGGGACAGGCACACAACAATTTCAACCACTGAAACGAGGAATTCAACCTTTTTATATTTCTTTACTAATCTAGACTCAACCTTTGTTCGCAAAATGTGTCTTGTTCTAGTCCGGAATAAATGTGAACCCGTGATTACACGGCCGTTCCAGTGTTATTTCCGTAGCTATGCGGGGGCCCTCACCTCCCCAAGTCACCACCTCGGCACCCGGACGACGCCGGTCCTGGCCACGCGTCCACGGACAGGAGGGTCGCCACTCCTAGGGCAAAATGTTCCACAGGTACACTAGGCATCAACCTTTGATCCTAAAATGTGTATTTGCTCTAATGTCCTCCTAATCAAACACATCAACCGTCACTGTCACTGTGTTCAGACTTCACACACACAAAAAGCACACTCAGCGCGCCTCACCCACGGCCAGAGCGCGCCTTACACACACAGCGCGTTACACCATCAGTGTGACACACAGAGAGCGCCTCTCATCAGCAGAAATTTGCACAGAAACCTCTGAGCTCAACTATTAGATCTTCTTAAAGCACACTGCACCATAGACCAAAATACCCCTTTCTCTGCGCTTATGACCGCCACAACGGGGCAAAGTCGCATCATAAAAGTGATGCTTGCATCCCCGAAGTTATACCTGACATCATAAACCAGGTATTGCTATGTACTTAAAATTTTACTTTGTATTATGACCGCAGCCCTTAAAACTCGACTGACGCCACAAACCACCGTCCAACCTCTATCCAATGTACTAAAACTAGCACCAACCACTACTGCACTTCACGGCCGCACCACCGGAACACGCCGTATCATAAACCAAACCTACGGACGTGTTTCGCTCTCGCGTTGCCAGCGTTCAACTGCACCGTGAAGCCAGCATCTGCTTTTCCTTAAATCCACTTCTATTTCATAGCCGGCAAAAGCCAGGACGTCACTGACACCATAAACAAAATAAACAAACCTCGACTTCAATGTACTGGACTAATGGCCGCGTCTTCAGAAGAAATTCTAACGTATTATTGCTACAGAAGCCAGTATTAGACAAAATTAAATGTGGAAGGTAAAGTGGCTGCAACTAGTCCAACGTAGTGTTATTAGTATCTCGGTAGAAGCAGTTTACTGCAACTAGTCCAACGTAGTATGTTATTAGTATCTCGGTAGAAGCAGTTTATTTAACACACTGGAATTCAGCCTCAACTTATGTTGTTAGTATCTTGCGCCAAAAACCAGACACCGACAAATTTACTGTGAAAATACATGTGACTCAGCGAACAGATTAATTTGGAAAGCCCAATATGCACATTTGGTATTTATAATACAACAGGCTGTGCTTACCTTTCTGTTTTAGGCCGGCCTTCTGTTCACTTTGCCCCACGATCTCACCAAAGGCCAAATCTACACCTCCTCAGCACACCAAAGATCCGGGTCACACGGCACCAAGTTGTTGAAATCTCCCAATTCTTTGAATCTTTGGGCTGAAGGAGGGACAATACTCGGTGTATAAATGCTCAATCAACAATCATTTATTTCCATACAATTCAACAGTCAGAGCATTACAACGTCCGGACGGGAGAGATGCTACCAGAGGGTCAGGCACATGTCTCAAAATGGTGACGGGTTGCTCAGCTTTTTATAGTCTCTAGTGGCCCCCAGCTAGTCGTAAAAGCCAAAACATCACATTTTTTTCTCTGTTACAGCGCCTAAGTTATGACCTCGGCAGTTGTTTCTCTGCTTTCTGTAAGGTGGGGGTGTGGAATGTGGTCTATCTATCTCCCCTGTCTTTAGACAGAGTCTCCTGCTTACAACCTTCTCTTCATGATTCAACAATTAAGCATGTCAAGAAAACAGTGTAACACATTCCCAGCAGATCAAGGATACAGAGTGATGCACATTTATCTAATGAACTAATATGTGAATATGTTCTGTTAACTCAAAAGTATAACGAGAACTACACTACATACAGCTCACACACTCTATATTAAAGGGTATAATGTGATCTACAGCAGTATTCTAATTCAACTACTTTGATTACATATATAAGGTAACATATAATAACAGAATAATCTAATACCAGCAAGAATATTGTAACTTGGTTGGATTTTGATCTCGCCATATATCACTTAAATTTAACTCCTTCATGAATTGTTTGATCACCTTTCGTGTTCTATTGTGAGTATTATTCATGCCTGAGGATTTATCCTTCTGTGGATTCAGAGCACAATTTAAGTCCCCAGCAATTATACATTTACCTTGCAAGTCTGAGATTTTAAGAAATAAATTGCTATAAAAGTTTGGATTATCTTCATTTGGGCCATAAATATTAATTAAATTTAGTCTAGTGGAGAGTAGATTTCCTTGTATTATTAGAAAACGTCCATTACTATCCTTAAGCACGTGCTCAACTTGAAAAGGTATAGATTTATGAATCATTATCATGACGCCCCTGGAATTGGAGGAGTAGGGCGCTGAAAATATTTGACCTGGCCATCTACGTTTCATTCTATTTGTCTCACTATCTAGCATATGAGTTTCTTGTAGAAACACTATTTTGGCCTTTAAATTCTTAATCCTACTAGTGACTTGTTTTATTTTTACTAACGTGCGCAAACCTCTACAATTCCAAGAAGCACAGTCAATCAAGACTTCTGTCATGTATATTCACTTCTATTAACCTATACTATTAACTAAATACACACATATATATATACACAGAAAAAAAAAAAGAAAGATATTATACCATGTTGAGCATTTATCAATTTGAGAGAGCAACCCTTCCCACACCCCAGCCTGAATACGAACATACAGGTATCCCTTAACCCCAAAAATACTTCCGTTCTCTTCTTGAAACATGACCACTCTAGGCCGAGGAACTAATTACCCGCGTTTAGCAACAGTTGTTACATTAAAAATAGAAAAAAAAGAAAAAAAAAAGAGAAGAAGAGAAAAAAAAGAAAAATATATATATATACATATTAACAATAGAAATAAATCCACCTTATCAAGTTTTAACTCTCCCATATTTAACACAGTAAGTGAAACTACTAGTAACTCTTATTAAGAAAACAAAATAGCCAATGTCTAGCCCAGCATTATGTAGTAATCCTTTGGCAATATAGTAAATTGTTCTTTTCATTAGAGTGCGTAAATATAGTTAGAGCAGAGTTATTGATCTACCATCATATGCCTTATCAAGCATTTTGTGCTTGTTCAAGGCTCTTAATGTAGACGTCCACGTCCGCTGGAGTATCGAATACCTGCGTACGTTCCTCGTTGGTCAAAAGCAACCTCGCCGGGTAAATGATCCTGTGTTTCCATAATCCAATCTCCCGCAGCTTCTTCCTCACACCATCATACTGGCGCTGTTGTCTATATGTCTCTGCAGGTAGGTCCGGCAGGAAGGCTATCTTGTTGTCCTTATACGACAATTCCTTTATTGTCCTAGCGGCTTTCATAATGCCTTCTCGATCTCTGTAGCTTAAGCACTTAATTATAAAGGCTCTCGATTACGTTTGTTTGTGCTTTTGTTACAGTGCACTGAGATAAGATCATCTGAGAGGTGTGATCCACCGGTGGTGATATTTTGGTATTTTGTGAGTTCCTGATTTAACAAATCAGCTCTTTAATCCAGACCTGAGAGATTGAACTTTAAAGCGCTATAAAATATTCTTACTGGAAACAGTGGCAAAGTGTTTTTCTCCATGATTATAATGGGCTTGGGAGAAATTCACTTATATGGGACATTGATCACATGAGAAGTCCTGAGCCTAAAAGGATTGCAGCGAGTCAATCCAGTCCAAAAACAAGGAGCTGTTTTCCTTTAAAATGATGACGTCATCTTGCTGGTGATGGAGGCTCGAATAGGCTGCGCGTGAGACTCCATTATCAGCAATATCTGGTATGAATGTGTGTGGATGTATGCATGTGACTGGACTGTGACGGACTGACGACTAAAAGTTTAACTGACTTGATACTGAGACAAAAACGGTGCCGACTTTAGGATTAGTGAATGTCCACAACAATTCACCCAGCCTGTAGAAGAAGGGTGGAGGTTTTGTCTTGCTTTGTTTGTGCAGGAGCAGAAGGATGACAGAGACTAAAGGGGGAGGCTGTAGCTTCACATGAGTGTGAGCTGCAGACTGAACCCTTTGGTTGCTAATGTTGAGTCACTGATGTTTGCATTAAGAAAATTGTGTTTTATTAGCTGTGTTTTAATTAAGGTATCACATTATATTGTTGGGAATGTTAAATGCTAAAGTGAAGAAAAGCTTTGATTTCACTCATGACTGAACATGTTATTATTAACCATAGCAGGCCACTGTAAAGAGTCAATTAACTGTTATAGAGGAAAAAAGGCCAAAAACTCTGTTAATACCTATGAATAACAGGCAATGATAGACTTGTCACATTCAAAATAGAGATATGTAATAACAAACACGGGTCCGTGTCATTTAGGTTCTCCATTGAAATAGTCAATCATTTAGAAAAGTAGAATATATATATATATATGTCTCAATGCTGTTTCTCAATAATATTAAAAACCTAAAAACTATTGTTGTGGAAGATAGAAGTCACTGTGACAGCCCTCTGACTGTGGAGGACGTTTGTAATCCTATTTCTGCACTTAAGGCCAACAAATCTCCCGGCACAGATGGTTTAACTGCAGAGTTTTAAGAATCATTTTCTAATCTCCTGGCTCCGTTCTTACTGCAGCTTTTCATAGGAAGTGTAGAGAATAACATCCTCCCTCCTACTCTTACTCAGGGTCTCATAACACTTATTCCAAAACCAAACAAAGACTTACTTCTTATTGATAATTGGAGACCCATCTGTCTGCTCAATGATGACTATGAGATTATGGCTTTAGTACTTGCTAACAGAATGAAAGAGTTCTTGGACACAATTATCGATGAGACACAATCAGGCTTTATGAGAAACAGACACCTTTCTAAGAACATGAGACTGGTTTTAGATCTACTTGATTACTCTGATTTGGTATCTGACTATAGCTTCATTCTCTTCCTGGATTTTTAAAAGGCTTTTGATACAATTGAACATCAATTTATTTTCCACTCTTTGGAAAAATTTGGCATTTTTCTGTAAAGCTATCAAAACCTTGTACACGAATGGCAATAGCTCAATTAAAATGATTAAGACTCCACCCCGAGATTTGACCTGTTATACAAGGAATCAGCACAGCTGATAAGGAGCTCATCATCAGCCAGCTAGCTGATGACACCACACTCTTCTTGAAGAATGCAAATCAAATCCGTCCAGCCCTTAGTGTTATTAGTGATTTCTCTGAGGCATCTGCTTTATGTCGAAATCTAAAAAAATGTGAATTACTAGCAATTAAAGGCTGCACTGCAAATGCTCTCTGTAACATTTCTGTTAAACAAGAAGTCACATACCCAGGACTGTTGATATCCAAAGACCAAAAGTCAAGATGCTCGTCAAACTTGTCAAACAGTGTTGGGGAATTCTCAATGGTGCTTGGTGCCATACCCTCAGGGACTTTAATGTTATATAAAAACACTGACAGCTCAATATCTGCCTCAGTCACTCTCCCTGATCCAGCTGAGTCAGCAGTGGGAAAAATCTGCTTTTCACAGGAACTTGGTAACAGCAATAAGAGAATACGTAGTTTATTCCAAGAAGATATCATGTCTCTCCCATATATAGAATATCTTACTGGAACCGACATGTTCCAGATATCACCTGGAAGACAGTCTGGATGATCCCATAAATATCTAATTGTGAACAAGGTGAAGGAAATCTCATATAAAATTCTTCATAAATGTGACCCAGCCAGTCACTATATGGTAACATTTAAAAGAGACATAAATACTAATTGAACTTTCTGTGGGGATCATCCAGAAACTGTGGCACATCTCTTTTGGTTCCTCTACACAGAGATTCTGGAAGAATTTAGCAGTTTTGTTATTGTCCATATTTTAAGGGAGTTTTCTTTACGATGGAAAATGTTTTATTCTTTTTCTTTAAGTTCCCCAGGAAGAATGATAAATGTTTTTTATAAAATATTTGTTAATACTTTTAGCTATTTTATATCCATAAATGTAAGTTTATTAATAAAACACCATATTTCTGCCTTTTTATAAGGATATGAATTGTACATACAATCAATTTCAGACTCAACCAACAAAAAGCCTCTCAGAACAATATTTATATTGTAACAGTTGCTATTGTAATGCAGTGTATCACCACATGGCGGCGCCTCCTGTCTCACGACTGGTGTCACCCCCTTTTTGTTCTTCTTCGCACTCCTCCTGTAATGGATGCTCCCGTGTGTACGCAGACTAGTGTGCTCTTTAGTAATGTGTGGTAGAGGTAGCACTTTTATTTTTGATATTGTAAATAAATGAGTACTTTTTGGAAAGTCAGAAGCTGTTGCTCATTCGCTATCCACCTGCACACCTCCGCGGCTGGCTTCATCTCCACTGCACGTTACAATATGTTGATTTTATTCGCCTACTCATATCATAATTTTTTTTACTCCTGGTTCTGTATGTTCATGTTCTGTTCTTTTGTAAACTTCATCTGTTTGTATGTTGTATACTCATTGTGTTTCAATAAAGTTCGATTTAAAAAAAGGTACGTTCTAAACGAAGCTTCAGACGTCACTGATCACGTGACTCTGGCCAAACGAATCAAGCCTCGACACGGTGCTTCTGAAGCAGCGCGTTGATCTTTCTGACACACGCACCGGAGCGTCAGCTTCAAGCGGACCATCACTACGTCTCACATCTAAAGGTGTCAAGGTAACTTTGAACTGAGTTCAGTCAATCTGGAGTTTTTCCAAGTTTTCTGTTGCTCTCTGTGAGAGAAGAGCGTTAAAGGCGGGGCTCTCCAGAGTCCAGCAAAACAGGAAACCACAGCTGGGTGTGTGTAAGTGTGCAAACCAATAGAATGCATCGTGGTGGGGGGGGGCATCACGGGCAAGAAAAAAATAAAATAATCGGTCGTACCCATGCTTCCCCGACGTCATGCCAGCGCATATTGGGAAATTCGTAGGCACCGATCGGTTTTCTATCAGCCATTTGCTGGGAGTAAGGGCGCCCTCCGTTTGCGAGGTGCGCCTGCTGCTGGCGGCACAGGGAGGAGAGGGCGGGGCGGCGGGGAGTCTCTGGCTGGCTGGAGCGGCATCTAATAACCAACTCGCAAAACAAAATAAAAACAACACAACAAACAGATATTATGATACAGACTTATAATCTGCACCGATGTTTTTTCTAAATTCTATAACGTGAGCGCGAGAGCCCTCGGTGCGCCTGCGCGCTGCTGAAGTCAAAGTAAACTTTATTGTCATCTCCGCTACAGACAGTCCAGCATATAGAGAGACGAGACGACGAGGCTGCAGTTACAGCGGTGCAAGTAAACAAACAATAAATATAAGAAGAGTAAGAAAATAAATCTACACTTTAGGACTCGGGGTAAAGGATCAATAACAATTTAATTTATAATTTACAGTTTGATGATTTAAAGTCTCACACAACCCATCAAAAGGGGCGGGGCCGGCTGCTTCCAAGTAGAGCACATTTCATTTATAATGATGTAAATCCAAGCCCATCATGGATTCACGATCTGAATCCTGGGTTGTGTGAAATCCCAGAAATCAACCTTAGACAAAGTGAATCTGTGAACTAAGGTGTAGGTCTGTTAGGTTAATTGTGCTGATCCTCGGGTTGGGGGATTTGTGTTTGTACTGGAGCGCAAAATTCAAACCAATGGAAGATGGACAACAAAAGTTCAAAGCCATCAGGTGCTCAGGTTAGAAAAAAGAGAAAAGATGCAGGTAAGCAGACGTGTGATTGGATAATGGCAGCTCATCCTGAACCAATCAGACTAAACTCCAAACAATACATTATGTTACAGATTTTAATATTAATTAGTCATTGTTACTTGTTGATTTGTCCTTTTCTCATTGTGTGACGAATTATGACGACTGTTTGGTAGCTGTTATTGTCTCTCTCTCTTCATGTGTGTTTCTCTGGTGAAACAATAGTTTTGTGTTAATGTTAGGGCTGCACGATTTTGCATAAAATGAGAATCACGATTTTTTGGCTTAGAATTGAGATCATGATTCTCTCATAACAATAAATAAACATAAAACAACAAATGTCTCACGTTTTGTTGTTGCAGCAAAATGTTGTCCTGCTTGAAATTCCGTCTCCACCGTTGCTCGACGCTGCGTGTACAGAGCAGGTAGTGCAACAATAGAAAAATAGTTGCGGGACGGCACTGTGTAGCGTTTGTCTAGGGTGTTGATCGTTTTCCTAAATCCCTCGTTTTGCACAGTGTTGATGGAGCCATATCTTTGGTCAGGTGATAAGTGATAGCCTCCGTGATGTCTTTGTGCCTGCGGGAGTTCGACGTGTATAGGGAAGCGCTGTATAAGGTTCCCGTTATTGATGTTTGGGTGGTTGACCGGGACGGATTTTCTCCTGTCACTTTCTCGTCATCCCTGACGTGCTCTCCGTTGTTTTTTCCCTACTAATTTTAGCATCACACGGCACAGCTTCTGTATCACGTGGTATAAGGCTCCGCCCTTATCATTTGTTGAGCAGGAAGAGTGAGCGCTTGTTTTCATGCAGAGTACGTCCCGGATCAAAATGTGAAGTTTTACAAATCACCACTTCTTTAGTGAATATCATTTCAGTCTCAGACAATCTCGTTTCTCCTACAGAGGTTGAATGCACCTTCTGCGGATGGCGGTACCACACAGTGTGCGTGGACTTCCCCTGCACAGAAGGCAACTACAAATGCTGTGAATGCTAAATAAAGAGAAACAAATGATCCCTGTTGTCTTTGCTTGATGATTGGTTTGAGTCTTGACAATCCACATTGCTGGCGTTGCATCTTTCAATGGCAGCAATGGCAGGTATCAGTGCTCAAACCTTTTGTGTTTGTTTCCAACAAGTTGCCCACCTCGGGAAACAAAAATGTGTTCTTTTACTTGTCAGATGAACATATGAGACACTTTGACTCTTCAGTGCAGTGTGGAGCCTAACAAAGATCTGTTTTGTGTCCCAGCTGATCAGCAGGAGGAGGAGAGTCTGACGGAGCAGCAGAGGAACATTTTCAGCTACTTGGACTCAGCTCAGCCACTACAGAGGAAACAATGAGCTCAACACAGAAGGTGACAGACAGAGCAGGACCATATGACCAAAGATATTTATCACCATATACATTTGAACATTTGCCATAACGATGTAGCTGACGATAGAATTGACACCAGACAAAATACTTTACAGCTGCACAACTTTATTAAAAACCCATCAATGTATTTTCACTGAAACAAGCAGCTGTTGTTTATGTGCATTAAAGTTATATAAAAATGTAACAGTGCAAATGCAAATTCCTCGCTGACAGTTTAACCAAAAGGCGTTTCCAGTGGAAACTGGCCGACACATCCTGAGCATAACCATGTATAATATCCACTAAACTTCAGAAGAGGTTATACAGTCGTGGCCAAAAGGTTTGAGAATTGCATAAATATTGGAACCTGGAGAAGTTGCTGCTTAAGTTTTTATAATAGCATTTTGCCTGCACTCCAGAATGTTATGAGGAGTGATCAGATGAACTGCATCGTCCTTCTTTGCCATGAAAACGAACTTAATCCCCAAAAAGCCTTACCACTGCATTTCATTGCTGTCATCAAAGGACCTGCTGAGACCATTTCAGTGATCGTCTTCTTAACTCAGGTGAGAATGTTGGCGAGCACGAGGCTGGAGATCATCATGGCTGTATCCCGATTCAGGTTCTGCAGCTTTAAAGTCCTCAAGGGCCGCGTACTCAAAGACCGCTAAGGCCGAAGTGCGAGGCTCGTAGGCTCGTGAAATGGGATGTCTAGCCTCCGTCGCGCTGCCCAGGTTGCCTAGCAACCATGATACTAACAGCTGGAAACGTTTCATACAGCTTTGTTTGACAGAAATGAAGGAGAACATATTTAGTTCATTTGTTTCTACATGAGCTCTGTGTGATTTGATGAGTATCTGAGGCTGAGACCACAGGACTGTGAAACATGATTGTTGGGCTTCATTTCTGTGCTGCTGGCTCTTCCTCCTCCTCTTCCTCACACACTGCTGAGTTTGTCCTGGTGGATCATCAGGGGTGCAAAGCCTCACAGATGATGTGCAGCAGTGGCTCCCTCAGTCTGTCCTCACTCTGGACACTTGCAGTCGTCACACATGGAAATCAAATGTGTGATAAGCTGCAGGATTCAAACACAAGTGTAACTTATAAACACATGTTCATACTTTTATTCCACAATCAGAGAGAAAGAAACAGAGAGAGAATGCAGGACAGACAGACAGGTGACAGTCTCAGGTGTACACACTGCTACACAACAGCACCAGAGAAGCAGGATTTAGTGTTTGTGTTATTACGAGTGTAAACAAGAAGAGTTCCAGATGGTGCAGTGGACACATGTGTGACTGCTGTGATTAAAGCATCTTTCTTTCAGCTTAACAAGTGAACCGTCAGCTCGTTCAAACACACGTTAAAGTGCGTTTGGCTCGACACCACCGAACAGAGGCAGCAATATAACACAGCTAACATTAACATTAACAGTGCACTGAATCCTGCTTGTGCCATGATGTTCAGGACTGCAAACCGAGCAGCATCACTGACTTTCAGCTTGTTGTGTTTGTGGATATATGACTGACTTTAATTATCCACAAAATCATCACATTCTCTGTCAGATTAAGGTCGACTATTGAACGGCGTATATTTTAAAGGCTTTAAAACCAAGTTAACGCTGAAAGTACAAACATCACTAATGTCACATAACTCTGCCGACAAGGCATAGCTATGGCTATGAAATGCTCTTTGTGTATCACTTCTTCATTATGAAAGATGTCATTAATGCACTAGTAATGTCTCATCTGGAGTATTGTTCAATCATTTGGTCAGCAGCTAATAAGACAGATCTTAACAGACTTCAGTTAGTCCAGAATAAGGCGTCCAGATTAGTGTGAAGATGTTCATACTATACTAATATTGATCAAATGCATAATAACCTTTCTTGGCTTCCTGTACAGGCTAAAATATTCTATGGCTTACTTGTAGTTCTAAAGAAAGCAATTCTGTTAAACACACCACATTTATTCTGCTCAGCTGCAGTATCCAGATGAAATACATCATCATATTACACAGTTTTCAACAAGCTGCAATTTAGTAAATGCTCGAGTTAAAAGTAACGTTTTGTAAAACTGTTACATTTAGAGCAACTTTTAAGTGGAATAAGTTGCCTTAAAAAATTAGAGAATTATTCAAAACTTCAATGAACACTTAAAAGCCGATTTACAGAGCTTTTAGTTGTTGTAAATATTGTAAGACATGATTTGTTTTTGAAATTTGTGTAATGTGCCTCAATGTTATTGATATTTATCATCAACATTATGAACTTTATTTATAAAGCACTTTAAAACAACCACAGCTGACACAAAGTGCTGTACATTGGAACTGTAAAATAAAATCACATGAGATATAAATGAAACACAAATAAAAGAAGAGTGAAATCATTAAATAACTACTTCAATTAAAAAAGAAACTAAGTCTCACTGAGGTTAAAAGCCAAGGAATAAAAGTGGGTTTTAAAAGTGGACAGTGAAGGGGCCTCTCTAACGTGCATGGGCAAATCATTCCATAACTTTGGAGCCACAATAGAGAAGGCCCCGCCCCTCTGAGCTTCCTTCTGGATCTCGGTACCTCCAGGAGCAGCTGGTCAGCTGACCTGTAAGACCGACAGGGTGTGTGGAGATGAAGAAGCTCAGAGAGGTAAGGCGGGGCAAGACTGTGAAGGCATTTAAAAACAAACATAAGAATTTTAAAATTAACTCTAAAAGACACAGGCAGCCAGTGCAGAGAGGCTAGCACGGGGGTTATATGCTCTCTTTTTTGAGTCCCTGTTAGGAGTCGTGCAGCCGCATTTTGAACCAGCTGCAGACGTGAGAGCAACGACTCACTGACCCCCACATAAAGTGAGTTACAGTCGTCCAGGCGGGAAGAAATAAAAGCATGGATCACTGTTTCAAGGTGCTGCCTCGAAAGAAAAGATTTTACTCTTGCCAGTCGCCTTAAATGATAAAAACTGGACTTCACCACTGCTCTGATTTGGTTGTCCAATTTAAAATCACTGTCCAACTTAAAACCAAGGTCAGTAACCACAGATTTAAAATAGACTTCCAGGGATCCTAAAACAACAGGGGAGGACTCACAGGGACCACTGGGTCCAAACACCAACAGCTCTGTTTTCTTTTCATTAAAATTTAAAAAGTTTAGAGCCAACCAAGCTTTAATGTCATCTAGACAAGTCAAGAGAGGTTTTATGGAGATGCCATCCATGTGTTTTAGTGTCAAATAAAGTTGGCAGTCATCGGCATAACAATGAAATGAGATCCCATGCCTTCTAAGTATAGAACCCAGTGGCCCTAAAATTGAGCCCTGTGGGACGCCGCATGACAGAGGAGCAGAAGACGATTCGTAACCGAGAAGGCTGACAGAGAAATATTATTATTATTATTATTGATTGCTTATATTTGAACAATTGTGAAACCTCACTGTGGATGTAAGAGTGAAATTATGTGGATATCTTGAATCCACTTCATTGTGTAATATTTTATGTGAGTATTTGACGGAAGACGAGCAACATCTGTTGTGGAAGCTAACGGGGTTCCTTTAGAATAAACAAACATAGGATTTATTATCACTGAATAATTATGTATAAATCTATACAAATTATAGAAATATGTAATAGGAAACAACAAAATAATCTAAATTATAAAATAGTGTGTGTGTGTGTGTGTGTGTGTGTGTGTGTGCATGAGTTTAGTGTTTGAACAGTCATGAATTATCTTTAACAGCAGGTTGGATGTAATGTGTTAGAACTACCAGCAGGTGGGGATAAGAGACCTTTAAGGTGTTTGGTGCCACGCTCCACCTTCAGGTTTAAAACTAGTGTTAATGGAGTTTGAAGGTTGAGTTTGTTCCACGACTGCATTTCACTCACTGCCTCTGTTTGTATCTCTGTCAC
This sequence comes from Mchenga conophoros, assembly GCF_057382185.1. Classification (NCBI taxonomy): domain Eukaryota; kingdom Metazoa; phylum Chordata; class Actinopteri; order Cichliformes; family Cichlidae; genus Mchenga; species Mchenga conophoros. The sequence continues at coordinate 8,456,510 of NC_140528.1, read as the reverse complement.
TGCAGGACCAACATAGAGCCAGAAGTCAGCGCTCTCAGGAGGCCGACAAACCTCACAGAAGAAAGGGAGAGAAAAAACACACCTGTGACGAGTGTGGGGAGGGTTTTACTGTGAGGGCTTCACTAAAACGGCATCAGGTCATCCACACTGGAGAGAGACCGTTCAGCTGTGACTTGTGTGGGAAGGGTTTTACTGTGAGGGCTTCACTAAAACAGCATCAGGTCATCCACACTGGAGAGAGACCGTTCAGCTGTGACTTGTGTGGAAAGTCTTTTTCCTTGAAGGGTTACCTAAAACAACACCAACTCATCCACAGTGGAGTTAAAGCGTACAGCTGTGATCAGTGTGGCAGAGCTTTTACTCAAAGTAGCAGCTTACAGAGTCATCTAGTTACCCACTCTGGAATTAAGCCATACAGCTGTGACTTGTGTGGGAAGGGTTTTACTCTGAAAGCTTCACTAAAACGGCATCAGGTCATCCACACTGGAGAGAGACCGTTGAGCTGTGACTTGTGTGGAAAGTCTTTTTCCTTGAAGGGTTCCCTAATAAAACACCAGCTCATCCACAGTGGAGTTAAAGCGTACAGCTGTGATCAGTGTGGCAGAGCTTTTACTCACAGTAGCCACTTACAGAAGCATCTAGTTACCCACTCTGGAATTAAGGCATACAGCTGTGACATCTGTGGAAAAACTTTCAGCCAAAGAGGGCACCGAAATGAACACCTACGCATTCACACCAGACATGATGTGTACTGCTGTGAACAGTGTGGCAAATACTTTACAACAGACGCACAGTTACAACGACACATGTTTACCCACACTGAGGAGAGACCTTATCAATGTGACCTGTGTGAGAAGACTTTTAAAGCTCCACATCACCTGAGAGAACACAAACAGATCCACACCAGAAAGAGACTCTACAAGTGCAGCTACTGTGAGGTATGTATTTATATTGTTATCTTGTCATTTTAGCCTGACTGTTTGGAACAACTCTGCTCATTAAACTGTGTTAGCATGTTAGCAATTCTACTGCATGGAAAAGCAGCTCTGAGTGATTATTCAGATTTTCCTTTCAGTTATGATTTTAGTATTACTGTAGTATTATGGTGGTAGTATTGTAGTTATTGCAGCCCAGTAAACTGAGTGTGTTAACTGAAACAGTCAAATGTAGTTGGACATCTGCAGAGATGCTCTTTATTTCAGGCGACGTTCAGGATACAAATGTTGAAGGACTGACTTACACTGTCTTTGTGTCTTTGTTTAGAAGCAGAGCAACACAGATGGATCCAGTTCTCAACCCTGTCATCACTGTGGTGGTGGGAAAGACTTTCATTGTGACCTCTGTGGAAAAACTTTCAGTCAGCAAAAGACCCTAAAAGTACATCAACGTAGACACACTGGAGACAAACTGAAATACTGCAAAGAATGTGGGAGAAGCTTCACCACATCAAGTGATTTAAAACAACATGAACTGATTCACAGTGGGGTTAAAAAGCACCTCTGTGATCAGTGTGGGTCATCCTTCACCACTGCAGGTCAGCTTAAATCACACAAAGGAGTCCACACAGGAGAGAAACCACACAAGTGCAGACACTGTGACAGAAGCTTCTCACATTCAAGTACTTGTAACAGGCATGAACGTGCACACATGGAAGGAAACTACAGCTGTGACCAGTGTGACAAGAGCTTCAGGAATCTCAGTTCATACTCTGCACACAAACTATCCCACGTTACTAATAAACTGTTTCACTGTTACCAATGTGCCCAAACATTCACCTCATTGTCTGCTCTGTGCAAACATCAGCGCGATCACTCAGGGCTGAAATCACTCCCATCACTGGATCACAGTGAATCTGAAGACACAGAAAGATCCTCTGGTTTCTGTGTCAGACTCAAAAAGCTTGAGATCAGGCTCCACAGAGTTCAGATAGAATCATTTAAACTTGTGTTGAACTGAACTGGTTGCTGGGCTGAACTTCTACATAATACAGATCTACATGGGATCTTCTTTTCTGTTGTTTTACTGAGTCAGTTTTGTCCTTTTTTCTCTGTCCTGGTTTTGCTCGTCTGTAAATGATTGAAACTCAGTCCAATAGTTCATTGTTCTCCAGCAAAACGTTTTGGAAACTCATGTTTAACCTTTAAAACTCTGACATGTTTTAGCACACAAGGCTTCATCGGGGAGTTCACTCATGATTGGACCATGAGAACAAAGGTTTTTAGTTCTTTCAAAGAGAGTCTTGGAGATGTTTGATGTTTCTGTTTTTCTGAAACCACCTGAAAGAAAAACTATTTTTCTTGCTTTATGTAGTGTGGAAGTTTTTAATGTTTCTTCATCTGTGATGTTCTTGAATGTGTTCACGTGAAGATGGTACAAATAAACTGTCCTTTCAGCTTTAGCTCCTAATTTATTCATTATTTATGGATGTAGCACAGCAGCCGTCTCTTGATTAACACATGGAGGGCTCGGGATCTGATGGTGTCGTCTCCCTAATTTGCCCACTCAGTAAATCTCACTCATGGCCAAGAAATTGAAATAAACCTTGTTTCCCTGCTGGATAGTGATCCACTGTAACTCTGCTCCTCCTTCCTGTTTAGGATTTCTGTGGCCGAAGTAAAATTCCCTCCATCCATCACTTATCCCAGCTAACCCAAAGTCAAATAAAGTTTTGCTGGTCTTAAAAAAGCATTACAATAATGGGCATTACCAATGCAAACTGAATGATACAGAAGATGAAAGAAGAGACTTTGATCAGTTAATAAAGCTCATGATCTGGATTCATTGTGGCTGCTACACAGATACTTCTGGGTCACTTCTCTCAGTTAGGAACCTTCCTCACCAAACTGACTGTTGGACCACACCCCTGGTTTCATGAGAAATTGTTTCAGCCATGATTTCTCTTCCTGTATTTCAGAGTAAAGACTGAAGTGACAAATGGAAGCATGTTTAAAAAACACAATGTGAGAGAGACGTTGAGGTCCTTAGAAGTTACCCTGGGTTTTTCTGTCACCCTGCTAGATGTTACACACCTTGTTATTGGACTGATTTCTACTGCTGGACTACTCCTGCGGAGAGTAACAATACTCTTACTAATTAGCTCCCTTTCACACCTTTGGGGATATTTATTTTTGTGTTTGCAGCGCTGTGAGCCAGAACAGCGAGAGAAAAATCTGCAACAGCGACGAGCCGAATGCTTACGTTAGAGGTCTGCATTCCCGCGGCTGTCCCGCGGGAGCCACGGGACCCGACCAGATTTCTTGCGGCGCGGGAATAAATTTCCAAATAAAATGCGGTAGCGGTCGGTAACTCTGGTGTAATTTGAACGGGAGCGGGCGGTCTGAAAATATAGCGTGCCCGACATTTTTTCGGAACAGCATATCTGTGATTTCCTCATTCTAATTGAGCACTGGTACAGCCAGTGCTCACGCCTGTTACACGCACTGAGCGCATGGATCAGTGCTTTTTGCACGTGCATTTTACTTGCACAGTCTGTGACTCTGTGCGCGCATCACCTGCATCAGAGCGCGCTTTACCAACATGGCAGAGCAAACTGAAGATGCAATTTCCTTGAAGGACGTTCAGCTGGGATTAGACAACGGTCAGTTTACTTTAAGGAAACCCACATCAGGCAAGTCTGATGTATGGGAGTCTTTTTCATGCGTCATAGACGCAAATGGAAAAAAATTACCCTTTGTACAATGCGATAAATGCCTCAAAGTTTTACCCTTTTGCAGTCACAAGACTGGAACCTCAGGTTTAAGGCGGCACTCATGTCCCATCACAAAGGGGCAAACAAAACTGGCATTTACTAAATCTTTGCTGGTGCCAGAGAAGTTTAAAAAAGAAACCAGAGACAAATGTGTTCAGTTTGTTTGCCAAGACATTCGACCGTATGATACCATCTCTGGAAAAGGCTTCACACAGCTGGCCCAACATTTGGTCGACACAGCAGCAAGAATAGGAAAATTCGATGTCTGTGAGATACTACCACACCCCACAACGGTGTCAAGAAATGTTGAAATGAGGGCTCAGAGTCTATGTAAACATGTTGTGGAGGAAATCACTGCAACAATATCGAAGTTTGGATGCGCTGTTACAGCAGACATATGGACAGAAACATATCGAAAAACGTCCTTTTTGTCTGCAACCATCCATTACGTTAATGAGCAATCTGAGCTACATTCAAGAGTGCTTTTTGCTGCCCCTTTTGACCCAAGCACCTCAAAGACAGGTGAAAACATTCGAAGGCACCTGCTGCAGAATCTCAGAGTGTTTGGCATTGATGCGACAGACATGGGCAAAAAGATTATTTTTGTCACAGATCGTGGAGCCAACATGATCAGTGCCTTACGAGAATACACGAGGCTAAACTGCACAGCGCACATACTAAACGTGACTCTCTCCAGTGCGTTTGGTACTGCCATAATCGAAAAGTCTCCAGAGATCGCTAGCCTTCTGACTGATGTTAAAAAGTTGGTTACATATTTCAAACACTCAGGACAGCAGGGCAAGCTTAAAAAGTCACTGAAACAATCCATAGAGACACGATGGAACTCTAACTTTGACATGTTAAATTCTGTCTTGGAACAGTACGAAGACATTGCATCTGTGCTGACTGAGAGCAATAATTATGACAAGATCGGACGCATTAGCATCAGTACTCTTAAGTTACTAGTATCATTCCTAAAACCCTTCAAAGAGGCAACTGACGACTTGGAAACTGATAACACAGCTCCCAGTGCCTCACTTGTTCTTCCGTGGTCTGTGCGATTAATTGATTAATTGCAACCGTCTGTGTAACACGGCTGAAAGAATTACTGTCAGCAGACAGCACTTCATCCCATTCTGTTCACATGCTTTATAAAATAGCAACCTTTCTGACACCAAATCTGCGAGGTCTGAGAATGTTAGATGAAAGAGGGCGACAGAATGTGATACAGGGAGTCAAGGAGATGATCGAAGATTTAAAGTTTGATCATGCACATGATGAGGATGTTGAATCAACACCTGCCAAAAGGCCTACTGTTCTTCATAAATTTTCAGATTGGGAGGAAGAGGAAGAATCATGTGGATCAAAATCACTAGATGTTCAGATTCAGGAGTACAGGACCATGAAACTTGAATTATCAAGTCAACAAAACATTTTGCAGTGGTGGAATTCCAACAGTTCCCAGTTCCCTGCCCTGAGCAACCTTGCAAGATTTGTCCTCTGCATCCCGGCAACGAGTGCACCTTCCGAGAGAGCATTCAGCCTTTGTGGTCGGATTTTGGAGGAGAGACGTTCAGTACTGAAACCCTCATCAGTCAGTGACATTCTTTTCCTGCATGGAAATTTAAAATAATTTGGATTTTTTAAGTAAGTTTCGTTCATTTGATTAATAGTTTATAATTTTGAGATGTCGTTTATTGTTGTATTTATATATGCATATTTTCTTTTGTAGGAGAGACCTTGAATTCGACATTGGGACATTTTTTCGTTAAACTGATAGTTTAAACAACCATTTAATTTCGCAGTGGCCAACTATTTTGTTCTTTTGTTTACAATTTTAAGTGACTTTTTTTTTTTTTCGTGACACTTTCCCTACTGTGTTGACAGAAAAATGTTACGTTTGTATTTTACATAAAAATAACAAGTAGGCCACAATGCTGTATTCGTTTTTATTTATTTTATTTTTGCAACACGTTTTCCATGTTAAAAGATAAATGTTGCATGTTGACAGATAAATGCATCTTGTTTAAGAAAAATAAATACAATCATTGCACAACCTGCAGTTTTATCTGTTATCTCTATTTTTTGGTGGTACCCCATTTAAATGTGAGATTTTGGAAACCAGATCTAAATTTAGCGGGAACGGTCGGGTCGGGTAGAAAATTATTCTAAGCGGGCAGCAGGTGAACAAAGACTGAATATACAGCGGGAGCGGTCGGGTGCGGTACAAAACCTTGCGGGAGCGGGCGGGAGCGGGACTAAAAAAACATTCCCGCGCAGACCTCTAGCTTACGTGAATCGCAGCAGCTGCACATGTGCTACGCTGAATTAGAGGATATCTTTGCTCTGGATTTCTATTTCTACTTTTTCATTTCTATATGATTCTTCTTGCATCTAAACAAAGATGATTCAATTTGCTAAATGTTGATGGCTCTTCGTGCTCAGGTGTAAATGAGATGTAATATTTGCTCTTGGTTTGGTTCTCCTGTACAGAACCTTGCAGTACAACAGAAACCTAAAAACATTATTTGTAGTTGTTATTCTTAGTTGTTCTGCTGCCTAAATACCACAGGGTCTGATTATGAAGTTATTGAGCTGCACATACTTTACGACCTGCTTAAGTTTGAGGTCACAGCGTCTGTAGAGCAGCTGGAACATAATGAAGTCTACAAGGTTAAAGTTTTCTCTTCAGTTATTGTTCTTTCTGCTGCTTGGTTTGATGGATCTGAGAGCTTTTGTTTTTATTATTGTTATTATAATTATCATTAATATTTTACTCTCTAGAAGCTTTAAAATAGTGTTTGTGTTTGAAAAAATTGATTTAAGAATTGAACAGAAACATCTGTCCTTCTGAAAATCGCCCAAAGGCACGGAGACAAAGTCAAAGGATGCAACCTGTAACTTTCTCTTCCTTCATGTCAGGACCATCATCCATGATTTATATAAAATGCATATAGCAACAGTAGCACTTTAGTTTGGACTTTATGATTTCTGTAACTGGAAAATATTATTTTGTTCAAAGACAGAAGTGACCGCATAGTTGCAACATCAAAGGGAAATATTAATTAATTAGCATCAAGTATATTTGTTGCTTAAGCGTTTGCACTATAACTTAAGTAGGATTATAACTTTTAAGGAAGGAAAGATTTCAGATATTTAGTTCACTGCTTCAGTTATTTTATATGAAATTAAAACATTTACGTTGGTCAAATATGATGCTCTAAATCAAATAAAAGTTTGAAAATAAATGATGTATTTTTAAATGCTGCAACAAATGTTCACAAAAAGTAACTATAATTAAAACCAGTTAAACAAAATCAAATGTTTGAATCATGCTTAACCAAATGCCAGGCTGGAGAGCTGAACCTAAAGTATACGTAGAAAGATTTCAACATCTGAGCAGTTTTTAATGTTTTTATCACATATAAATGTCACAGCAGTGGGTCCTGGCCCAATGCTTTGTGTTTTTGGTTTTCTTTGACTCTTGTTTTTCTTGGTTTTTGTTCTTCTTATTTATCAGGCTCTCAGTAATCTTAGTTCTCCCTCCCTCAGTGTTCATTTCAGCCTGTGTTTAGTTTCTGTTCCCGTGTCCCACGTTTCATCGTTTAATGTCGAGTCAGCCCTGTCTCTCTGTTTCCTGTGTCTCCCCAGTCAGCCCCGCCTCCCTCGGGCACTCATGTGTGATACAGAGTAATAAACCTGACTACTAAGAATAATCCCAAAGGGGCAAAGGCAGCGGTTAATTTAGCACATTTAGCATTAAGGGTACAGCAAGGATATACTTTTACTTATTGTGGCAGGGGTGTGGTCTCTGGCCTGCTGCAGTGGAGGCTGGTGGCGGGACGTTGGACGGCACAGGTGAGGGTGATGGAGCTCATGACTCTCCCCTTTATAGTGACGGAGGAGACTGGCGTGGGGGAAGCGTGTAGTGGAGGAAGCCGAGGAGAGAGCTGGTTTCTGGCTACAAAGACGGCGTCAAACCAGAAAAGATTGCTCGTGGTCAAATAATGTGTAATAATAATGAAATAAATAGGCCATTGTGAAAAACGGGATTTTGAAATAAAGACTGACTTTGAAAAAAAGGACATTTTGGATTAAAAACGGCTGGGAATAAATAAAATGCCTCAGGAATAATCTCTGTTATTGTGAAAAATAATGATCATGAAATAATATTTCACAATAATAAGTAAATTTATATAGCAGAATGCAATATATTTCACAATAATGAGCTTTTTTTTCAAAATGTGTTCAATTATTTCACAATATCATTCTCACCTTACATATCTGTGTCTTATTTATTCACATAGTTATTTATTTCATCATGACTTATTTATTTATTTAATTTTGAACACTTTGGAGTTCCATATGGTTGTAGTGGGCTTGTAATGTAAATGTGGTCTGATTAAATGTGACATTAATGCTGACGCTGCATCAAACCCTGATAAAACAATTCTATTAGTGGGTCTGTGTGATCAGCATCAGTGGGTTAAGGTGAGGCCTTGACTAGTAGAACGTCATGTTGGTGTTTAACAACACATGAGCCAACATCAGACACCAAGCGCTACGATGCTAAAGATCAGAAGATCCAGTGTGACATCATCGTTACCTGGCAACAGCAGCCCTCATCTGACTTTATTGGAGGATATTTACACCAGCAACACGGTTTAGTTTGATATGACGGATTAACAACATGCTGTGATATCCAGTTCATCTGTAACAGATACAGGATCTAATCAGTCAGCAGATATTTGATCAGTTTATTTATAATTATACTAGAAACAAACACAACTGTGTTGGTGATTCATGCAAACTTGCATATCAGCCTTTGAAGGTTTTGTAGTATTGAGAACAAAGAGGTTGTGTTAGGGCTGAAAAGCCCGACTTGTTCTCCTCTGCAGGTCATCAAATGCACCACAGAAGTTTGTATTTGCACAGCCTGTATATGTTTGATGGCTTTATTATTCTCTGTTCAAAGACAGTAAATGTGGAAAATGTCTCATGTAGTATCAGCTTCATTTAAAATGACTGCAAACATTTAGAGAACATGTGCTGCTGTTTGTCCTACATTTCAACACTGAATGAACCCTGAAAACATGGCAGCTGGCAGGTTGGAGTTCACATGAAATATCGGCTGTATGAAGACTGGAAATATAGATGATAAAAACATGCAGCCAAACATTTGTGGACATGAATAAACTATCTGATCCAAAAAGCAGGAAGTGACACAGCTAGAAAGTGTGTAACAGCTGAAGTCAAATGTGATGCAGAGTTGAATCTGCACTTGGATCCATCTGTGAAAGGTCCACATGTAGGGATCACATGAATCCTGATGTTTGTCAGTCAGCTTGATAACTCCATCTACTGTGGCTACATATACTGGGCTGGTAGCTCCACAGTGTTGGAAAGAAACTATTAAATGTGCAAAGTTTAAAATCAGAGGCTCTTCTAACACAGGAGCCATGTTGAGTTTAGATCACAGCCGACCACCGGCAGTCTGAAATGGAATGAAGCCCACTGACAGCCAGCAGGTCTAAACAGGAACGCACCCATTTGTATGTGTGGCAATGATGTGGCTGCAGCTGACACAGGATTGGTTCAAACTAAACATCAGACACATTTCACAGAGTTCACAAATAAACTCACGTTTTTATCTTTGAAGATGATCATAAAGTAGAATTTATGGTCCAGTAGAAACAGCAGGAGGTTTGAGCCCTACTGATGGCAAGGCAAGTTTATTTGTATAGCACAATTCAACAACAAGCTGATTCAAAGTGCTTTACAGAGACATTAGAAACAAAAACAAATAAAAAGCATGATTTAAAATTGATTAAAACAAGCAAACAAACTAACTAACTAATTAACAAACAAACAAACAAACAAAACAGTATATAAAATCAAAACAGATCAGAACAGTAGATAAAATCAGTAGTTAAATGTAAGTTTTGAAATTTAAGCTTAAAGTGTGGATTTGGTGCTTTATTCAAATGCAGCTGAGAACAGGTGAGTCTTCAACCTGGATTTAAATAAACTGAGTGTTTCAGCTGATCTGAGGCTTTCTGGGAGTTTGTTCCAGATATAAGGAGCATAAAAGCTGAATGCAGCTTCTCCGTGTCTGGTTCTGACTCTGGGAACTGATAAAAGACCGGATTCAGATGACCTGAGGGATCTGGAAGGTTCATACTGGGTCAGGAGGTCACTGATGTATTTTGGTCCTAAACCATTCAGAGCTTTATAGGCCAGCATCAGAACTTTAAAGTCTATCCTCTGACGGACAGGCAGCCAGTGTAAAGACCTCAGAGCTGGACTGATGTGGTCCACTTTTTTGGTCTTAGTGAGGACTCGAGCAGCAGAGTTCTGAATGAGCTGTAGTTGTCTGACTGATTTTTTAGGTAGACCTGTAAAGATGCTGTTACAGTAGTCAAGCCTACTAAAGATGAATGCATGGACTAGTTTTTCCAGGTCCTGTTGAGACATCAGATCTTTTATCCTTGAAATATTCTTGAGGTGATAGTAAGCTGATTTTGTTATTGTCTTAATGTGTTTTTCTAAGTTTAGGTCTGCATCCATCACTACACCCACATTTCTCGCCTGGTTTGTGGTTTTTAGATGTATAGATTGAAGTTCTCTGGTGACCTGTAATCGTTTTTCTTTGGCGCCAAAGAGTATTACCTCAGTTTTGTCTTTGTTTAGCTGGAGAAAATTGTACGGGGCCTTGGTCTCCTGGTGACATTGTGATATATATTTGTGTGTCATCTGCATAGCTATGATAGTGTCACGGTCCTGGGTCTCCTGACCCAGCGTTTTTAGTTCTTTGTGATTTTCGTATTATTGTACTTGTGTGATTTATTCTATGGCTTCTAGTTTTGATCCCTTGCCCTTCATGTCTCCCTGTGTGCCCCTCTATGTATTTATGAGCCCTCGTCCCCTTTCGTGTTTATTCCGTGTCTCCCCTGCCTGTTATGTTGGTGTTCTACTCGTGCTCTCTCTCCTCCTGTCTGAACCTCTGTGCTCCCTGTTTCACCTCTCCCGTCAGTGTTCAGTTCACCCCGCCCTGTCTCGTTATGGCTATCAGTGTCACCTGTGTTCCCCGTGTGTTCCCACTCCCCTCGTTAACCCTCTGTGTATTTCTGTCTGCGTCTCCCTCTGTTCAGCGTGACGTCGTCCCTCTTGCTGTGTGGATCTCCCTGTGTGTCTCTCTGTGAGTTCTTAGTTTATGGTTTCCCAGTTTGGTTTAGTTTATATGTCTGTTCTGCCAGCGAATAAAGCTGAGTTTTGAGTTCATTCCCTCGTGCCTGTGAGTCCTGCATTTTGGGTCCTACTCCTGCCTGCCGCACAGCGCTCCGTGACAGTTAGTTTATTTTGTTGTTCTTTATAATCTGTGCCAGTGGGAGCATGTAAACAGAAAGGGTCCCAAGATGGAACCTTGGGGAACTCCACATGTGATACTTGTCTGCTCGGATGTGAAGTTACCTATTGATACAAAGTATTTCCTGTTTTCTAAGTATGTTTTGAACCAGTTTAGTACAGTTCCTGAAAGACCTGTCCAGTTCTCCAGTCGTTTGAGTAATATGTTGTGGTCAACTGTATCAAATGCTGCACTGAGATCCAGTAAAACTAAAACTGACATTTTTCCACTGTCTGTATTCAGACATATGTCATTAAACAGCAGAAACAGGATTTGGAGGAAGATGTTAATAGATTAGAAAGAATTGTACACTGTGAATCAATGCAAGTCTTTCTATATAGACAGATCTGTAATAATCCCTCAGGTAGGTTCCTCTGGGACAGTCACAGATAGAGACTCCAATTCTGACATCCTTTGAAAGCCTGACTTTGAATTTTCATCACTCGTCATGCACACAGATGTTAATTCTACATATTCCTGGTACTGAACTCTAAATCAATATGAAGAAAATGCTCCTGCTAATCTGCATCTATGTTGATATCAAATCCTTTTCCAGCACATGGATAAATCTCTATAAATCTTTCAGTCTGATCAGAATGGGCACAGTGTTGTTATTGCAGCTCCCTGATGTTTGAAAAGCTAAATGTCCATTTTAAAGTGCTCGTGTGTAGGATTGTGTTTCCTTCCTTTGTGCAGTTCTTACAGTAAACATGTTTGAATGTTTCCTGTTCCCCTGATGCTTCTTCCTGTTGGATAAAGTTGGTTTGAATAACATGTTCTTATAGGTTATAATGAACTTCAAACTGTGATCCACTTACAAAACTGCCTCATTTTATTGGAACGATCCACATTTGCATCCATTCACGGTACATTTGACATCTGAACACGTTTGTACACATGATGAAAGGACAGATGGTGTTTGTGTGTCCTTCTTAAACTTAGTGTGGATGTTTCATCATGTAGAACTACTTAGAACAAAGTTAGATCAGGATACTGGATGTGATCCATAGAAAACATGGATAATACACCACTTTATTTGAAGCATCTGTAGCACTGCCTCAGTTCTGGATGTTTCCACAGACTCCTCTGTGCACCTAAAGAAAAGGTCAAAGGTCAGCAGCACATGTAGTTGGGACAATTCTTCAGTCGCACAAACTACACAATGATTTTCCTCCAATGACGACTTTTCACTTGCAGAAATGGTCCTGTGTGATTTCCAGGCTGTGATATAAAAACTAGTTCCTAATGGCAGCGACTCACTCAGTAAACATGTGTTTCCTTCACCAACCTCACACACAGATCCAATAAGATCAGGAAGTGGGCAGTATAGTACAATATGTGTTATTCTGTGCTGCACTGCCCAAACTAAAGATCTGCTGAAGTGTTGGAAATGATCCAGATGTTTATTTTGGACGATACAGCAGAAGATCAGACATGAAAGTGGAGATAACACAGAAGACCTGCAGCAAAGGTCAGAGGTCAGACTGGGCCCTGGATTCAACAATGAGCCAATGATCATCAAGCAGTGACTAAAGCAGAGCCCTGACGTTCTGACATTCATCACACAGTCAGAACAAATGTCTGCTGATGACTTCATCTCATGAAACGACTGATAGATGTCAGTTCATTGATCAGCTGAGCTGCTGATCTTCATCGTCACAGAAACATTCAGCTTGTTTCAATCAGTAAGCAACTCCCACTACTCCCAGTTTGAACTGTTCCCACTCAAAATGCTGTGAGAACAATGATCATTGTAGAACTTCACAAACATCACGTGTTGTTTTCCACATGTAAGATCAGCAAACACACAGAAACTTCCTGTTGCCACACACGGCCTCTAAAATCTCTTCCACGCTTTCTGTCTGAAGTCCACTCTCTGTGTCGGATCCACAGGAAACAACAAGATCTTATTAACATGGTTTTCAATGTGTCTCCTTCCAAAAAGTCCAACCAATGAACAAATGTGTGTATTTGTGGAGGCCGAACAAAAGCATGACACATTTCTCTGTTTCTATAAACTGGAGTCAAACACAAACATGAAGAGTTTCACTGACAGACTCCAAAATGCCCCCACAGTGGATCAAAGGGAAATCCTACAGTGTGGCCAGAGACTCTTAATGGCTCCAACATCAACACATCCACAATGTTGGATCCAGTTGTGCCTCACAGAGTTACTAAGACACACCCTCTGCCAGCATCACAACAGCTCCACCTGCTTCACCTGCCTCCTCAGCATCTGTACACCTGAAGAGAAAAGAAAGGCTCCAACAGCTCAAATCTACAAAGGATTCATGAAGTTTCATCCAACAATAACATGTTTGCCTTCCACAGTGTGCTGTTAGACACCACTGTACCTCTGCCATTTCAAAAAGAGCAGCTTGGGAACATTTTGGCTCCAAACACTTTGTGTTTAAGTTCTTTGTTTTCTTTGTGAAGCCGACAACATCTGGAGCTTTGTGACTCATAGAAACATCATTTTGTTCTTTAGATGACAGCAGATTGGGACTGAATAATCAATCACTATCAAACCAATAAAGACAAACATGCTGATTTTACAGGAACTTTGTTGGAGAAGCTGCAAAGACATGAAACTGGTGGAGATCCCAAACCAGTTGATAGTGCTGGTTATTCCAAATAAAGCTGTTTCCCTTTGAGATGAAATGACTTTGTGTCCTGATATATAATAAAGATGTTGTTGTTTTTGAGCCCCTGTATTAAAAGTAGCTTAAAGTCAGCTTGAGTTTGATGTCTTTATGTCAAAGCTGCTCATGATGTTGAGCTGCTGATGGAATAAAAACAATATAAAAGCATGTAGTCCAGACTTAAATGTAGCCTGTTGTTAGCTGAGGTCCACACACAGTGTTTGACAGTGTAAAGTGTGTGAAAGGGCTGCTGGTGGAGCTCACTAGGATGAGCAGGTGACCACGAGGTGGAGAGCAGCTGGCCTGGCTTTGACCCGGGCCACGCCCCCTTTCTCTCTGCTTTGCTGTCACTTATCTTCACTGCTCTGTCCAATAAAGCTGAAAAAGGCCCCGAATCAAAGAAATCTGCTGCAGCCTCTGAAATGTCTTCTGTTTCCTTCCCGACGGCTTTTTCACCGTCAGCCCATCAGACAGTCCAGCAGCATTTATGATGATGTCATGATGTTGAAGAGGCTGCTACGGTGGCCTCCCATGACCCCCAGCCTCATCACAGCTGAGATGCAGACATTTGAAAACATTCAGCAGACAACTGAATAACAGTCCAACACAACAGTCTGTGTGCAGACACACACTGACCTTTCATAGAGTCAAACACAGCTGGTTGAGTCATTTCTCTGTGAGTCTAAAGTGAATCTAGTATTTGAAAGTCCACTTCCTGTATTTGTTGTTGAAGACTTCTTCAGCTTCTTCTCAAGGACATCAGCTGCTTGTTTGGCAGCAGAGGCAGTTAAGAAGCTTCCTGAAAAACACTGAACAGTGAGTTCACTGTGGCATATGACAGATTCAGCTTTCTGTGTGCAAATGTGTCTGTGTCGACCTTTCAAATGCTGTTGAATCCAAAACATCAGCGGCTCCTCGGCTGCTCACTTCATGCACTTCTGTCTGTGTGACAGTCCAATGACATCACAGCTGTTTCCAGCCCCAGTGTCTCAGGACTGGACACCTTTAAACATGTCGAGGATCAAACAGCGTCCAGCTAAACACACATGAAACTATCAGAGCTGACAATCATTCCAATAACATCTAATGGTTCATGTATGTAGACACAGGACTACAAGGAAATGGCTCTCAGCATCTGGCTGTGGGAACACATGAGTCCCTGTTTGTGTTCAGATTGTGTGCATGTTTTAGACGTGTGTCACATGTAGAAACACAACAATCCCACAATGACACACAGATGTGTTTGACACAGCTGTGCAGCTGTAAGTTGTTTCTAATGATTCATTGAAGCTCTTCTAACATTCTGGAGACGATCAGTACATGAATCTGTTCAACACGACAACAGTTTGACTTCAGTGTGAACGTTTGCATTAAATAACCTTCTTCATCCAGCTGACAGCATCTTCATCCTATGATGTGAACAGTTCCTCCTGTTGATGACAAACCTCTGACAGGATCTGCTTGAGGAGCTTTTTCATGTGCAGCTCTCTGAGCTCAGGGCTGAGCTGCTGTTTCATCTTTAAGAGCTGCTGCCTCCTCGCCGGACTTGTTCTCCTCTTCTTCTCCTAATGACACCATTTCTGCTTCATATTAAATTCAATAAAGATGCTGACATGTATCTGTAGCAACAACATCATTGAATCTAGAACAACTGGAGCCAAACCAGTGGCTCTGCTGGGATCACTGGTGAGCCAACACTTCCTTGTTGATGCAGATTTCAGGGCTTCCTTTTGCTCCTCCGTTATAACTGTTCTCTCTTCTCAACACATGATGACACAAAGGAATCAGCAGTGACAAAGATGATGCTGAAGAGAAGCACACACTTCACACATATAACAGACCAGTGCAGTTACACACACCTCTGCTCGACATCAGGCCTCAAACAAAGACACAAAACACTAACTTGACTCTAAACAGAAGAAACGAGCAGCTGTTTCTGTTCTGTGCTTATTTATATTTGACACACATGCTTCTCTTTGTGCAAACACACATCGCACTATAAGGGTAACCTCGCACACAATGATTGGACAGCACAGTGATGATGCTGGGAGATCCTATACGCAGCAACACAGAAACACTGAGAACTTTAAACAATGATGGAAAGTGTTATAAATGACTTGTTGGCCTCTGATCTGTCACAAACAGCTGAAACGTGTCTCTCATGAGTCACATGAAGGTTTTTGACAGAAAGGACAAAAAGTAGCTGCAGTCAGTTTGTGTCATTTTTATATTTATTCATCTGGGAGAAAAATCTGAGGGACATTAAAATGTGTTTTCAACAGAGACAAGAACATGAATATAACAGAACAGGTAAATGAACATGTTTCAAGTAAACAGCTGGACTGATCAGGTCCAAACACAGAGTGATAAACTTGTCAAACAGCTGTCATATCTTTATATAGAAGCTCTTTATAAATGCTGCTCACTGCAGTCTGTTTACTAATAATGTCAAAGTGTTAGAAACACAGAAACATCAGAATGGTCTTTGTTCACAGAAACCTGTCTGGGATCCTTTGTTGTTCTTTTGATGCAGAGTTACATTATAAATATAAAGAGTTATTTCAGAGTCTCATCAGTTTTCCTGCATGTCTTTATTTAACACATCAGCAGGGCTGAAGCTCTCATGTTAAACACACACTGATCTATGGACACGTTCATGTGTTTCTAACAGAACCAGGCTGTTATCAGCCTGCACTAACATTATGTCACACACACTGAATGTAACAGTGACAGTTTACATCATCACACAATCAGCTGTGATTGTTTCACTGTCATCAAACGAGTCAACAGGAAGTAGAATCAATAGAAACCAATCATTTCCTGACAGCATGTCTGATGGAAATAAGTGCAGATTATGTATGAAGTCTAACTGCACACAGTAACTGTGTTACAATAAGGACTTAACAGCGCCCTCTGCTGGAGTGTTTCAGTACTGCGTTAACTAGAATACACCACCTCCTCCTCACACCACCTGCTACAGCTCTACTCTTCTATGACTACAGTCATCCACAGCACTGATGTGAGGTCACATGGTTCATATGTAAGGAGCACAGCTGACCTCAGGTCAGTTTAATGACTGTGAGCAGCAGCTGTGTTATTGTCACTGTGACAGGGAGACACTCTCAGACACAGCGCTCATGTCAGCTTGTTCTCATGCAGGAGGATCAGGAGCTCCATGTTTGTCTTTCTGTTTGAATCATGATGTGTTTGTGCCATCAGAGTCTGTCATGAGTACTCAGGGTTTCACAGCAGCTCTTCTGGATGCTGACGAGGACTCCAACCTCATGTTTCACCTCTCTGAGCTTCTGATGTCTGTGAACACTCGTGTTTCTTCTCTGGGCTCATCTGGACAAAAACACCTTTCTGTGTTTGGCTGCAGCCTCATTCTGACTGACAGGAAGTGTGTTATCCATGAGCTGCACTTCTGTCAGGAAGTTTCCTGCTGTGTTTCCTGTCTGTGGACAAACACGAGTGTTCCAGCTGAGGACTTGGTTCCTTCCACCTGTCCATACAGGACATCACGCTGTCTGCAGCTCTGTAAATGCAGCTCCAGGTCCTTCCACGTGCTGCTCTGTATTTGTGCAGTTTGTAGTGTGTCCTGGGAAACGTAGCACACATGGTGTTCTTCTGCTGTTTCCTCCTTTCACTGAGTGTGAAACACTGACGCTGTGCTGTTGTTCACAGAGGGGAGCTGATTCTAGCTGCAGCTGGACTCTGTCATCTAACTGAATGTGTTGGTGCTGATCACGGGGCTCTGAGGGGGGAGCAGCAGGAGGACTCTGGATGCTGACGTCAGTGTATCTGTGGAAGCTCCCACAGCGTGTCTGTCATTCAATATTGTGCTGTATATTGTATCTATGCAAAGATGAACAGACTGTGTGTTCACTGGTCTCTGTGCTGCAGCTCTGATGTCATCATCACTCCCTCCTCCACCCTCAGCAGTCCCAGCATGCTGCTGTGGTGCACCCCACCCTCACTCTACACCTGAGCCACAGACCACACCCTCCACCTCAATATACACCACAGTTTTCTCTGCTGTGGAAATGAGATCAGGAGGAAATCATCATTATTATTATTTAATAAACGCTCACATTAATGTGGGCTTATTTGTTTCATATTAGAAACATTAGTTGAGTGTTTTTAGTATAAAATGGTCAAAGTCCCTCTTTTTGCTCCTCCCCTCACCTGTGGATGGGCGGTGCTGTTACCGTGGTGACAGCTTGGATGTGTTTCAGTCCTGCCTGGTTATCACTGCAGGAATCTTTCACATTTATTACAGGTAATAACTCTGATTTTTCTGTGTATTATGAACCAAATGTATCCTGATACACACAGAGATGGATGAGCAGAGGTTTTTTTTGCAGTTTATGTAGTTACTATGGACTTAATGCATACATATTATTAAAATTAGGGCTATAACAGTTGTATTGATGTATAGCAACTTGAAATGCTCCCACAAATGGCTCCACAGCATGTAAAAATATAACAAAAGCTCTGGCGGACTTGGTTCTGTGGTCAGTCTTAAAGGGTGAAGTTAAACTCTGTAATCTTCACTGTGTCACAGAGTTCAGTGAGTCCCGTTATTCACAGTATCAATCAGATCATCAGAGAACAGCTGATCAGCAATCAGTGGTGCCAACAGCGCCTCCTGTGGTGAGAGGATGCAATAATGCAATGTAGCATTTTTCCACTCAACACTTGCAGTCATGGAAACTGTCTGTTGGATCTGTGTGACGTTGCTTTCTTGGTTAGAGTTCCTCACAAATGTCCAGATGATTCTTCTAATGAGGCGTCGACCATGTTTGCAGCTCTTTGGAAGAAAACGTCGCCCTTTGCCATCCTTACTTTTCTTTGACTTCTTCAAATGCAGCTGAACTCCAGCTGGTATTTTCTTGGACTTTGCAGCTGTTTCTGGTCATCAGTTCATTCCTGCAAACCTCTGAAGCTGAACAACAATGATGCTGCATTGCTGGCTGATCCCAAAAGGTTGATTCTGTTCATCTGGACGTTTTCAGAAACGTTTGCTCACTGATCAGGTGACTTCTTCAGTCTCAGCTGACTGCAGCTTTACAAGCTTACAAACAGCACATTTGCACAATGACTGAAAGCAGCAGCACCTGATATATATGATACTAATATAATACATATACATATATAATCCATACTAATGATGAAGGAACTGAGCTCACAGTCCATTGTTCATTCAGTGAACTACTCAGTTTATTTTGGGCCTCAGAAATGCTCACTCTGTTTGTACATCACTGTCAGCAATAGACTCATTCTGCTGTGTGGACAGGAACACATGTGACATCACTTCCTGTTTGTTTGTGACTGAAGAAGTTTACAAGGAATCATTTAGAAGAGTTTCAAACATCAACTGATTGAATCCATGAATCTGAAAACGTGTTTGTGAGTGAAAGAGACAGACATGTACAGACTGAACTATCTGTTCAACAGTCAGAGTGTTTCTGTAACAGGAGACACTCTTTACACTCCACTCAGCACAGGGACACTGAGCCACCAGACCAGCCATAAAACCTAAACCCAGGATAAAGAGTTTGAGTGAATGTGGTGTTGAAGGTGTGGAGGTGGATCAGAGTGTCAGAGGAGACTCTGTAGAAGGACAGAGTGCCAGCAGGACAGTCCACATACACTGCTGCTCTGTTAGAGACAGAGGAGGAGGAGGAGGAGGAGGAGGAGATGGATGTGTAGCTGTTATTGTGACAGACATAACGAGGACCATCATCAGAGCAGATCAGACTCCAGGACTGATCATTGTATCCAAACCAACAGTCATCACTGCCTCCTTTCCTTCTGATGCTTCTGTAACTCACTGATATATAAACGTTTCCTCTCCACTCGACCTCCCAGTAACAGCGACCAGTCAGACCATTTCTACACAGCAGCTGACGAACATCAAATCTGTCTGGATGATCAGGATATGACTGAACCTTCTTCACACATGTCACCTTCCTGTTGTTGTCAGACAGTTGGAGCTCTGTGTTCACTGTGTTTGTGTCGATTGTGAGTTGACAGGAATCTGATGGAGAGAACAAACACAATCCAGCTGCAGTTATTGATCCATCATCTGTTCATTGATTGACACTTTGATGATGACTCCTGACATGATGAAGATGGTTGAATGTGTGCTGCTTTGTTTTCATGAATCCCATTAAAAACACACTTACACTTCCTCAGACCTGGTCTCAACCATCGGACTCCAGCAGGCTCCACCCTGAAAGGAGGAGGGGGGTCAGAGCAGCACAGTCAGCATGCACACATGGACATTACATGGCTCTCACACACACACTGTTACACACTGAGCTCAAAGCTCGGCTCCACTGTTTTATTCAAAGAAATCTACATTTATTTATCAGCACATTTAAAAACAGCTTGAGCCAAAGTGCTGCACAGAGTAGAGAGAAAATAGGAAACATACACAGTAATGACTATAAAGACTGGTCAGGATTGAAAGCTACAGAGTACAAATGTGTTTCCAACCGGCTTTTAAAAATGTCCAGTGTTGGTGACGACCTGATGTGAAGGGCGACTGTTCCAGAGTTTGGCTGCAGCCATCGATAAAGCTCACCTCTGTTTTTACGTCTAGTTCTGGTCAGAAGCTGCTTATCTGCAGACCTGAGGGCTCCACTTGGATTCTTTTGTTAAAGAGAGATAAGATGGAGCCAATCCATTCACAGATTTAAAGACAACCAGATCTGGAAGTGGATTCTACCACGTACTGGTAACCAGTGGAAAAAGCTGGTGATGGGTCGTCTAGCACAGACCCACCGCTGGAACCAGACAATTGATGAGGGAGAGAACTGTGACAGCGCCGTTCCTTCACTTGACCTCAGTCGCTCTCGTCTGCTCCCTCGTAACACTGCTCTTTATTGAGCTTACATGAATATGCACAAGTTCATTATGACGTCTTACACAGGTATGAACAAAGAGTACCAGTCTGTGCATAGTGTGTGTGTGTGTGTGTGTGTCTGTGTGTGTGTGTGTGTGTGTGTGTGTGTCTGTGTGTGTGTGTGTGTGTGTGTGTGTGTGTGTGTCTGTGTGTGTGTGTGTGTGTGTGTGTGTGTGTGTTCCAGATGTGACCCTGTGACCCCAAAGCTGGTGCTAAGAGTCCAGCGTTCCCCCTAACAAAGGGCTCTTATACTTAACCAGACACAGAGTAGGTGTCCTCCTACACCAGGGGTCTCAAACTCGCGGCCCGCGGGCCAATTGCGGCCCGCAGGACGATAGTTTTTGGCCCCACCTTAATATGAAAATGTAATGTTAGTTTGATAATGTATGACACTTTACAGTGTTGTGGGCGGAGCTGAATTAACCCACCAATCAGGGTGGGATATGGATCTCAGGGGACACCAGCCGGGCTTGATGCAAGCAGGGAAACATTTCTCAATGAGTCAAAGTTCCAGCAGCGTTGCCCTGGAGTGTTTCTTTCTTTCCTGTGCCTGGCTGGCTTCCTGCTTTCTATTGGGCAAACGCCGACATTCGCCCCAGCGCGCTGCGTTCACAACACTTCAAAAAAAGTTGTTTTTTTAAGTTGCTGCCCAGCGGGACATTATACGTATATAGATTTATACACACGTCAGTGGGATTTAAAGTTATTTTCCACAGAGAGAGATCTCATATTAACTCTCACAGTGATGCGTAGGCGGCGGGATAAAAGAAAAGTCATGAACTCAATGCAGCCCAATTTAGTCTGCAGTCACATAGCGACACCTGTTCATCGGCAACAACAGTCCCCGGTAACCCGGACTAATTATAGGGTCGCACCGTAATTTGTGGCTCCATGTTTTTATTTGCATCACTGCGTTTGCATTGCAGCAAACATGAACATTACATATATTTCAATATAATGTAAAAGCAGTCAAAACAACTAACATCAGAAACAGCTGATGTTATTTGTTATATGTCACGGTGTCATTTCCGCTTCTTTCTCCTGTAACAACAGCCCGGCGCCGTGAGCAGTCGCCTTTTTTGCGCTCGCTATCCCTGCACTTTCTACCATCTGCAAACGCCACGGTGTTCGTGTCGTCATGAAAGACATGAACATCGAGCGTAAAAACAAAGGAGACTGCTACCGGCTTTTTATCTGCCGATCGCCGTGCTACGGTTGCAAGAAAAAGAAGCAGAAATGACGTTCTCTACGCGTTGAGACGTTCCCCGTCCGTCGGCTAAACGCTTGATTGAAACTTCAATGCGACAGTGACACCAAGTAGAATTATAAATGTCACATAGCCCCAAACATGTCTTTTTCAAAGCCTGCGGTGAAGAGAAAGGTTGGTGATGAGCACCGACAATTTCAGGAAAAGTGGGAAATGCAATATTTCTTTGTTGAGCACAGGGGCACCCCGACCTGTCTTATTTGCACAGAGAAAGTTGCGCTGCACAAGGAATACAATTTGAAACGTCATTACACAACTAGACATGCTGAGCTGGATGCAAAATACCAGGGAGACGAGAGAGCGAACCGGGTTGCCAGTCTTAAAACAGATCTACTGAGGCAGCAAGATTTCTCCAAGAAAGCAACCAAAGAGAATAATGCAGCAGTCGGAGCCACGTGGTTAGTGAGATGATTGCTAAAGCAGGGAAGCCATTCACAGAAGGTGCATTTGTCTAAAAGTGCATATTGCAGGCTGCAAATATAGTCTGTCCGGGAAAGAAAGGTCAGTTTAGCAACATCAGCCTTTCTGCCAACACCGCAGCAGATCGCATTTCTGACCTGTCAAGTGACATTTATGACCAACTGTGTGAGAAAGCCAAATGTTTCAGTGTATACTCAGTCGCTCTTGATGAGACCACAGACATCACCGACACTGCCCAGCTCCCAATGTATGTCCGTGGTGTTGATGACAGTTTTGAAGTGATGGAGGAGCTGCTCACAGTAATTCCAATGCATGGCCAGACCACCGCTCAGCAGATATTTACAAGCTGTGTGATGCCATTGAGAATGTTGGTTTGCCATGGAAGAGGTTTGTTGGAATAACAACAGATGGAGCGCCATCAATGACAGGGAGGAAACATGGACTGGTGGCACAAAACAAACTGGAAGAGGAAGGCGTGGAGGAGGCCATTGCTCTGCACTGCATCATCCATCAGCAGGTCCTTTGCAGCAAATGCCTGAAGTTTGACAATGTGATGTCTATTGTTGTGAAATGCATCAACCAAATCAGATCCAGGGGCTTAAAGCACCGAAGGTTCTGTGCTTTTTTAGAGGAAATGGAGTCAGAATATGGGGATGTGCTCGACTTCACTGAGGTACGTTGGCTCAGCAGGGGAAATGTATTAAAGAGACTTTTTGAGTTGAGAGCAGAAGTGAAGCCTTCATGGAGAAGGATGGAGTTAGTGTTCCTGTGCTAACTGATCCCAAATGGCTCATGGACTCAGCTTTTCTTGTTGATATGACACATGAGCTTAATGTACTGAACAAGACGTTACAAGGCCAGGGGCAACTTGTCAGTGCTGCCTATGACAACGTGAGAGCATTCTCCACAAAACTGGCGCTCTGGAAAGCTCAGCTCTCTCAGACAAACCTTTGCCATTTCCCAGCATGCAAGGCTCTCGTGGATGCAGGCACACCATTCAGTGCTGACGAGTATGTTGATGTCATTTTGAGGCTACAGGAGGAATTTGATCACAGATTTGCTGACTTCAAGACACACAGAGCCACCTTTCACATTTTTGCGGACCCCTTCTCCTTTGATGTGCAAGATGCCCCTTCTGTGCTTCAAATGGAGCTCATTGAGCTGCAGTGCAACTCTGAACTCAAAGCAAAGTTCAGGGAGGTGAGTGGAAAAGCAGACAAGCTTGGACAATTTTTGAGAGAATTGAGCCCTAGTTTCCCTCGGCTTTCCCGAATGTTCAAGCGGACCATGTGCCTTTTTGGTAGCACATACTTGTGCCAAAAGCTCTTCTCCACTTTGAACTTCAATAAGTCCAAGTACAGGTCCAGACTTACAGATGATCATCTTCAAGACATACTGAGGGTCGCAACTGCTTCCTCCCTCAGGCCAAATCTGGCTCGGCTATGCGAGAGGAAACGCTGCCAGGTCTCTAGCAGCAAGGAGTAGGCAAGAGAAGCCATGTTCAGAAGAACAGTTCATTTTCTACAGTGTTCCATTCATGTTCAGAAGAAGGTTATAGAACTGTTAATACAGACATTTCAATCTAAATACAGCAGATATAGAAGCCTGAAAGATACACACAAGTTCACTGACTAAAAATATCTTATTATTATTTTATTTATGTATTACAGATTGATTTTTTTTCTTATTAATTCTTAATTTGTTTATTCATTTTTCATATTTTGTGTTAAAAAATAAAAATAAAGAGATTTGAGAAGATTGGAATTTTTTAACCATGCCTTTCTTGTGGAAAGCCTAATGCGGCCCAGCCTCACCCAGACTCTGCCTGCAGCGGCCCCCAGCTAAATTGAGTTTGAGACCCCTGTCCTACACCATAAATCAGTAAGAGAGGGTACGACCTCTCTCATGGCCCCAAGTGGTGTGTGCATGCCAGAGCACTCTGGAAGGCACACAGAGTCTTTACAGACTACTCAGGATCAAACCTCAATCATTATGCAATCGATTATACAACTCTAAGCATATATGAGTAAATATTTCTAAGCATAAATGACAATCAACAATATAAACCTTACAGCTGGTTTTAATAACAGAATTCATTTGTTTCTCAAACGAGAAAGAGCTATCGAGAAACACTCCTAAATCTTTAGTTCTTAACTTTTCCAGTGGGCCAGGGTCAACATTATCTGCTAATGCTAAATAGGCTGCCGTTATTAACTAATGCTAATTTGACGTGAATTAGCATTATGCACTAATGCTAACACTTACTTTTTTTAAAAATGTGAGTAGCTAATGCTAACACTATTTCCCTTAACTTAATAACAATGTGAACGGCTAATGCTAACACTCTTTTTCCTAGCATTACAACATCTGAGCTGCTAATGCTAAGTAGGCTGCCATTAGCACCTACGTCTAATTTAAGGCAAATACGCATTAGAACCTAATGCTCATATCGTTTTCCTTTGCTTTATAACAATGTGAGCAGCTACTGCTAAATAGCATTAGCTAATAACAGCAGTCTAATTTAATGCAAGTTAGCCTCATTTGCATTACAACGATGTGAGGAGTTAACGCTAAGTATGCTGCCATTAGTGGCTAATTCTAATTAGGGGTGAATAAATATTACCAGCTAATGCTAATATCGTATTCTCTTCCCTTTTAACAATGTGAGCAGCTAGTGCTAGGTAGGCTGATGCTAGCAGCTAATGCTAAAGCTAATTTAATGTGAATTAGCATCACATTAGTGAGGAGTTAATGCTAAGTAGACTGCCATTAGCAGGTAATGCTAATTTTAGGTGAATAGGAATTGGCAGATAATGCTAATACCATATTTTCTTGCTTTATAACAATGTGACCAGCTAATGCTATGTAGGTTGCCGTTATTAGCTAATACTAATTTGAGGTGAATTAGCATTATCCCCTTATGCTAACAATGTTTTTTCTTACTTTTTAACAATACAAGTAGCTAATGTGAACACTTTTTTTTTTTATTGAATTCTAATTTTTCCCTTGCGATGTGAAGAGTTAATGCTAAATAGGATGCCATTAGTGGCTAATTCTAATTTTAGGCTACGTTCACACTGCAGGTCTTAATGCTCAATTCCGATTTTTTGATCAAATCCGATTTTTTTGTCTGCTCGTTCACACTACAAATAAAATGCGACAGCAAACGCTCTCTAGTGTGAACGCTCAAAGCGGCCCGCATGCGCAAAAGAAGATGTCACACACAACGCGCTCTGTTTAGACCCAGAGCAACAGTATTGTTTGACTGATGGCCCTTAATATAAAGACTTCGGTCTTCACGTTTCCCAATTTTTGCTTTAAGTTATTTTGTTATTTACATAATAATGTAAATAACCTAATAATGATCCTTATTGCCGTTTAAGAGAGGAGCGGTGCTTCAAAGGATAGCTGTAGATTTCTGTCAGAATCTGCAGATTATACAGTACAAATAAAATGTTTACGTTGTCTTCCCAACAGTTTCACTGACATCTACACTGGATGGCCAGGAAGCGTTCGCGATGTCTTCTCGGGCGCTTCTCTGGCGCTGATAATTGGCTTCAGTCTTGTGTCGGTGACGTAAAAGGCGGATTTAATGCGACTTGACCGTTCAAACAGCAGTCGCTTTCTAAAACATCGGATATGTATCGGATTCAGTACCACATACGAAAGTGACCCAGATCGGATTTGAAAATATCGGATTTGCGCCGTTCACACTGTCATAGCATGATCGGATATGGGTCGCATAGGGTCAAAAAATCGGATTTGATGCGCTTTCGCCTGCAGTGTGAACGTAGCCTAAGATGAGAAAGCATTAGAAGCTAATGCTAATACCATATTTTCTTGCTTTATATCAATATTAGTAGGTAATGCTAAGTACGTAGCCATTATTAGCTAATGCTAATTTAGGTGAATTAGCATTATCCACTAATGCTAACACTGTTTTTGCCAACTCTTTTCCCTTGCATTATAACAATATGAGCAGCTAATGCTAAGAAGGCTGCCATTATTAGGTAATGCTAATTATTATGTGTGTTAGCATTATCCGCTGCTGCTAGCAATGTTTTATCTTACCTTTTAACAATATCAGCAGCTAATGCTAACACTACTTTAATTTCAGTTAAACCTACTTAGCATTAATTAACTTCATTTAGCATTAAGAAGTTTTTGCTATAGGCTACCATTAGTGGCTAATGCTAATTTTAGGTAAATAGAAATTGGCAGCTAATGCTAATACCATATTTTCTTGCCTTATAACAATGTGACCAGCTAATGCTAAGCAGGTGCCATTATTAGCTAATACTAATTTGAGATGAATTAGCATTATCCGCTTATGCTAACAATGTTTTTTCTTACTTTTTAACAATACGCCATTAGTGGCTAATTCTAATTTTAGATGAAAAAGGATTAACAGCTAATGCTCATACTGTTTGCTTTGTAAGAATGACAGCAGCTAATGATATGAAGTCTACCGTTATTAACTAATGCTAATTTGATGAGAATTAGCATTATCCGATAATGGTAACTCTTTTCCCCTGCATTATAACAATGTCAGGAGTTAATGCTAAGTAGGCTGCCATTAGGGGCTAACTCTAATTAGGGGTGAATAATTATTAGCAGCTAATACTAATACCGTTTTCTCTTTTTCCTTATAACAACTTGAGCAGCTAATGCTAATTTGATGCGAATTAGCATTATATTAGTGAGCAGTTAATGCTAAGTAGGCTGCCATTATTAACTAATACTACGTTGACGTGAATTAGCATTATGCGCTACTGCTAATACTGTTTTCTCTTACTTATTAAAAATGATAGTAGCTAATACTAATACTCTTTTCCGTTGGGTAACAACAAAGTGAGGAATTAATGCTAAGTTGGCTGCTTTTAGCGGCTTATTCTAATTAGGGGTGAATAATTATTAGCAGCAAATGCTAATACCGTTTTCTCTTTCCTTATAACAATATGAGCAGTTAATGCTAATTTGATGTAAATTAGCATTATATTAGTGAGGAGTTAATGCTAAGTAGGCTGCCATTAGCAGCTAAAGGTAATTTGAGGTGAATAAGCACTAGTAGCTAATGCCAATACCCTTTTCTCTTGTGTTATAATGATGTGAAACGTTAATATTGTTCTCAAACAACAGAATGAGATGAAATATTGATTCTAACAGGGCCCATAAACAGCATTAGCTTAGCAGCATTAGCTTATCAGAGTCTCCATCATGGTCACACAAATCCTTAGCGGAGCAAAGTGGCCTACTTAGCAATAGCTGCTGTAGAAAGCAAAGGGAAAACAGTATTAGCATTAGCTGCTAAATGTGCACTTGAGAACAAATCTATTGTGAATTCAGCCGTGAATGTAGTGTTTCCAGTAAGCTTCCATTTCCAAATGTTAGCTGCTCCTGTCTGCCTCTTTGTCACACACACAGACTGAAATGATTCACAGCCTTGTTTCATCCTTCTGTCAGTGTCACTGACTGTCACTGTGACTGTGGACATACAGCATGGGAAACACACACATGGCTGATACTTGTATCTAAAGTTACAAAATGTTGTCTCTGTCCAAATATTACCTAACTGTAAGTCTACTTTTAATGAAACTCTCAACATGACTTATCAGTTATCATTAATGTTCCTGCAAACAGACTCCTTGAAGACCCCCTACATAAATATCCACGTACTATCCAGCTAGACTAGTGTGTCTGTCCCTGAAAATATTCCTGCATGTGTGATTGTTCATGTCTCATCTGCAGGAAACAAACAGGAAGTGAGTGAAAGACACAGGAAATGATTCCAGCTCTTCCTCCTATATCAGACATTCTCTCCATACCTGAGAGTGTCCAGTCTCCAGCCTGGATCCTTCAGTCCAGCCGACAGAAGCTTCATTCCTGAGGGACCTGGATGATTGTAGCTCAGGTCCAGCTCTCTCAGATGGGAGGGGTTGGAGGTCAGAGCTGAGGCCAGAGAAGTACAGCCTTCCTCTGTGATCAGACAGCCTGACAGACTGCAGACACACAAAACAACAATCCATCTGTTATCCATCTCTATAGCAGCATAACTAAGTGATGGTTCAGGGTCACCTGATCCAGCTCTAACTATAAGTTTTATCAAAAAGGAAAGTTTGAAGCTGATCGTCAAAGTAGAGAGGGTGTCTGTCTCCTGAACTCAAACTGGGAGCTGCTTCCACACCCAGTCCAACATAGCCAGGCTTTCTTTGCTGCTTTGACAAAACCTCAAATCCCAGTCAGAGATGGTGAGCATCATCACAGTGATGATCATTTCTCTGTTAACCCAGGCTTTCTGCTTCAGGATCTGTGCACGCTCACAGAACAAGGAGACCTTTAAACATCATTTCACTAAATGGATGGACTGAGCTCAGCCTACAGATGAACTGGATAAATAAAGATTTGACCTCAGTGTGCTCAGTGTTCCTGTCTATTCCTAACATATTCCTAACATGATAGCTGCACTTTAGAGCTCTAAAACTGGAACTGACACATATTTAAACTCCACATGTTACTCAGTACATTCAGTTCTGACACTCGCCCACAGTCCAACAAAGGAAACATGGAGATCACATCAGTTTGTCACCAAAGTCTAATTATTCCAGAGGGCAGTGTTGATACAACTAAAGTTATTTTTAAGCAAAGTTGAGTTTTTTATTGTCGCAGTACTTCATGTCTGAAGTATCACTTAAATGCATTACACGCTGTTGATGGCAGCAAACAAACCACCCAAACAAACAGAGGTGGGAGGCTTGGGCAGACTACGTAGGATCAGCTTGTGGGAGGAGTCAGGATAAAACCAAAGAAAGACAAGCTAACAAACACCACAGTGAAGTGAGTAGCTACAAACTGCAGGCCGATTAGTGTTGTTGAAGAAGTCGGTCTGAGGAACGTTCTTAGGATCAACAAATGACGGCATGTATGAGCCTCAAGACGCACCATCACAAGAAGAACACATGAGCTGTAGAAAAAGGAGAGACTATGAAAGCCACCGCGTTACAACGTGCACCAGCTGTTGGTCTCTCTGGAGACTACTGGGCGTGGCTGGGTAACCATGGTTACTTGGGAGTTACAGTACATGATATTAATGAAGAGTGGGAGCTGCGTTCTATAGCAAACAATTTGTTATGAGGTAATCAGCTGATCTTAGTTTAACCGGAAGCCCTTCACAATAATTGCAATGCCTTTATTTTGTACAACTACCATCAGTTCGTCTGTACTGATGGTAACTTAAAGTCACACTAATGTCGTTTAGTTTCTATAGTTTATGTAGTGGAAGTATACTACAGTACCCTGATCACTGATAGGACAGATTTATGTAGATATACACCTTTGTGTTTAACATTACTGCATTATAGTACTGTGATCTTTGTCCTTATATATGGCTATATTAGCTATACTGATGTACGTACATATAACTGGATATGTATCTTATCTATTCATCTTATTTGTCATGTATTTGTATTGTGTACTTCCTTTTTGTAAGAAACCACACACATGATCACAGCCGCAAGAATCAATCAGTGAAAGAAAAAAGTGTCTCAAACCAAACCTTAAGCTCTTTATTCCACATGCTGGGATCATTTGGCCTTCAGTGGTGTTCTGGCTGACACACCGGAGTGACCAGAGTGCTAAAGAGTGAATCGGACACACCAGTGTCATCTCTGATATCTCCACTACATTTAATCGTCCTTCAGCTTGTGGCTGCCGTTAGCTGGTCTGCTAGTTAGCTGATTTGCTATTTAGCCGGTGTGCTAGTTAGCTGGTGTGCTAGTTAGCCGGTTCGCTAGTCAGCTGGTGTGCTGACCAGCGAACCAGTAGGTTACAAGATGAGCTTGTCTGTCTGATGAGCCAGCTCTCTCTGTCTTGGTCATTTTGTCCTTGGGCAAAACCTAACCTACCACTACAACTGTAGCTTACCTCCACCAGTGTGTGAATGTGAGAGTGAATGAATACAGGGAGTGCAGAATTATTAGGCAAATGAGTATTTTGTCCACATCATCCTCTTCATGCATGTTGTCTTACTCCAAGCTGTATAGGCTCGAAAGCCTACTACCAATTAAGCATATTAGGTGATGTGCATCTCTGTAATGAGAAGGGGTGTGGTCTAATGACATCAACACCCTATATCAGGTGTGCATAATTATTAGGCAACGTCCTTTCCTTTGGCAAAATGGGTCAAAAGAAGGACTTGACAGGCTCAGAAAAGTCAAAAACAGTGAGATATCTTGCAGAGGGATGCAGCAGTCTCAAAATTGCAAAGCTTCTGAAGCGTGATCATCGAACAATCAAGCGTTTCATTCAAAATAGTCAACAGGGTCGCAAGAAGCGTGTGGAAAAACCAAGGCGCAAAATAACTGCCCATGAACTGAGAAAAGTCAAGCGTGCAGCTGCCAAGATGCCACTTGCCACCAGTTTGGCCATATTTCAGAGCTGCAACATCACTGGAGTGCCCAAGAGCACAAGGTGTGCAATACTCAGAGACATGGCCAAGGTAAGAAAGGCTGAAAGACGACCACCACTGAACAAGACACACAAGCTGAAACGTCAAGACTGGGCCAAGAAATATCTCAAGACTGGTTTTTCTAAGGTTTTATGGACTGATGAAATGAGAGTGAGTCTTGATGGGCCAGATGGATGGGCCCGTGGCTGGATTGGTAAAGGGCAGAGAGCTCCAGTCCGACGCCAGCAAGGTGGAGGTGGAGTACTGGTTTGGGCTGGTATCATCAAAGATGAGCTTGTGGGGCCTTTTCGGGTTGAGGATGGAGTCAAGCTCAACTCCCAGTCCTACTGCCAGTTTCTGGAAGACACCTTCTTCAAGCAGTGGTACAGGAAGAAGTCTGCATCCTTCAAGAAAAACATGATTTTCATGCAGGACAATGCTCCATCACACGCGTCCAAGTACTCCACAGCGTGGCTGGCAAGAAAGGGTATAAAAGAAGAGAAACTAATGACATGGCCTCCTTGTTCACCTGATCTGAACCCCATTGAGAACCTGTGGTCCATCATCAAATGTGAGATTTACAAGGAGGGAAAACAGTACACCTCTCTGAACAGTGTCTGGGAGGCTGTGGTTGCTGCTGCACGCAATGTTGATGGTGAACAGATCAAAACATTGACAGGATCCATGGATGGCAGGCTTTTGAGTGTCCTTGCAAAGAAAGGTGGCTATATTGGTCGCTGATTTGTTTTTGTTTTGTTTTTGAATGTCAGAAATGTATATTTGTGAATGTGGAGATGTTATATTGGTGTCACTGGTAAAAATAAATAAATGAAATGGGTATATATTTGTTTTTTGTTAAGTTGCCTAATAATTCTGCACAGTAATAGTCACCTGCACACACAGATATCCCCCTAAAATAGCTCAAACTAAAAACAAACTAAAAACTACTTCCAAAAACATTCAGCTTTGATATTAATGAGTTTTTTGGGTTCATTGAGAACATGGTTGTTGTTCAATAATAAAATTATTCCTCAAAAATACAACTTGCCTAATAATTCTGCACTCCCTGTAGTGGGATTGTAAAGGGTCTTTGAGGGTCTCGAAAAGCGCTATATAAATGCAATCCATTATTATTATTAAGAGCATCTTTAGGCCTGACTGTGCTCATCCTTCCTCCAACCTCTCCTTACCAAAGATAACAACTACATCAGTATTAGCTCAATAACAATTTCTGCAATTCAATTGTGGAC
This sequence comes from Mchenga conophoros, assembly GCF_057382185.1. Taxonomy (NCBI): domain Eukaryota; kingdom Metazoa; phylum Chordata; class Actinopteri; order Cichliformes; family Cichlidae; genus Mchenga; species Mchenga conophoros. The sequence goes on along the minus strand of NC_140528.1, from coordinate 8,424,464 downwards.
ATTCATTTTTAAACCTTGTGTAAAACGATAAAACCTCAAAGTCTGAGCATTATTCTTTGTGCAAACAGCTCTTGCAGGTTCCCCCGGACTTAGGTTATTTTTATTATTTAATTACTTTCCTTTAAGCAGCTGTTCAGGCTACTAAACTCATCCCAGAAATAACAAGTGACACCATTAATAGTAGAGGTGGGAATCACCATACAACTCGCGATACGATATTATCACAATACTTAACGCACGATACGATATTATTGTGATTTTTTAAAATATTTTGCGATATTTAAATTCTGCACATAAAGGTAAACTTTATCAATATTCATTTTATCTAATATCAAAGTCTCACACTCAGTCTTTCTCTCATTTCAGTCAGTTTTATTGTTGACAAACTGAACGGTTTGTATTACAGTCTAGTCCAACTTAACTGAATGCAACCATCTGGTACAATTATAGCTATTCTGAACTATGCAATTTATGAAAACTATGCAGCCCCTTCAGCAACTGAAGAATTTGAAAGTAAATTTAAAAAAATATATAATTTTACATTAAATAAAAAAGTTTCAAACTTAATTAAAATTAAACATGTCTTAAATTAAAATAAGTAAACTGTCATGTTTATTGCTGCCAAAAAAAAAGTTAAACACATTTGGACAGTGAAGGAATGTCAGGATTGTTGCTCAGAAAAAGGATCAACATGCTCTGAAGTCAACATGCTCTGACTCCAGAGCATGTTGACTTCAGAGAAAAAATTGTTTGTAACAAAATATCGATTTCTGCTGTCCCTGTATCGATACATTATTAGCAAACAAAATATCACGATACTACACAGTATCGATTTTTTCCCCCACCCCTAATTAATAGTGGAGCTAACTTTAACAGGTGAAACTGATTTGACCTATAAGGCTACTGCAGTTACTTCTTATCAGGTTTAGTAGGGAAGACATCTGGATGAGGTAGTTAGTAGTATGTAGTTAGTACCGGGCGACTCCCCTCCCCCACATCGGCACCAGAACCCTGTATTATCTACAGGGTAAGACTGCCTGTTTTATCAAACTATGGCCATTACTACTGTGATCATTTGCAGCCCAGTGTGCCGCTCTCTCTGCTGGGATGAACCACTGGAGCTCACCCAGTCATCCCTTTCTTTCTCTCAAGAAGAAGTGAAATAAATATATTTATTATGTTACGAGTCTAATATTCTTTAAATCAAACTGTAATGAATAAATCAAGCAAGAAGATTTGGTGGCTCCACGTGTTGTAGAAGAAAAGATAAACATCTCATTTTGAGAAATCAGCCTTTAAAATTAAGTACTGTGAATAAAAAACAAACAGCGAGCCAATCAGCAGTCGCCAATATCCTCCTAATTTCATTCACAAAGAAATCAAATATATATATTATGGGCCCAAAGGAGCCTAAATCTTTAAATTAGGCAGTGCATGAAGTATTTTTTTAAATAAACAGAGACATGACTATAACAACTTTTAGTAATTCAGAGTCCAATTATCCACTCAAATGTGAATAAAAGTTCACTTGACAGCTGTAAAAGTTACCTGTTTATACAATAATATAAATCACATTTCAAATGATCATCTGTGGAAAAGTTTGAATCCTGACCTGAGAGTTTCCACTGCACACTGTGAACTCTTTAGTCCAGCGGACAGAAGCTTCACTCCTGAATCCTGCAGGTCAGAGTTACTCAGGTCCAGCTCTCTCAGACTGGAGGACTGGGAGCTGAGGACTGAGGACAGAGCTTCACAGCTTCTCTCTGACAGGTTACAGCCACTCAGTCTGAAAAATAAAAGACAATCTATAAAACAAGTACTCATGTAGAGTTTGTTAATACATTTCACAACATTAAATGTTGACTTTCTATTTTTAAAGGAAACATAAACATACTAAGATACAACATCATATGTATGAACTTTAATTAATAATTCTAAAAACTAAATGTTTTCTGATCTGACCTCAGAGTATTCAGTTTACAGTTTAAACGTTGTAGTCCAGCAGACAGAAGCTTCACTCCTGAATCCTGTAGCATTCTGATACTCAGGTCCAGCTCTGTCAGACTAGAGGACTGCGAGCTGAGAACTGAGGACAGAGCTTCACAGTTTTCCTCTGAGAGTTCACAGATGTTAAGTCTGAAGATAAAAACATGAATAAAGATTGTTGTTAAAGTGTAATCAGGGTGCAATAGCTTATTGTCTTGTGCTGAGCAGGTTAGTAAAACTTCCGTTTAACTTTGAAATGAATAAAAATGCTATGAAACAAGGATAACTGGATAAAGACATAAACAAAAACAAACATCAAACACATAAACAAACAGAACTAAACATAATACAAATTGATCTGACCTCAGAACATTCAGTTTGGCATGTGGACTCTCCACTGCAGCAGACAGAAGCTTTACTGCTGAAGCCTTCAGGCTGTCGGTACTCAGGTCCAGCTCTCTCAGACTACAGGACTGGGAGCTGACCACTGACAACAAATTTTCACAGCCTTCCTCTGAGACGTTACAGCTGCTCAGTCTGAGAGAGAAAGGGAAAAAACCACAACAAAAAAAACAAACAATATATGTGATCAAATTAAATTTGTTTATATGTTGAACCCTTTTTTTAAAAAATTTATTTAAACCTATGAGACTATGAGTGCTACCAGTCCAGTGCACATGATTGGTACCTTGATGGTACCTTGCTCAGGGGTACCACAAGGTAACTATTCGGTGGATTCGACCCCTGACCTTATGATCATGGGGCGACCACTCTGCCTACTGAGCTAATAATTCTGTGTACACTGTCATACAATATTAACTAAAACAATTATTTTAGAAAATTTTAGTAATTCAATAATCATGCTCATTACCTGTGTATTGTGAATAACACTGGATTTTAAACACTCGCTGTATAAAACTCTTCCTGTTAAAGGTGCGTGTAAAGGAGATGAGCTGAAATGCAGACTTCATGGAGAATGTTTGCTGTCAGCATATATCAAAGACAAAGCAGAGATCCATCCAGTCTCTTCCACTAAGCCCACAGAGGGACAGACAACCACTCTCACTCACACCTGCATGAAGTTTAGATCACCAGGTAACCTAACTGCATGTCTGTGGACAGTGGGAAGAAACTGTAGAGGACCCAGAGTGAACCCACTGTAATTCTGTGATAACACTGGTTATGGAAGCCTTACAGTTACATATGGTTACTGACAAGAAACATGACCTTAGAGGCAATTTCAGTAATGAAGACCGAGTTTCTCCCTCCATACAGGATGAAAACATGACAGCACAGCAGAGATTTATATTTAAAAAGGGAGGGTGTGCACTGAAAGTGAGATACAAACTTGAACTTAAATTATGAACATCAGAAAAAGATGTAGGTGAAGTCTGGCAGGTGAAGTTTGTGCTTTAGAATAAAACAACCAAACTCCTGGAGTTGGAGACAAATGAACAAGCTGAGGATAATAAACCTGTCAGAGGGGCTGAAGCATCAGAGCTCATGTTCTTATAGGCTGGGTCTGGATTGTCCTTTGATAAGAGTTACAGAACAAAGTGTGTTTTAGAAATGCTGGAGTGAAACATTAAAACTACCATATATTTACCGAGTGACTGATGATCATTTAATTCACTATTTTAAAAAATGTTACAGTGCTCTTTGAACTCAGCATTTCTGATTTATTTCCCATGATTTTAACAATGAAGCGATGACAACATGTTTACTCACAGAGCTTTGTTGGAGGCTTTGACCACTGGCAGCATTCTCAGAAGAGCCTCCTCTGAAGCAGAGTATTTCTTGAAGTCAAACTCATCCAGATCTTCTTCTGATGACAGTAAGATGAAGGTCAGAGCTGAGCACTGAGCAGGAGACAGTTTACCTGTGGAGAGACTTCCTGAAGTCCTGTATTGTTGGATCTCCTCCACTAGAGAACGATCATTCAGTTCATTCAGACAGTGGATCAGATTGATGCTTTTCTCTGCAGACAGATTCTCACTGAGCTCCATCTTGATGTACTGGACTGTTTCCTGATTGGTCTGTGAGTTACTTCCTGTCTGTGTCATCAGGGCTCGTAAGAGAGTCTGATTGGTCTGCAGTGAAAGACCCAGGAGGAAGCGGAGGAACAAGTCCAGGTGTCCATTTGGACTCTGCAAGGCCTTGTTCACAGCACTCTGGTAGAAGTGTGTCTCTGCAGAATCTCCTGTTTCAGACTTCTGGGAGGTTGTTTGTTGTTGTTCCAGCAGATTGAGTCCAGAGTTGATGAAGGTCAGATGGACATGAAGAGCAGCCAGAAACTCCTGAACACTCAGATGGATGAAGCAGAACACCTTGTCCTGGTACAGTCCTCTCTCCTCTTTAAAGATCTGTGTGAACACTCCTGAGTACACTGAGGCTGCTCTGATATCGATGCCACACTCTGTCAGGTCTGATTCATAGAAGATCAGGTTTCCTTTCTGCAGCTGATCAAAAGCCAGTTTTCCCAGAGACTCCATCATCTTCTTGCTCTCTGGACTCCAGTGTGGATCTGTCTCAGCTCCTCCATCATACTTGACCTTCTTCACTTTGGCCTGAACCACCAGGAAGTGGATGTACATCTCAGTCAGGGTCTTGGGCAGCTGTCCTCCCTCTCTGGTTTCCAGCACATCCTCCAGAACTGTAGCAGTGATCCAGCAGAAGACTGGGATGTGGCACATGATGTGGAGGCTTCGTGATGTCTTGATGTGGGAGATGATCCTGCTGGCCTGCTCTTCATCTCTGAATCTCTTCCTGAAGTACTCCTCCTTCTGTGGGTCAGTGAACCCTCTGACCTCTGTCACCATGCCGACACAGTCAGGAGGGATCTGATTGGCTGCTGCAGGTCGTGTGGTTATCCAGAGGCGAGCAGAGGGAAGCAGTTTCCCCCTGATGAGGTTTATCAGCAGCACATCCACTGAGGTGGACTTTCTAGGGTCAGTTAGGATTGTAGTTTTGTGGAAGTCCAGAGGAAGTCGACACTCATCCAGACCATCAAAGATGAACACAACCTGGAAGTCTTCAAAGCTGCAGATTCCTGCTTCTTTGGTTTCAGTAAAGAAGTGATGAACAAGTCCCACCAAGCTGAACTTTTCCTCTTTCAGCACATTCAGCTCTCTGAAAGTGAATGGAAATATGAACTGGATGTCCTGGTTGGCTTTGTCTTCAGCCCAGTCCAGGCTGTATTTCTGTGTTAAGACTGTTTTCCCAATGCCAGCCACTCCCTTTGTCAGCACTGTTCTGATTGGTTCATCTCTTCCAGGTGAGGCTTTAAAGATGTCTTCTTGCCTGATTGTTGTTTCTGGTCTGTCTGGTTTCCTGGATGCTGTTTCAATCTGTCTGACCTCATGTTCATCATTGACCTCTGCAGTCCCTCCCTCTGTGATGTAGAGCTCTGTGTAGATCTGATTCAGGAGGGTTGGGTTTCCTGCTTTAGCGATGCCCTCAAACACACACTGGAACTTCTTCTTCAGGGTGGATTTAAGGTTACGATGACAAACAGCAGCTGGAAGTTCTGAATAATAATAATAAAAATACAACTTTAACAATCATATTTTACAAAATGCTGATGACAATTTCTGACCCACTGAGAAATGACTGAACACACTGGTGTCACAAGTCTCTCATTTATCCAGCAGCTTAAATCTTTAGATAAATCCTCTTACGTCTCTGCAGACGGTCAGCCAGCTCCTCCTGCTTCATTCTCCTCAGGAAGTCCACTGTGATCTTCACAAATGCCTCTCTGCTGTTTCTCCTCTGCTCATCATCCTCCCTCTGAAACTCCAAGCACTGGGGCTTATTTGGATTCAGAGCCTTCTGGATCTTCTTCAGCTCGTTCTTCACAAAAGTGATGATGTTGTCCTCCAGCAGCTGGAACAGAATATTTATGAATGACCCACCACTCTGAACTTTAGTCCACACAACATCCACTTCTTTACCATCAAGGGGCATATCATCCACGAACTCTTTACCAATTATAGGTTTGACTTTATCTGATTAACTGAGACTTTGTCCACAACTCCATGATCCCAAAGCGTTGATGCTGTTCATATGAATGCAGCGATTTCAGTGGGAGAAACATTTCACTGGTGTTCAGAGCTGAACTACCAACAGGTTGATGATCAAAGCCAGAAACTTGGAGATGTTTCAGGTGACTGAGTTGATCGTACAGACAACTGGTCTTAAAGGTTCACTCTGTTTACACATACAGATCAGTATTTAAGGTTTGACTCTCATCATCCACTGGGGCACAAACTGGGCGTCATCAGGACGCAACAACACAGAACAAACACCATCCCCACAGACACAGCAGCCAGCGAAGCAGAAGAACTTCACATCAAGAAGGTCCTGAGTAAATGTGAACGCTGGTTTGAGGGCGGAGTCAAGGAGGCCATTTATGTGAAAAGGAAAGACCATCTCTGAATGGAGGAGGGGCCCAAGGGTACAACTGTCACCATCTTACATGCTGTGATTGCAGCCATTCCCCAGCTCTCTGTGAACTGGACTCATGAACATTGATCAACAACCATTGATCAATGGTCCTGACAATATGCGTACCAATGATCAATGAACTGACCTCCCAGCCCATTGTTCCTTCAGTGGGCTGGTTTCAGTCATACAAATGTCCTGTTTATGAGATTGAAACCTGCAGTCAGCTGAGACTGAAGAAGTCACCTGATGATGATGAAACGTTTCTCCCACTGAAAACATCCAGATGAACAGAATCAAGCTTTTTGGGATTTACGTACCTGGATGATTGAGCATCAAGACACAACTCTGTGACTTTTCTCAGATGAATAAATCCTCTCCTCCAGCTTTGTTTACATCTACCAGCCCTGTGGCGCTGCCCAGGGAAATAATCTATGTGAGAGGTGGAAAGTCATACAGGTGTCTGCTCCTGCCTTCAGTTATTTTTATCTACTGTGTGTCAACTGGCTGAACCTCCTCCAACTGTCTACTGTCTCCCTAAACTCAACAATGACTTCGTGATCTATCCATTCTCTGACCAAACACATCCTGCTGCAGGAGGTTAACATAGCAGCCAATGATGATCCCACTCACTGTGAACAACACATTTGGACCTGATTTGCTGCTCTGGTTTACACGTGAACTTCCACTGCTGCTGTCACCAACTTGAGAGGCTCTACAGAAAAACTGGACTTGTCCATAAAAAGATGTATAAAAATCATAAACTACATTACAAGGACAGCATTGCTCAATCAACTCTAATTACTACTGACATGTTATCTCTTCTAACTAAGGTACAGACACTCAAACTTGCTGCTTTCAGTGAGAAGTCAAATGTCTGAATATGAGCTGGAAGCTGCTGAGAGTCCTCCTCCTTCCCGTGGGGTTTACTTTCTCTACTACTTTCACTATAAACACGCCCCTTTCATGCACCTGCAGAGGGCCACCAGCAGATGGAGCTGTCTTAAACAAATCCACTTGGATAGTTAGCTGTAGATGACTTTATCAGTATGATTGTAGGATTTTGAGTTATTCTTTAGATTTATTTAAACTCTTATATTGTGCACAAGTGTTGAGCGACCCATAATTTCTCTGTACTTTTCATAAGAGCAGCCAGACTTTCAGCTGGTTTTTCTTTTTTAAGAGATCAAAGATATTGAAGAAACAGTTATTCAGCTTCATTCCCACTGATCTCGACTACAAACTGTTTCACTTTGGTTTCTGTTTAAAGCCTCGATGTTTAAAACGTTTCCCTGTGATCACATTTGCACCGTCTGATTTCAAAGTTTGTTTCTTTTGGTCATTTAGTCCACAGAGTCCTTGGTGTTCTGAAAGGGACCTATAAATAAATGCATTATTATTAATAATAAAGTAGTTGTTGTACATGTACAGACCATAAATATGGAGTCCAGCTGTGTTTGATGCTGCTGGGCAGACTGACCACTGGGACCCTCTGAGCTCTGCTGCTCCACTCTGTGGAGGAACCATGAAGGATTAGATCAACACAGGATAAAGATCCAGGAGTTTCTGCTCAAATAACTTCATCTGAATCAAGTCTGTCAAGTTTTAAACTCTCAGATTGTGAACATATCAGTAATTTTCAGTCTGTTTTCATGGACGTCCTTTCAGTGGTGATGTCAGGGATGATTTTGAAGAAGCTCATTAAACTGAACCATCAGCAGATCACTGCTCCAAAACCAGAACATGATCCGAGTCTCCCTCCACCACCAGAACACCAGCTTTACTAACGTGGTAGATCAGTGTAGTACAGATCAATAACTGATGAGTCATTTGATCAAAATCACTGAGTGCTTCACGTCTGACCCTCTGATGCTTCTGTAGACATTTTGCATATTTAATGAATGTCTGACAGTTTTACATTCATTCTATGAACACAGTGGAAATGTTGTGTTATAGTCTCCATGTTGTTTCCAGCATCATAAATTCTTAAGTTCAGAAAATTAGATTCTTTCTTCACAGCTGAAAAACAACAACATTTATTCTCTATTGAAATCTGCATCGTCCACTCCAAAGGTCACAATCTGAAGGTAACATCTGGTTTTGTTCCCTGTGGTTAACTCTGAGCATCAGTATGGTGGGATTTATCCACTACATCCACACCACTGTGGTTCAGTGTTGTCCTGATGGAGTAACAGCAGCCAGTATGATCCAGGCTTTAGCTGCTGGGTCTCTGTGTGACCTCTCAGACTGTTTAACAGATCAGACACAAAGAGAATCAGAGCAGCTCTGTTCTTTAAAGACAAACATGAACCCACTCAGGTCACACTTTCCCCACAGATATGAGCATCACTGTCCTCAAACAGCAAATGACCAAGTCGAACATTTGGATCTTTTCTCTTTCATTGTTTTCTTTTTAATGAATCTTTGTAACAATCTGAGGATGTTTCAGGTCATATTTATCCAGGAAACACAAACATGTAAAGGAGTCATCACAGCTCTCTGACCTCGTTGCTCCAGGTTCACCACTGAAGAGTGGATTTCCACCTTTGGACCGGTCACTCCTCACAGACGGACAGCTGGACCCTGCAGACTGTGACCTCTGACCTCTGCAGACACAAACATGATTGAAGCAGCTGTGATCACACAGACTGCAGATAATGCAGCTGTTTCCTGTCAGTAACATCCTCTTAGATTAGAGTTCAGCTTTTTACAGGAAAACTGGACAAAACTGATTTTTGTTACAAACTCATTTTCATTTCCTCTCAGCTCACAAACACAGTCAGACAATCAACCAGAGTCAACACTGATTATAATGTCAGTGCAGAATTATTTCTGTTACTCAGTGAGTTCAGCTCTCTGACCTCGTTGCTCCAGGTTCACCACTGAAGGCTGGATTGTTTCCTTTGGACCGGTCACTCCTCACAGACGGACAGCTGGACCCTGCAGACTCTGCTCTGTCCTCCTCTTCCTCCATCATCATCTTCAGTCAGTCTGAGAGGTAAACCACAAACACTCAGTGAGTTCACATTAACAGGAGGAACTGAGTTACAGTCGCTGACCTCTGACCTGTCATGTGACCATGAAACCAGGTCAATGTGTCTGTAGGTTCAGTCATCCAGGTCATGTGATCTAAGGAGCTTGGAGAGAAAAGAGACGTCTTTAAGTTTCTGGAAGACGTTTCATCTGAGAAGCTTCTTCAGCTCTAAAACCAAACGGTGGAGAGTCCCAGATATTTAAACCTGAGAGGGAAAGAAAGCATGTCGCTGACCCACCACTGATGTTATTTCAAGGAGGAAACTGAGAGCCTTTGCACCAGGAGCACAAACATCAGCTCCAGCAATGATCCACTGATGTGTTTTTATTCCATGTATGAATGTTGTTATTGACAGAGATGACGTTTGTGTGTCAGTGATGCAGTGACTGTTGTTGTTACCTGTACAGGCTGGTTAGACTCTATGAAACAGATCATACAGATCTCTGCATGTTAGAAGAGACTATTAAAGGTCATGAATGAGACAAAGGCAGGGAGGCGTCCTTTACAGCTAAACAGCAGAGTGAGAGAACAGCCAGCACCTCTACATTTATCACATTATACAGCACATGTATGATACTGACAGGGATGAGAAGAATTTAGTGATTCTGATCCCATCATTGATATTACTTATTGATTCTCAGTAGCTCTGCTCTGACAGTCACCACCATCACTGAGCAGCATATCAAAGACATTTGTGCACATTAACTGCATGTTGTGGCTCAAATGTTTGTGCATGTTGGAGGCATTTCCTCTTTGTTGTGATCAGTGTTGGTCATTACTCAAAACAGTCATTATTACACATATTACACAGAACACTTTAATTAAAAGTAATGGAGTACGTTACTTCATTACTCCTCACAACATTACTTTGATGTTACTGTGTAAAATGAACAAATGAGCATGTAACAACATAAAGCTGAGGTACAGCCCCACACACCAACACAGATCCTGATGAGGTCACGTGATGTTTCTCTGAGTGTTTATGAACACAAATCAAAGATGAAACAGCACAAAGACACTTCAAAGTGATTCTACTGTAGAAACATGAACAGGTAGAAACCTGCAGCCTGACTGCTCATCACTTTGTTACCTGTTCAAGTTCAGCAGCAGCAGCTCACTTTATCACGGTGCTGGTCTGGGGTCAGTGTTTACTCAGCTTTAACTCACTCTGGGTTCTTGGCTAGCTTAGTGTTAGCTTAGCGTTAGCTTAGCGTTAGCTTAGTGTTAGCATGCTGTGTGCTAGCTTAGCGTCAGAGCTCTGCAGGTGTCTCGTGTGTAAATATTAATCACAGTGACAGTAAAGGAGGTAAAGGGCTGTGACGTCATCACGTACGCTGCGTCCTCTGTGGGCTCTGAGTGAACTCAAAGTACAAACTACAAGTACACAAACACGAACGTAGCTCAGAGTGGCGGACACACTCGGCCTCGTTGGTCCAGCTGTGAGTCCGTTACCGTGAACTATGGAGCGGCAGATTTGTGCTGAACTAAGCTGCACACAGCTGATGTTAGCCAGGAAACATTACACACTGACTTTAATGGAGAGACCGGAAATACAAACACACACAGTTTGTTGTGTGAAGAAATCAAACACGAGCTGAACAAACAGTAAAGTTCCTAAAGACAAACTGTTAAAGGAGGAAACTAGTGATGGGACGTTCTGTATCGAGGCTTCGGAGCGTGTGTCGAGTAATGGAGGGGGCGTTTCCGCGATGCGCGTATCGAGGCTTGCTTCATTTATGGGAGGAGCTGAAAATGATGACGTCCGAAGCCTCGCTGCCCGGCTGTACCACGTGACTGGTTCATGAAGTGGTTCGAACTTTGCCGCGAGATATGACAGCGATATAAACCCCTCAGACTTCATTCAAAAATGTGGGTGTTTGATGGAGAGTTGCGGTTAGTGAGAGTTTGGAGACCGTTTGGAGGTTTATGAGAGTGAGGAGAGAAAGTCAGGAGAGAATGGAGCCAGCTAAGAAGAGGAGGATGTCCTCCCCTGTGTGGGAACATTTTGATCTTATTCCTCCCAACAAGGTATGTAAATTTCTACAGAAGATGTATTTTCATGATACTGATGGTGCAATACAATTTATGTTAAGCTGTCTGTACTTTTGTACAAGGTGAAGTGTTTGCTATGTGCCAGGGAGCTGGGATATAACAACACCTCATCCATGCTTAGGCACTACAGAGCTTTGCATGAGAATAAGGGGAACACCGATTATGGAGCAAGACCAGGTGAGCCATCAAATGCAATGATAATATAGGATGCAGTAATGTTACTAAATGATATAACAATATTATACAACTGTTATAAGTTACGTGTGTGATATTTATATTTGTGCTTTATCTTTATTGTCTTTCCTCAGGAGAACAATCTCAAATAGATGAAGACCTGGTCAGCATGGTGATTGAGGACTCCCAGCTATTTAGCATTGTGGAGGACAAAGGATTTAAAAGATTTGTTAAATCATTAAATCCTAGCTATGTTCTCCCCACTAAAAAGGTCATAAAAGCAGTGAAAATTTAGTTTTTACAGAATAAAATGTGAACAGGCAGGACTAAAGCCTCAGTGTGTAGCTGTCCATACCTCAACGTTACAAAAGCACAACTACTGTCCACACCCCAACCACACCTCACCTCACAGTAAATGATCATTTCCATTTCAAGCATTTCCAAATAATCATGTTCCATACTGCCACTATAAATATACACAGTATACTGCCATCACTACAATATACATGTTTTACACACTCCTTTTGTTGTTGACATTTACAGGCTGTGTGCAAAATGCCACACTCTTCAAATTCATGCCAGCTATTATTTTTACGTCCAGTAGGTGTCCTGCTAGAGCAAATGAAGCTTCATGAAGCTTCGCGTTGGGGTGAACCAATTGGATGAAAAGCTTCAGTGCTTCATGAAGCTTCATCTGCCCATCACTAGCTTTAACCTCACTCTGGGTTCTTGGCTAGCCTAGCTTTAGCTTAGTGTTAGCATGCTGTGTGCTAGCTTAGCGTCAGAGCTCTGCAGGTGTCTCGTGTGTAAATATTAATCACAGTGACAGTAAAGGAGGTAAAGGGCTGTGACGTCATCACGTACGCTGCGTCCTCTGTGGGCTCTGAGTGAACTCAAAGTACAAACTACAAGTACACAAACACGAACGTAGCTCAGAGTGGCGGACACACTCGGCCTCGTTGGTCCAGCTGTGAGTCCGTTACCGTGAACTATGGAGCGGCAGATTTGTGCTGAACTAAGCTGCACACAGCTGATGTTAGCCAGGAAACATTACACACTGACTTTAATGGAGAGACCGGAAATACAAACACACACAGTTTGTTGTGTGAAGAAATCAAACACGAGCTGAACAAACAGTAAAGTTCCTAAAGACAAACTGTTAAAGGAGGAAACAAAGCAAACTTACAGTTTCTTCACACACCAACAACAAGCTCCACTCCACACCTGGACACTAAACACGGACACACAGGTGAGCTGCTTCCTGGAAGGAGGCGGGACTCCACCTGAAACTCAGCACAGGTGGGAGGGGCTCAGCTCTGTGTGTGCTGATGTGTTAACTTTAAAAATATGCCGTCTGACTGCTCAGACTGAGTCAGAGTAAAGTTCACATGCTGACGTGTGGAGACATGAAACCTTGTTGTAGCTGCAGGTGTGAACACACTGATCCCAGATCAGCTCTGCTGTGTTTGTAACATGAACATTTCTGCTGCAAAGCTTCAAATGTTCAGCATGTTTCTCTGTTTCCAGTCTATAGATCCAGTCACACTTTCTACCTTCACCTGTGCAGTAAAGACTGAGAGCAGAGCTGAAACCAAGCGTCCAATCAGTGAGCAGCATCAACACCTGAGCTTCATTCAGACTCTGTTATTGAATGGTAAATTACCTTTATGTGTATAGCGCTTTACTAGTCCAGTCATCCACCCATTCACACACACATTCACACACTGGTGATGGCAGCTACGTTGTAACCACAGCCACCCTGGGGCGCACTGGCAGAGGCGAGGCTGCCGGACACTGGCGCCACCGGGCCCTCTGACCACCACCAGTAGGCAAACGGTGAAGTGTCTTACCCAAGGACACAACGACCGAGACTGTCCAAGCCGGGGCTCAAACCGGCAACCTTCCGAGTACAAGGCGAACGCTCAACTCTTGAGCCACGATTGCCAAAGAAGTACTTTTCTTTCTTATTCTCATTTAAAATGTCTCGCTTTTAATAAATAATTATCTGAATCTTACAACAAACGTTTTCATCTGATGTAAAATGTATAGAAATCCATTATTGTATAATTTTTTTAGGGTCCCATCATAATTTATTCAGAAGTAGCTAAGTACTGTATATGATGCCAGCATTTTCCCACATTTTCTAGATACTGCACCAGTATCCATCCATCCATCCATCTTCATCCGCTTTATCCGAGGCCGGGTCGCGGGGGCAGCAGCCTAAGCAAAGAGGCTCAGACCTCCCTCTCCCCAGCCACCTCCTCCAGCTTATCCGGGGGAACACCAAGGCGTTCCCAGGCCAGCCGAGAGATATAATCTCTCCAGCGTGTCCTGGATCTGCCCCGGGGCCTCCTCCCGGTGGGACATGCCTGGAACACCTCACCCAGGAGGCGCCCAGGGGGCATCCTTGTCAGATGCCCGAACCACCTCAGCTGGCTCCTTTCGATGTGGAGCAGCAGCTGCTCTACTCTGAGCCCCTCCCGGATGGCCGAACTTCTCACCCTATCTCTAAGGGAGAGGCCAGCCACCCTTCGGAGGAAGCTCATTTCTGCCGCTTGTATCCGCGATCTCGTTCTTTCGGTCACTACCCACAGCTCGTGGCCATAGGTGAGGGTAGGGACGTAGATCGACCGGTAAATTGAGAGCTTCGCTTTTACACTCAGCTCCCTCTTCACCACGACGGACCGGTGCAGCGTCCGCATTACTGCAGCCGCAGCCCCAATCCGTCTGTCGATCTCCGGCTCCCTTCTCCCATCACTCGCGAACAAGACCCTGAGATACTTGAACTCCTCCACTTGGGGCAGGAACTCATCCCCGACCCGCAGTGGGCACTCCACCCTTTTCCGGCTGAGAACCATGGCCTCAGATTTAGAGGTGCTGATCCTCATTCCCGCTGCTTCACACTCGGCTGCGAACCGTTCCAGTGCGAACCGTACTGCACCAGTACTGTGTGTAAAATGCCATCAAAAAGTCAGTTTTATTCTTTCTCACCTGTCTTTCTGTCTCATTTCACTTTTTAAAGGTTTCCATGGTAGAAAAAATATTTTGCCCTGCCGTGCTCTTTATTGATGTGGCAAATGAATGGTTTATGAAAATTTATCTAAATCTGTCATCAGTAATGACCATGTCTCACCTCTAGTCTCCTCTGTCTTAATTTCAAAGGTTTATCTCCACCCTTTGGCGTGATGGCATATAACTGTGGTGAGGAGTGCTCAATCTCCTCAGTCACGTTAAGACCACCACCTTTTCTTACAGGCGTGCTCATTACTGAGCGCGCAATATCCACAGTCACATTTAGGTTAGCAGCAGTCTGTGGTTTAGCAGCCTCTTGAGCAGCAGCGTCCCTCTGCTTAGCATGGTGAACAAATACAGGAAGTGAACCATATATTGGGTGTGGGGGAGATTACCATTTTATGTTGTTAGAAACAGTGGGAAGTCATGCACACAGAGAGACACACATTCTCCTCACACACACACACACACACACACACACACACACACACACACACACACACACACACACACACATTCTCACATGCCCTATATGTTATGAGAGTGTGAGTAATGTGGATGTCTAAGTTGTGGGTGTGTTGGAGCGGGAAGAGGGAGGCAGCCGGGGATGGGGAGGAAAAGAAGGGGTTCCTACCGTCGTTCAGTACCCACCAAGGCAAGGGAGCCCAGGCCCATCCAGACCGGGGCCTACAGGGCAGCCCACCTGACCCCACCGCCGAGGAAACTGTACTCACCCTAACATTCAATCATCTCCGAGACTGCACAAGACAGTAGACACCCAGGTTAAGTTTATTCTCCACCTCTCTTATGACTCTATGACTCTTGTGGCTCCATCTTGCTGCGGACTGCGGCAATTTCCTCCGGCGAGAGGGTTAATTCGGGTGATACCCGCGACAGGTAGGGACAGTCATTAATAGTCAGTGGTCAAGCACCACTTTTCTTGCACCATTTGACCGATGGGGTTGGACTCGGGTGGTCCCGTTTAAACGTGATTGACAGGTAAACCTTTGCGCTTCAGGCGCAGACGGGATTCGAAAGCGCCTAGGAGTGGGGTTTCCGGGCAAGCCGTGGGGACCACTTTTAAATTATTATAGGGCTTAGAGATTTGACCGC
Source organism: Mchenga conophoros (assembly GCF_057382185.1). Lineage (NCBI taxonomy): Eukaryota > Metazoa > Chordata > Actinopteri > Cichliformes > Cichlidae > Mchenga > Mchenga conophoros. The sequence continues at coordinate 8,408,653 of NC_140528.1, read as the reverse complement.
CATCGGTGAGGGCGTTCCCGAAGCAGGTTGATTGACCAGCAAGGTTAGACCTGGGCTTAGAGGCGTTTAAATTAGTCGAAAAGTTAGGCGTACCGGTACTAAAGTTTTGAAGATGAAATGAAGATGTGATATGGTAATGGAATCATTTATAAGGGTGACAAGTTGCCCTGGCAACAGACTTTAGAAAGGAGAAGTAAAGAAAAGAGCAAGTATAGTGCAAAGCTGCACCGGAAATTTGACACAAAGAAAAGGGGAACTGAGTAAACGGAGTGTGTGTATGTGACGTGTTGCAAAAATATATAACGAGAATGGCTGCTGCTGCCTCAGACTTGAGCTGGCGTTTCTGTGTCTGCTCAGACTCCATTTATAGCTAGTTATAGGCCAATCTCCAACCTCACTCAAAACTGAGTGAGCTGCATTGGAAGCATGGAAGTGTCAGCTTTTGATCCACAGCCATTTGCTGATGAGAGCCAGTGTTGGCTTAATTCACTTTGTCCTGTTGGAGCATTACGCATGTATCTAGACAGGACTAAGGTGTTTAGGAAAGCAACCAGCTCTTTGTGTCCTCGCTCTCATAGAGGGAAGCCTCTGTCACACTAGCAGAGAGCACTAGAACTGAGAGCAGATATAACACCCCAACACAAAACAGATTGGAATCTCTAGCAATGGATATGACATGAGTCACACATGGCATGTAATGAAGGAACCATAGTGAAGGTGGGTCACAAAGCAACTTGGAGAACCAAAGCTCTGGCAAAATGTTTTAGTCTGCGGCTGAACGTTGTTCCGGGATTTATCACTGCTCATTCTTTTTGTTCCCCAAGTGTCCTCGATGTCTAAACCTTTGTTATGGTCAAACCATCAGGCCAGATGAAACCATGCCTCTCACTAGAGCAGGGCCAAAAATATTTAGCACGATATACATTTGAAAATTTGCGATAACGATATAACTGACGATATAATTGACACTAGACAAAATACTTTACCACAACTTTATTAGTGCAAAAAACCCCATCAATGTATTTTCACTTAAACAAGCAGCTTTTTTATGTGCTTAAAGTTATATATAAACGTAACAGTGCAAATTCCTCGCTGACAGTTTAACCAAAAGGCATTTCCAGTGGAAACTGGCCGACATATCCTCAGCATAACCATGTATAATATCCACTAAACTTAAAAAGAGGTTATACACATACAATACGGTAACATTATGTTGAAGCACAGTACGTATCACTCTGCGAGGCTCCGCCTACGATAGCCGTAATGCTCCGACAATCCATCAAGGCTTCGTAGCTTAGCAAAGTCGTACTGAAACATTTGACAGATTTTCGAGCGCCGTGCACATAAAATCATTTCCAGATCAGTAAACACAACCAGAGGTCATACATAAGGCACACGGGATTATAAGGGGCTCTGTCGACTTTCAGAAAAATCAAAGGATTGATTTTAAGTGCACCGTATTTTCCAAACAACACGGTAATAACGACGGCCCGCTAGCATGCGCTACCAAAAATAGTGCTTTGTTGTGTATCTGACGGACGAAAGCTAAACCAGTTCCACACCACTGAAGTTGCAGCATTTTTACAAACCAGTTCTGGTTCATCTGTTTCATTCAAAGATCCGCTTTCGCTCTTCTCATTCTGCATCGCCACCGTGCTTTTTCACCATGTGTGTATGAAAACAAAGGCAATGCGCATGGGCGTTTTACCCATATTCTATCACGATATTTCATTTTCTTATCGTTGCCCAACATTATACCGGTATTACCGTGAACTGTATGATATGGCCCAACCCTACCTCACTTATCATCAGACCAGCAAACAGGGAGAAAAGCTAAGCTGGCAGCCAGCAGCTCCTTAAACATCATCTTTAAACATGCTTGACAGCTTGCTCCGTCTATAGTTATTTAGTCAGACAGGCAGCATGAACTAGTACAAACAATTACAGCAACAAATGCCGGATCATTGTTCAGGCGTGTGCATGACTGAGGTTTCATAACAGTTTTTATTAATCCTTTATTTATCCAGGTAAAAAATCTCATTGAGATTAAAAATCTCATTTCCAAGAGAGACCTGGCATCATAGCAACAAAAGTCACATACCACATAGGTATATAACATTTAAAACAAATACAATATCCCATACAAACATGTGTAAAATATACAATAACAGATCAAATTAAGAGTACATTTAAAAACAATCACACTGAGTAAAAGAGCTGTTCTCTCGTTCCTTTAAAACAGACTTAAACTTTCCCAAGGTAACCAATTCTGATAATTTCAGTTCCTTCTGCAGATTATTCCAGGAAGCAGGGGCAGCATATTTAAAAGCCCTTTTCCCCAATTCTGTTCTAATTTTTGGGACAATCAATTGTATGATTTTGTTCGAACGAAGGTTGTATTGGTTGTGATTTTTACACATATAAACACATAAATAAGATGGAACCAGCCCAAGGAGAGATTTATAGATAAAAATCAACCAATGGGAGAGTCTACGAATATGCAAAGATGGACATTTAGCAGCAGCATACAAAGAACAATGATGTACACGACTTTCATAGCCAGTAATAAAACGTAAAGCACAATGGTACACAGTATCCAACCTCTTTAGGTAGTGGGCAGGTGCATTCATAAAAAGCAGGTCACCATAATCCAATAAAGGTAAAAAGGTTGCACGAATCAAATGTTTTCTCACTTGGAGGGAGAAACAGGATTGGTTTCTAAAAAAGTAACCTAGTTTTAGTTTTAACTTCAACACAAGCCTTTGAATGTGAGTCTTAAATGAAAAATTCTGATCTATAATGATCCCTAGATACTTGTAGGATGTGACCATTTCAATTTCAGATCCTTGAATTGTTTTAATCTTAGGAGACGTAGCTAACAACTCTTTGCCATTTGAGAATAGCATGAACTTGGATTTCTCTGGATTTAACACCAACTTAAGTTGAGTTAAATGGGACTGAACGACATCAAAGGCAGACTGCAGAAATTGCAGGGTTTGTGCTACTGAAGGGGATGAACAATAAATAATTGTATCATCTGCATAAAGATGAAATGCTGCATTTGACAAATTATCACAAAGGTTGTTTATGTAAAGAGAAAATAGCAATGGTCCTAATATGGAACCCTGCGGAACTCCTTTGGATACTGGGAGAAAAGAGGAAGAAGACCCAGCAGCACGGACACACTGTTTTCTTGCTGACAAGTAATTTGAAAACCAACTTACAGCATTTACAGATATACCAATATTGTTTAGTCTATTTAATAAAATAGCATGGTCAAATGTGTCAACAATGTCATTAACCACTTTAATAGCAGCAGTTATTGTGCTGTGTTGTTTTCTGAATCCTGACTGATGTTGGGAAAGAACTGAATTTTTGTCCAAAAAGTCTTTCAGTTGTTCACTAATGAACTTTTCTAGAACTTTTGCTAGAACACACAATTTAGATATGGGCCTGTAACAACAGTTATGAAGAAACACATCAGCAGAAACTAAATGGCTGATCAGATTACTATGTGATGCATCATGATGGTGGTGGGAATATTCAAGTCTGTGGGGGTTTTAATCTTCTCAATCTAAACACTTGCACTGAACTGACTCCACCCTACACAAGAAGAAGTAGCACTCTAATCTTGAGAGACATGATCCACTCTCTGGTTTCAGTTTTCTGATGTTTGGTAGGATTTTAAATGCAGAACATGTATTTATGTAGTAGTATTTGTGCATTTGTTACATTTGTTGCACATTAAAAAAGGCACCTGTAACATTCTGTCCAACTTTAAGCAAAACACATATTTCTAAAATAACTTAAAATATAATAATGAAACAATACTGCCCCCTGTTGCTTGAAATATGGAATTTTATTTGATAGCACTTCTTACAGAAAGAGACAACAAACCAAAGATAAAACCCCTCGAAAAACAAAAGCAAGAAAAATTAGAAGACATTGTCAGAAAAATCTATTTTTAAAATATCAGAAGAAAGATTCTTCTTCTTACACTTGTGACACTGGACTATATCTACACACTATATCTTGTTGATACATGTTGGTCATGTATAAGACAACAGTCATGATCATTCCATGAAAGACTTGACTTTTTGTTTTGTTCACATATTTTTTCACTTTGCTGTTTTGCCAAACAAAAAGTTTTGAGACATGTCGCAGTCGCAAGGTTTGGTTCTATGTCTGCATCATTTACAGTTACAAAGTTAATTATCAAACTGCACAGATTGAGAAATCCATTAATGATAGTTTATAGTCTAACAAAAGGGGAGAAAACCTCAACAGAAAGCGAGTTAACACCATCACCCTCTGGTATATAAGCCTGCCGTTTAGCTCGTAAAACAAAGACCCAGAATTTCAACTCTCTAAATGTGATATTTGCAGCACATTTTATGTTTCTTTTATCATTTTTAAGTATAGTGGATCCAATCCCTTGGTGTAATGCTGGTGTTTGGGCATCTGAAGAGTCTGGATGCAAAGTTGAAGGTTCTTGCTGAATTTCTGGTTAGGAAAAAAAATCAACTCCGATCAGTACTTGCTTCGAACAAAAAGATAGCAAATTTCTTTTTTGTGGGTGTGTCTTAATTACTCACAGCATCCATAAAGCCTGTTTACACGGGCGATGTCATTGGGACTCATTCGGAAAGCATTTCCAAAATTAAGATTAGGATTGGACCTGGCAACAATGGTTGGCTGCCCATTCTTGGAGAAGGCGAGTCTAAAAGAACAAACAACAGCACACAAACACACATACGCGGTTATATTAGGAAAACAGAGGAGAAAATGGGCCCATAAAGTATTTAACATTAAAAATCCATTCCCCACTGAGTGTGTGCATGTTTTTGTTAGTCTGGATTACATTTTCTTGCAGAAAATGCAAAACATGTAAGGAAATATAAAACCTTACAAAGTCCATCTCACACAGCAACTCACCTGCCATAGTGCATGACAGAGTTGAAGTCATAGGGAGTCCCCAAATTGTTGGTCTGCACTTTCACAAAGTTGTGCTCTTGTCCTAAACAGAGATTTCCAGAAAATATTACATGTTTTTATATGCTTCCACTTCAAAATCCGTCTTCAGTCTCAGCTCTTTGACGATGTATAGATCGAAATGCTAGCTAATCTCTTCTGTGGTCATTTGTTTGATAGTCTTGGGACTAAAGAAATACAAACAAAATCTTCTATGCAGTGCTCGCTTGAACTGCAGTGTTTTATGTGCTGAGTTTGGAAAAGCACAGATTACTTGTAATATGTACACTGCTGTGAAACAGGAGGATGTCCCATTGTGTACTAAGTTAACTGTAACCAACGTTTTGGGTAGTTCAGCTGACCTGTGATGATGTTCCCGGTAAGGATCCTCACATGCAGATCTCTGTCAGAGCGGACCTGCTCGTGGTGGAAGCCCAGAGCATGAAGAACCTCATGTTGCACCGTCGACTGAAACAAGCAACCATTTCTCTGCAGGGAGACTAGCTGTCCTCCATTCTGACGGCCCAGGTATGAATAACACCTGATAGACACAATGACATCGCTTAAAAAATAGATGGACTGTTCTATAGCCTAGCACTGTGCATCCTCCTCCTTCAGCTAGTCATGCTAAGGCTAAAGTACCAAGAAAAGCAATGACAGTAATCATGTGACCGACTTTGACACTGTGGCTCTATAGACACTGCTCGAACCACACTTTAGCTTTTGTACTTTAATATCTTAAATAATATTTTAAAATAAAAAACACACATATCCATTATCAACTAAAGTAAATAAACAGATAGCGGTCAATCAATCTCAGAAGCTTTTTAAACATCTGTCGTCCCTTAATCATCTAATAACCCACCAGATTCATCTTCTCGCCTTACAAGGTGCCAGTCTCTAGTTTTGGAACTAGTGGACCAAATAGTATGTGAAATAATTAAGAGCAGATGAATAAAATGCTCTTTACACTCCTATGCAACAGTATACATTTCATCTAGTAGCAAACAAAAATAAAACTGGACATTTTACAGTACAAGGTCAATGCAGAATGGTCCTTCAAGAACCTGTTTTGATGACACATACAGAATATTTGTAATGCAATCATTTTCAGAATTGCATTTTTGAAGGGTTTAGAGGGTGTGGGTGTATCAGTCCTGTCCTGCCATATAAATACAAGTACAGTCTAAGTACAGCAAGTGCATTCTCACCCTTGTCCAGAGAAGAAGTGAAGGAAATCTCTGTGGCTTGTACGCCAGACAAACCGGATGCAGGTGGAAGCGTGGAAGGTGACTAGGGCATTGATGATGACGTTGCGCTCTTGGCTGCCTGCAGATTCAAATATGAGTCTGATGAGGAGCTTCTTCAGTATTCAGGATCTTCAATATGTTTCAGCCATTTCAACTTGGCAGCATAAACAGTATTTGAATGTTATTTGTTTACACTTGAGTTTAGAAGTGCTTGTGTGAGTGGGTGAATGTGGCATGTTGTATACAGCGCTTTGAGTACACCAGGAGAGTAGAAAAGCGTTATATAAAAATTAGTCCATCAACCAAAGTGATACAGAGAAATAAAAAGTTTTTTAATAGATAAAATGAACATTTAAACACAACAGGAAGTGACAGTAAACTTTGAGCAGGAAGGAAACACCCAAAGAGACGTTTGAGGACAATCAGGAGCATTGGAACACTGTGCTGCGTTCAGTTGCACCTCGGAAACTCCAAACCTCTGGCAGGCTGTGATTTATTTCTGCTGGTTTTCCTGTTTGAAGCACAAACATCCGTCATCACTTTGTTGTTGTTCTTCCTGCAGCGTTTAAATATTTCAGCACTGAACTGATGTTTCTTCAAAGCTCATTTCAACCTGTTGAAGTCATGAATGAAAGTGCAGACTGAGAGTGGATCACATGATGTTTGAGGTGTGTCATGTGACATGTTCAGTATTGTCACACATGTCTAGATTGTCCCTGATATCATAACTGCTCAAACACTGATGATTATATTTGAAGAATTATTCCTGATGGCAGCAAAGTTTGAATGGAGCTCTCTGTCTGTGCTGATTTGTCGCCCTCTGGAGGTCAAAGCACAAACTGCATGATGTCACTGTAACCACCACAGTGACAGGAAGTGTTTTTATGACTGAAACACTGAAATGATGCTAACGGCTGTCGTTAGGCTCACTGACAGCAGTGCTGATGTGTTCATGTCAAACACTGGCTCAGGTCAGACTCCTTCATCCTTCTCCAGCGTGAGGCCGCCCTCAGACCCACAGGAGCTCTGACCTTTGACCTCCTGACCCTAACCATTTTAGTCTTGTTGCATCTGCAAATCCATCCAAACTGTAGCCGAGCAAAAGAAGCTGGAAGCTGTTCTATGAATGATGTTGTTGAAGGAGCTTGGAAAGAAAAGCGTCTGGACTTCTTTAAGTTGCTTGAAGAGGGACATGGACGTCTTAACGCCCACTCACATCCTGGGACATTTGATCACAGGAAATCACATGATAGCGTGGGGCTAGATCTCACAATGGGTTCACCCAAAACCTTGGCTGATTGTGACCCACACCCGTTTTCACGGAGGAGGAGTTTCACATCCTGAACATGTGACAGCCTGGTTTAAAGGGACCAAAAGTAACTGGACACCTGATTCAGTTCAGGTTTATTCATCCGCTCCAAACCACAGCAGCAGTCACCTCCAGGGAACCAGCTGATCCATGTAACTGGGGACAGACCACAGCCCAGAGCACTGGTTCATGATGTGTTTGTGGACTGTAGGTTGTTTGGATAGAGATGAGATGTACTCAGCAGTCTGTCTCTAATGTTTAATGAAATGTTATGAAGATGATAATAACTTGTGATTTTATTTTGAATGAATCTTTAATCGTGTTGTAGGGCCTCTGACTCTCATGAAGATTTTCACATCAATGTGCTTTTCACAAAGATATTAACAATGAAAATGACGTGCAGCCCTGAACTACTCATGCGTTAACTCAGCGGTTCCCAACCCCCGGGTCACGGACCGGTCCGTGAGTCGTTTGGTACCGGGCCGTGAGAGTCGAGGCTCGGTGTGAAATTGATGGTTGATAGGTTTGTAGCATAAACCTGTTCGCTGGATCGTTCAATCCAGCTACACAGCAAAGCAAGACACGAGTAGTTCTTTATGTTTCTCGTGCACGGGAGAGAACTGGACCAATGCCGTTCCTTCGCTTGACCACAGTCGCTCTCGTCCGTTCCCTCGTAACACTGCTCTTTTATTGAGGTTACACAAATATACATAGGTTCATTAACATACACGTGAACAAAGGTACCAGTCTGTATGTTATGTAGGTGTGTGTAGGTGTGTGTGTGTGTGTGTGTGTGTGTGTGTGTGTGTGTGTGTGTGTGTGTGTGTGTGTGTGACCCCATAAACGACTTCCCTAAACCTGCTGGTCTGGAAGTCCAGCAGTTCATCTAAACAAAAGGCACTTAGACTAAAACAGACATCCTACCACAAAACAATAAGAAGGTAGCACCTCTCCCATGATCCCAGGACGTGGGTGTGAATGCCAGAACACTCTGGAGTCACACAAAGTCTTTAAAGACTACTATCATTACACAATTGGTTCTACACCTCTAAGCATATATGGTTAGATATTCCCCAATAACAATGACAATGATAAAATATAAATCCAACAATGGTTTTCAGGGTTTTTATCGTTAACTTCGTTTCCCTGGGTCTTTTCCCGTGTTGTAGTCGTGTGTCTTATTTTGAAAGAAATGTTTACGCGTTACCATAGCGACCAGAGAGCATTAAGGCTGCAGACAGGTGCATCCAACAACATTTTATTTTCCCTTATTTGATTTATGGACCTAACTGTATGAACTGGACTTTGGCTGTAATGCTGCTCCTCTTCATCATTGCTGTGTTGCATTTCCATCATTCTGCTGCTGGATTCACTGCAGGCTTTAACAAACACTCCTTTGGGTCCAGGCCCAGCCACGTGTTTGTAAGCTGCTGTGCTCCTCACAAATAAAGCCTGAAGCAGCTCAGACTGTTAGAAGCAGCACTGAGCCCTGTTACAGTTATAGTGTTAGAGCAGCGGCTGCAGCCTACAGCATTTAAACTAGCTGACAGTAAACACATCAGTCCAGATGTTACCACATTACTTTGTGATGCTGAGAGTTAAAGGAGACTGGCTGATTAAAATCCCATTCCTTACATCACCGTCCTCTGCTCTGACTGCTTTCATTTAATCACAATCAGAATACTTTTTTGATCCCAGGGGAAATTATTTAGGTTACAGTGCTGCAGCACAAACAGGAACAAAGACACAACACACTAAGTAAGAAATAGCACAACATACACAATATATACATGCATACATATGAGTCACTTATAAGTAACATGTGAGTGCTGGGGTCTATGACAGCAGGCAGGTCTGTATTTATGTCCAGGCTGACATGAACAGCTAGTAGTTCAGGGTTCAACACTCAGGAAAGTGTGTGACCTTCCACACTGACAGAAGATGCTAAACATGACTTTAAACTGTTGTTTGTTAAAGCCTCACAGATCTGAGAGCAGGGCTCAGTGGGTACATGAGCCTTTATACATGAAGGCTTTCTGTTTCCAGGAGAGGAAACATGTGATCCAGCTGTGTTTGGTCACATGGATCTGCTCTGCATGGATCACCTGACTAAAACATGTTGTTATTATTGTTCTTACAGTCTTAAATCGGTACATCAGGTGGGTCACATGACACCCGGGGGTGACAGCAACATCTTTCCTCTTTAGAAAGCTGCTCTCTGTCCCAGGAGCTGTTGTCACAGTAACAGCAGGAACAGGAAGTCACATGCTCTCTGCTCTGTGATTGGCTGCTTCTTATCTCAGCTTCCTGCAGAGGGTGGGGTCTGCTGATAACGCACACCAACAGAAGTGTGACTTTCACTTCCTGTTTATTGCTGTTGTTCTTAAAGCTCTCAGGCGATGCTGCAGCGCCCCCTGCTGACACAAACTCCTCCCTCTGTCTCAGAGGTCACAGGTCAGCCTGCTGCAGAGGGTCTGCCTGTTCATGGACTTCCTGTTACAGAGACGGGTCTCAGCGTCAACACTGGTTTCTGATTGGACGGTGTGGAAACCCAGCTTCCTCCAGCCGAGTGATGTGTGGATTCATCACTCTCTGTGGATCAGTGTAAGTCTGTGTGTGGGTCAGCTGCAGGACTTGTTTGACCTTTGACCCTGGCAGACAGAGCTGGTTACTGCTGTGTGACTCCTGCCGTCGCTCCACTTTAAATTTTACTTAAAATAAGTCCTGACATGGCCCCGCCCCCTCTGACCTGCTGCTCCTGGATGTGCTGAGGACACAGCGGAGGCTCAGAGGGGGCGGGGCTTTTCCCGTGGCAGTAACCAAACTGCATTAGGTCACTGCACTGCCAGTGTTTAACCACACCTCTTCTGACTGACCTTTGACCTCTGACATGTTGATTCGATCCTTATTTAATGACGTCTTTTATCTAGTGATTTAATTCTGTGTATTTATATGTGATGGTGTTCCTGAGTTCAGCCTCAGCTGATATCCACAGACGCTCCTATTGGCTGGTTTTAAAAACACATTTTTCCATTAAAGAGACTCTTTTAAAAACACGTCTGCCTGAAATTCACATTTCATTGATTTTGGGGGATTTTAACAGAGAGATAGAACTTTATGAATCCCTCATGTTTATCCTCCAGGAAATCCAGTTTGTAGCAGCAGAACACCGACAAACTTTTACACAGCACAGAATTAGGATATCAAATAAAGGGGAATAAGAGAACATGAATATAAGCATAAATATGTACATATATACACAGACCTCACACAGAGACAGCAGCTACACTGTGTGTGGATGTGATCCACAGTCACAGCTGTGGGTTTCAGTCAGTGTGTCTCTAACTTCATGGTCACATTTCAAAGCTTATTGGAGCCAGAAGATGTTCAAGTAAAAGATTTATTGCTGTACTCGTCTACCAGGATAACAGGAGGTTCATAAAGCTGTGTAATACTTCAGCTTTACATCATGCAGTAGTAGTTTATTAAACCCCCCAAAATATGACTATCCAGAGTTGGGACCAGGAAGCAGAGTTGCAGTCTTACACGCCTCTCTGCAGCTTCTCTCCTCCTGCTACCCCCCAAAAACCCATCTCCATAGAGACTGTGTCAGCTTCCAAACAGACAAAAAACAAACTAAAAACCAGCAACAAACAACTTAAACATAAACAATCACAAAGAAAGAACAATACAGTATCCACATCTGAACCAAAGAGTAAAACAGTGAAATGTGGATTATTAAACATTAGGTCTCTCTCCTCCAAGTCTCTGTTAGTACATGTTAGTAAAAACATTTCTGCATTTTATCCATATTTTATTTTTAACTCAAAATCAAAGATTCCAGATTCTCCTACATGTTGGTTTTGAATCAGATAGGACGACAGATTTCAGGTGGCCCTGTGTCTTTCTCTATTACATTTGCCACTGTGTAACTCAAAGTTATTTAAGGACTAGTTTATTTCAATGGATGAGTTTACTGACTGACGCGCAGAAGAAATAGTTCTTTATGGAGCCTAGATGGTGTGAATGATGAGACCAAAGACTGCAATATCTTGTACCAAAAATATATTGAATAAATGGAGGAAAGGGGAAATGGAACAAAATAATTAACACAACACACAACATAAATGCCCACAATTAAATAATAAATCAATGCTGTGATCTTTCTGTGCAAAAGTCCTTTTTGGTCCTCTTCTTTTTAAAGTTCACTTTTAAGGTATTCCTCCTTAGAGTCCAGCTTCATACAAATGGGGAAATATGTCCGTAATCCAAAGACGGCTAAGTGGGGGAAAGAGGGGAAACAAAGAATGGTCCTACCGGCTCGCCACTTCAATATGAAGAAGATTAAATCAAAGGGAGGGAACAAAACCTGACCTGTAGGTCAGAAAAACGTCCATTAGCACATCAAGTTCGATTCAGTTTACCGGTAAACAAATATATTTTTCTGCAAGCCTATGTAACAATGCAAATCATCATCAACCAATGTACAACAGTTAAATGATTAATTATCTTGGCTACGTAGCTTAATCTATACATTCCAGTAGCGTTCGCTACAAACAATACAAAAACAACAATAAAGGAAAACAGCTGTCTAACAGACAGCATAGCCGAATTCAAGGCAACACATAACAATAATCATTCAATCGCACTTTGTTTCAAAGTAAGCCCATTAAAGTGCTTAAGTAAATAAAAGTGTTCAAAAACAGCGGTTTTTGAGCCGGAGTTCTGCTCGCGGTGGGAACGCCGCCGCACAAAGTCATTTTTTAATCGCGCAAACGATCGGCTGGTTACTGACAACCAAAAGGTTGTTTTTGGCAGATATTAAAGATCATGGGTGGGCGGGGCAAATGGAGCAGTTTTCTACAGTCGAGTAAAATTCCAGGAAAGAGCTGGGTGTGGCTTTCCTTTAAATCACATGATCAACAGCTTTAAGATGGAGGCAACTCGCTCAGTGTTTCCTGTTTCATTCTTAGACTGTGGCGATGGTAAGTAGCAGCTTTTCACTTGTTACCTGGCATCTTTTCAGCCACCAATGATAGTCATTGTATGTTATCAACATTTCACTAACTATGTTTTCTCTCATGTTTAAAATAGGCCGACCAAGAGCAAAATAGGTATGTCTGCAGACTCTGCTGTAGCCAAAGTTATCAGATCTCCTGTGTTTTTAAATCCCTAACTGCTCGATCATTATCATTTTAGAAGACAACAATTTCTCAAAGGAGGTTCAAAACTAATGCCTACAAGATTACCAAGAGGATGGTTCGGGGCTCTTACATGACTCCGGGAAGTCAACACTTGGTGGATGAGGTGTGTTACCTTTGACACTTTTAAGACAGTCCTGTTTATCACTACTAACAATAAGCAAATATGTTTTCACTCAACAGATCCTTCACAGCATGTTGTTTCTGGGCAAAATCAACAACATCCCCTTTTCTCCAGAAGAAATCTTCCCTAATCCTTTTGTTTTGGGTTCTTTAATGAGAAGATATCCCAGGCCTTTTAAGTTGTATTCAACTCAGCTTCCCAGGCGAAGTCCCTTCTCCTGTGTGCTCGACATGGTAAGATAACTCTTCTCACATTGTCAGTCAATCTGACAAACTTCCAGTTTTTAGGAAAGTATAATGCAAAGTGCTTTTTTACTGAGAAATCCAAAGAAAATCCATACTGTACCTTATACTTCAACATATGCTTCTAGCTATACTTCTCCACCAAACACAGAGACTGCAGGAGAGCTGGAGACTTGCTTCAGAATTTGTTAGTTCTAAATAATGTCTAACAGACTCATTATTGGAGATGCTTACAGTCTTCAAGGCGTATATGATGCTGTCACTGTGTAGCTGCTGGATCTGTTAAGCTCAAAGACTCTAAATTCAGCGTGTTTTGACAGCCCGGCATAGCAAAATAGAAAAAAAAAAGGTCAATTAGCAAATTTAATTATAAATTAGTGAGAACAAAGATGGATTTTTGCTTATTGATTTAAAATTAAATAGATTTTTGTGACTTGTTTCACCCCCTATCTTAAAATGTCTAAATCAAAAGCATCCAATGGTCCTGCATAGTTAAAAAAGTCAAGCAGCGAAACAAACATGTTGATCAACTTTCTATGAAAAACAACTATATAATCAGGTGCAACACTTTGACCAGATCTGTAACTGTTTTCAGATCGTCCTGCAAAATAACTCAGAGAATGAAGAGCAAATAAAGCAGAGTCTGCAAGATCTCCTCACAGACTTGGACTTAGAAGAGAATAATAAAAAAACAGCTTTCGTCTCGTCCACCATCTGCATTTCTCAAAAATCCCAAACCAACAAATCAGAAAGGTACTGCGGAGTCTCCATGTCCACCAAAGGTCCTAACGCTGGGAAAATTATGATTGCTGCCTCCTGTCTTAGCAAATGGCATAAATATGTATCTGGTGCGGTGATGACCTATTATCCAAACACAGTCCAGAAAGATTACTTTGATGGAACAATTGAAGTACCTGGAAATATCAGGTGTGAGGCTTTTTGTCTCCGTGATGGTGCCAGAATGAAGCCTTGCAGATCATGTAAGAATTTGTTTGGCTTGAACACAGAAGACCTCAGAGAGTGGCCATATGGTAACTGTGCTGAAGCTGAGAGCCTGAGCAATTTGCTTGAAAATGAGAGAGAAGTTGAAACACATGTGGATGAATACTCAGCTGAAAAGGATAACAGGCAGAGAGCTGAGGATGAGGTTGATGGGTTCTTAGAACTGTGTTGCAAAGGATTCGGTTTAACTGGACAGGTGAATTTTACAACCCAGAACAAGAGTGAGATTTCATGAAATCATTTGCATTCATCATTCTGATAAATCAAAGATTCTCTGCTCTGACAGCATCTGTGTGGATTTTCTGTAATCACAGAGACGTGTATAAGCATGTTTACTTTCCATCTCCATGTAATTGTCACATTTAATAATTAAAACTGGCTTCTATGGGTTTTTGTTTGTTTGCTTACATATCTAGTGTTTAATGCAATATGAAGCATTATCAGACAGCATTTATTGGGAAGAATCCCATATTTATACTGGTCTGTACCCAGGGTACACAGAAAATAAAAACACATGTTTTCTTATTATGATCCCAACTATAATTTACTTAAGCAAAAGCACTACATGTGTAGTTATAATATTTATAGCAGTTACTGTTGAGCTTTAAATTTATCATCTTAAATGTTTATATGCTGATTATATTGCTTTATATAAGAAAGGCCTAACTCTGAGTACACTCTGTGCCAAAAAGTGCTGACAGGAAACTGCATGCTTTTGCAGAAACGTGCTTTTGCAGCTAGAAAGTGAAGCTGATATATATCAGTTTTAATTAGTTTTTACCAACTGCTTGCTAGGGCAATCCCACGAGTTTGGTGTTTTTGTATTGAACATGATTCCAAGTGCTTTCTATAACACATAGCAGAGGTGCCACAACAAAGACTGAGAAGAGGACAGGAAGAGACAGTGAAAGAGATGCACTCCTTCGCCATTCATGTTAAAGCGTTGCATAGCTTTAATTTTAGAGAGTGTTGCATAGCTTTAGTCATTTTTCTACCACAGGTGAAGCCAAGAATTGTGAAGCTCTCTTTTGGCCAAATACCAGAATCTGTAAGAAGAAGAAAAAACAAACAATCAAATAGGTCATTATTAAGAGAACAACAATCTCTTGATGATTATCCACAGTGTCTTTGATAACTCTGAGATACAAACTGTCAAGGATATACACATCCCAGCAAACAATAGCTGTGTTTGACTAAAGCGATTAATAACAAGGACAGAGCTACAATCACTACAGTCAAACATAAAGGGCTTAATCCTGAATCCAAGTCTGAGCTGTGATGCCGTTGGTGCTGAAAGCTGCTCAGATCCTGAAGCTGCACGTTTTGTCTCTCTCTAACCAAACCAGCAGCAAAAGAAGACACATTTCGCTTGACATAAACATTGTCATGAATTCCCTCTTACTTTTGCTGGTTTGCTTCCACCACCATTAAAACACACACAGAAAAACAACACAGCACAGCTCTCTGCCTCTCTCAGTGTACTTTAAGAACACCGTTTCCCATCTCAAATCTCTGTTTTTGGCATTATTCGCTTGCTTGTTATGAAGCAGTCTACCGTTGTTTACAGCCATTTTTTTTTTAATGACTTCCGACAAGACAGCCTCATTTCTGCTGTTCAATACCAAATTTTATTTATTTTTTTCAAATTAAGTGAAACTGCAAAATGCTCTGCTGTGTCTCTATTAAAACCTCTTATTAAAACCTCTGAATCACTTCAGCAGCATCAGCCAATGTACATTTGTTGAGTCGTGGTTCTCGTCTGCTTTTGTTCTACTGCAGAATAATATTTTTAAGGTTATCTACTGTAAAAAGCTAGGCCAGGAAAATCTGCTTCATGGTTTTGTGTTTTATCCTCAGTTACTTTGACACAAAAGCATCTGCTGTGATGCTCACACCTCTGATGAAGTTTCACAAGTGTCAGTACTGATAAATGATCAGAATTATAATGTTTCTGACTCTCTGAGTAAGAATTAAATGGAATCTAATTGGGACCTTGTGAATTGGAATTGAACAGGTTCTAGAAATCAGTGATGATACTCAGCTCCAATACCCACCTATGATATTAGGCTTACGAACGCTGACTGGGTTTCATTTACCAGCTTTTTATGTTCTTCCTGCAGTTTCCTCCCCACATCACTCATCTTAACTTTTTTCCAGTCCTCCTCAGTCTAAACAGAACACACAACAATACAAAGAAAAGCTCAGGTGATTGATCTCTAACACTAGGCATCCCCAGTCTTATTCTTAGCAGTCTAACTTCTCACCATATCTTTGAAGGCCTCTCCATTGTAGTAGCGCTTGGATGCTGGATACTCTATCGTTTTGTCACATAGTTCCAGGAAACTGGAAGCCACCAGATGCAGCTCCTCTCCGTCATAGCCGTACAGCTTTTTGTCCTCACACGTCATCAGCACAAGCTCGTCACATGGACATGAGGTGCCCTTTACCACACCAATAACCTGCATTTTTACAATCTCGGGAAGGTAGAATTTTCCCCAGGCGTTAACTTCATCATCATCCCCGTTGTATTTGGTGTTCTCAAGCTCTTCTATCCACAGGTCAGCACCACTTGGCTTCTTCAGGTGAACGCACATGCTTTTGTTTTTGGAAACAAAATCTTTCACCCATTTCAGGTACTTTTCACCTGGAAAGAAGCAGACAAGGAAATATGGATGAATGTAGAAGTGTTGGAAAAGACAAATAGCAAGGTTATCCTACAGCAGTTTGTGAAAATGTATCTTGAAATAAGCAGGCAAAATGAGGATCTCACTTATCTCATATGTTCTGACTACAGACTTTCTTCAGTTAAAGGACAAAAAAAGGGCACACTGGAGGCTGACAGAGTGTGCAATGGTGGGAATCATTTTGCAGAACTCACTAAAGTTTGTTTCTCCTGGAACAAGCTTTTTACACTTCGGCAAATGAAAATACTGTGTTAAACTAAAAAAGAGCACCAGACCAAGGTCTACAGTACTAACAGAAAAGCATGCCGTTACCTGTTGCCTGTCGACACAGCTGCTGATCTTCCGTACCAAAAAAATGAGGATCCCTGAAAGGAATAGAAAGGTTATGTTAAAATGAATGACTGTCACGGTGATCATGGGAAGCTCCGAAATATCACAACAATAGCTACGAAATCACAAAATGCAGTGTGATGTCTGTAAGCACCAAACATGGCATCTCTGCAAATTCATCTTGAAATATGTAGGTACCTCACACGTACAGCTGCAGCCATCTCAGCCATTTATCACTGTGGCTGCCAAGTGGCTGCCACTTCACAAGCACATGGCACAACATAGAAGAGCCACCTCCACAGGACAAGACTCAGCAGTCCATCTGCATCTTAAGGATAAAGGACACTCTTTCGAGGATGCTAATGTTCACATTTTGGACAGAGAGGACAGATGGTTTGAAAGAGGAGTGAAAGAAGCCATCTATGTCCACTGTGAGCGACCATCTTTGAACAGAGGCGGGGTTTACGACACCAACTCTCTGCCATCTATAATCCAGTTTTGAGATCCTTCCCAGATGCCTTAACGCCCACTCACATCCTGGGCCATCTGACCTCAGGAATTCGCATGATAAGGTGGGGCCAGGTTTCACAATGAACTCACCCGAAACTCTGGCTGATTGGGACCCACGCCCAGTTTCACACCTTGGCTCAGGCGATTAGAGGATCATCAGGGGGTCCTTTTGTCCCTCTGTGGGGGTCACTCCCACTAGGTTTATATCTGGGACTCTCCACCATTTGACCTTAGAACTGAAGAAGCTTCTCGGATGAGAGGTGAAACGTCTTCAAGTAACTTAAAGAAGTCCAGACGCTTTTCTTTGCAAGCTCCTTTGACTACGATGACCTGGATGACTGAGAACCTTCACAGACATAAGGTGAATGTGACAAACAAAGCGCCTTCTTGTTCTCTGTGATAATGTAAAGTTATTAATGAAAAAACAAACGAGTAAAAAACGGACTGGAAACATGTCTTCAATCAAAACTCGACAAAAACAAAGAAACAGCCTCACTTCTCTGCGACGCTCCCTAAAAATGACGTTACGTGTTACGTACCAGAGATTTCTATACAGCCCTTTATCAAGCCGAGAGAAAGTGACGCAAAAACCCTCCAACTAATAACGACTAGCAGAGAGGCTCAGCTGAGTGTAGTTACCTGGTTTGCAGACGCATACAGACGTTTCCTGTCCTCTCGGACGCAGCTGTGATAGAACATGTGGTGCATTACCACCACCAACTGGCTTGGAGTGAGGACCGGAAATCGCTCATGCCAAATCAAAAAAAAAAAACATAAAGAAAGATTAAGTGAAGAGATAAATGAATACATTAAATCAAGAAGAAAAAACCCCACCACCGGACATATACATCCTCATATCCTTCTGTACAAATGAGTTTGTTTTAGAAACTGAAAAAAGCCACAAAACCTTCACATCTAGAAATCCTTTGCAGTAAAACTTGTTTTTTGGCAGGTTCCACAGGTTTTGAATCAGTTTTCTTCTTTATTCCTGATAATTTTGACAATGAAAAAGAACATGTTCTATAGGGCTTTGGAGTTGACGTCACGCCGCAATGCATTGTGGGAGCGCGGCACCATTTTCGAGGTCTACGAATCAAAACAAACACACTGTGTTGGAACGACGATTACAAGATGCTTAAAAGCAGCTCAAAAGAGAATGGACTGTATAGAGACCGATTGCGTCCAGAGGCGAAGCGGCGGTACTTGCAGAAAATAGCGTGCAGTGGAAATGTGGACCCGTATGAAATACGGCCGTGGAGTAGAAACCCTGAAGACGTAGCCTGATATATTTTTGTACCTTATCTGTGGAGTCAGCGCGTACAAGTCGTCATTCAAACAAAGGTAAGTCAGCTCGAGTACTGCGTGTGAAATGCGTTTGATTTCCCTGCAAACATTCACATTAGTGCAGCATAAATTCATTCATGAGGGGAAATTACAGTGAGAACATGTGGAGGCTGTTAGGTGGAGAAGATAGTGAGTTCAGTGCAGGGCTGTGCAGAGAGGTTTAAAGGGGCGGGTGCTCAAAGTTAAAAAGGGGCACATTGAACCAGGCTGAATAACAACAACACACATTCATCAAGAATCTAATATGGGAAGGGCAGGGCTGTGTTGGTCTGAGACTGTAGACATTAAAAAGTCCACAGGAGAGATGGTAGCTGATTAAACAAGTGTCATGAGATAATAACAAAATGCAAAGATTGGTGACAGCGCTTGGAACCATAAGGCAACAAAAAACTATGTATGTAAAAAAAAAAAAAAAAAAAAAAAAAAAAAAAAAATATATATATATATATATATATATATACACACACACAGTGGGGCAAAAAAGTATTTAGTCAGCCACCGATTGTGCAAGTTCCCCCACCTAAAATGATGACAGAGGTCAGTAATTTGCACCAGAGGTACACTTCAACTGTGAGAGACAGAATGTGAAAAAAAAATCCATGAATCCACATGGTAGGATTTGTAAAGAATTTATTCGTAAATTAGGGTGGAAAATAAGTATTTGGTCACCTCAAACAAGGAAAATCTCTGGCTCTCACAGACCTGTAACGTCTTCTGTAAGAAGCTTTTCTGTCCCCCACTCGTTACCTGTATGAATGGCACCTGTTTGAACTCATCATCTGTATAAAAGACACCTGTCCACAGCCTCAAACAGTCAGACTCCAAACTCCGCCATGGCCAAGACCAAAGAGCTTTCGAAGGACACCAGGAAAAGTATTGTAGACCTGCACCAGACTGGGAAGAGTGAATCTACAATAGGCAAGCAGCTTGGTGTGAAGAAATCAACTGTGGGAGCAATCATCAGAAAATGGAAGACATACAAGACCACTGATAATCTCCCTCGATCTGGGGCTCCACGCAAGATCTCATCCCGTGGGGTCAAAATGATCATGAGAACGGTGAGCAAAGATCCCAGAACCACACGGGGGGACCTGGTGAATGACCTGCAGAGAGCTGGGACCAAAGTAACAAAGGTCACCATCAGTAACACACTACAACGGCAGGGAATCAAATCCCGCAGTGCCAGACGTGTTCTGCTGCTGAAGCCAGTGCATGTCCAGGCCCGTCTGAAGTTTGCCAGAGAGCACATGGATGATACAGCAGAGGATTGGGAGAATGTCATGTGGTCAGATGAAACCAAAGTAGAACTTTTTGGTATAAACTCAACTCGTCGTGTTTGGAGGATGAAGAATACTGAGTTGCATCCCAAGAACACCATACCTACTGTGAAGCATGGGGGTGGAAACATCATGCTATGGGGCTGTTTTTCTGCCAAGGGGACAGGACGACTGATCCGTGTTAAGGACAGAATGAATGGGGCCATGTATCGTGAGATTTTGAGCCAAAACCTCCTTCCATCAGTGAGAACTTTGAAGATGAAACGAGGCTGGGTCTTCCAACATGACAATGATCCAAAACACACCGCCCGGGCAACAAAGGAGTGGCTCCGTAAGAAGCATTTGAAAGTCCTGGAGTGGCCTAGCCAGTCTCCAGACCTCAACCCCATAGAAAATCTGTGGCGGGAGTTGAAAGTCCGTGTTGCTCGGCGACAGCCCCAAAACATCACTGCTCTCGAGAAGATCTGCATGGAGGAATGGGCCAAAATACCAGCTACTGTGTGTGCAAACCTGGTAAAGACCTATAGTAAACGTTTGACCTCTGTTATTGCCAACAAAGGTTATGTTACAAAGTATTGAGTTGTATTTTTGTTATTGACCAAATACTTATTTTCCACCCTGATTTACCAATAAATTCTTTACAAATCCTACCATGTGGATTCATGGATTTTTTTTTTTCACATTCTGTCTCTCACAGTTGAAGTGTACCTCTGGTGCAAATTACTGACCTCTGTGCAAGTTCCCCCACCTAAAATGATGACAATCGGTGGCTGACTAAATACTTTTTTGCCCCACTGTATATATCAGCAATCAATCAGAAAATCATTGGTTCATATTACAATTAAATATGAACAGGCTCCTTAGATGTAAGCAGTTCAGATCTGATGTCATTTACATTCTTCACACAGCACATTCGTCCAGGCTGACAGGTAAACATAGAACTAATCTCAGGTAACATGACTCATAGTAGAGATCCAGTAAGAAAGATTGCAGGCTCTAATATTATTACCACACAATCCAAGGACACACCAACAGCTCAGATTTGTAGAACTATTTAAACAAATGTCTTCTGAATATTCAATTCAGGTTCACAGTGGGGGGGGGGGGGTTCGTGGAATTTTTTAAATAAAGTCTGCAACACAGAAAGAGCTGTGATCAAGCTATTTATTACTGCGCCAACACACATCAAACATCACAGTTCAGTCATGTCAGCGCTGCCACAGAGGTCGTGCTCCTCCTCCTTTACGCCTTCCAAGGAAGAGGGAGGAAGTTACAAACTGATCCTACCACACTTCACGTGTCTCGCTATGAAACCTAACGCATCAATGGTTGTGCTGTTTTGTGCCCTTGGCCTTATCAGCACCTGTAAAGGGAGTTGTTTTCTCAAACTGCTGAAGTAAGTTCATCTAGTTTTAGCAACTTTCACTGAACAGTAACAGTGTCACAACTAAGCATATGCATAAGCACTTAAACACTTTAAATGAGAATAACAGAACATTTCTATTACAGAGGCTGGAACCTGTCCCAGTAGTAGGTAGAGCACACCTGGACAGGTCACCAGTCTGTCAGAGGACTAACACAGAGACAGACATCAGAGTAACAAATCTATTTAAAATTAATGTAAGTTTGCTGCAGCTGTATGTATGAACATGTGTTTCTGTGCTCACAGTCCACCTCTCAGGAACCTGCAGTTCACTTTAGTCTACTTTAAACAGACCTCACAAAAGGCTGATGTGGCTGGATCAGTAGTCTGATTTGAGTACGATACCTTTGGCCAGGGATTAATCTGGTGCATCGCTTCACTGCAGTCTTACGTATTTTCCCCACACCTGAATAAAAAAATACTGATATATACAAATAACAGCTTCAGCTGATGCAGCCTGACTCAATCCTAGATGTTCAGCACACAGAGACACAGAGGTGCCGTTTAAAGTTTAGTGTTAACCTGAGTCACTGATCATTTGCAGTATTACAGAGTCTGGCAGTCTTTGCATGATGTCCACGTCACTGTAAGTTTCTAGCTGACTTCACTGCAATTTCAATTTCAATTTCTGCTGTTCACAAACGCTGTCCATCTAATCTGACTGAGCTGGAGCTGTTTTGCAAAGAAGAATGGGCAAAGATTTCAGTCTGTAGATGTGCAAAGCTGGCAGAGACAGACCCTAAAAGACTGGCAGCTGGAACTGCAGCAAAAGGTGGTTCTACAAAGTGTTGACTCAGGGGGCTGAATAATTACGCACACCCCACTTTGCAGTTATTTATTTGTAAAAAATGTTTGGAATCATGTATGATTTTCGTTCCACTTCTCACGTGTGCACCACTTTGTGTTGGTCTTTCACCTGGAAGTCCAATAACATTGATTCATGTTTGTGGCTGTAATGTGACAAAATGTGGGAAAGTTCAAGGGGCCGAATACTTTTGAAAGCCACTGTATATGTAGACACAGGACTACAAGTAGAAGATCAGACATGAAAGTGGAGATAACACAGAAGACCTGCAGCAAAGGTCAGAGGTCAGACTGGGCCCTGGATTCAACAATGAGCCAATGATCATCAAGCAGTGACTAAAGCAGAGCCCTGACGTTCTGACATTCATCACACAGTCAGAACAAATGTCTGCTGATGACTTCATCTCATGAAACGACTGATAGATGTCAGTTCATTGATCAGCTGAGCTGCTGATCTTCATCGTCACAGAAACATTCAGCTTGTTTCAATCAGTAAATAACTCCCACTACTCCCAGTTTGAACTGTTCCCACTCAAAATGCTGTGAGAACAATGATCATTGTAGAACTTCACAAACATCACGTGTTGTTTTCCACATGTAAGATCAGCAAACACACAGAAACTTCCTGTTGCCACACACGGCCTCTAAAATCTCTTCCACGCTTTCTGTCTGAAGTCCACTCTCTGTGTCGGATCCACAGGAAACAACAAGATCTTATTAACATGGTTTTCAATGTGTCTCCTTCCAAAAAGTCCAACCAATGAACAAATGTGTGTATTTGTGGAGGCCGAACAAAAGCATGACACATTTCTCTGTTTCTATAAACTGGAGTCAAACACAAACATGAAGAGTTTCACTGACAGACTCCAAAATGCCCCCACAGTGGATCAAAGGGAAATCCTACAGTGTGGCCAGAGACTCTTAATGGCTCCAACATCAACACATCCACAATGTTGGATCCAGTTGTGCCTCACAGAGTTACTAAGACACACCCTCTGCCAGCATCACAACAGCTCCACCTGCTTCACCTGCCTCCTCAGCATCTGTACACCTGAAGAGAAAAGAAAGGCTCCAACAGCTCAAATCTACAAAGGATTCATGAAGTTTCATCCAACAATAACATGTTTGCCTTCCACAGTGTGCTGTTAGACACCACTGTACCTCTGCCATTTCAAAAAGAGCAGCTTGGGAACATTTTGGCTCCAAACACTTTGTGTTTAAGTTCTTTGTTTTCTTTGTGAAGCCGACAACATCTGGAGCTTTGTGACTCATAGAAACATCATTTTGTTCTTTAGATGACAGCAGATTGGGACTGAATAATCAATCACTATCAAACCAATAAAGACAAACATGCTGATTTTACAGGAACTTTGTTGGAGAAGCTGCAAAGACATGAAACTGGTGGAGATCCCAAACCAGTTGATAGTGCTGGTTATTCCAAATAAAGCTGTTTCCCTTTGAGATGAAATGACTTTGTGTCCTGATATATAATAAAGATGTTGTTGTTTTTGAGCCCCTGTATTAAAAGTAGTTTAAAGTCAGCTTGAGTTTGATGTCTTTATGTCAAAGCTGCTCATGATGTTGAGCTGCTGATGGAATAAAAACAATATAAAAGCATGTAGTCCAGACTTAAATGTAGCCTGTTGTTAGCTGAGGTCCACACACAGTGTTTGACAGTGTAAAGTGTGTGAAAGGGCTGCTGGTGGAGCTCACTAGGATGAGCAGGTGACCACGAGGTGGAGAGCAGCTGGCCTGGCTTTGACCCGGGCCACGCCCCCTTTCTCTCTGCTTTGCTGTCACTTATCTTCACTGCTCTGTCCAATAAAGCTGAAAAAGGCCCCGAATCAAAGAAATCTGCTGCAGCCTCTGAAATGTCTTCTGTTTCCTTCCCGACGGCTTTTTCACCGTCAGCCCATCAGACAGTCCAGCAGCATTTATGATGATGTCATGATGTTGAAGAGGCTGCTACGGTGGCCTCCCAAGACCCCCAGCCTCATCACAGCTGAGATGCAGACATTTGAAAACATTCAGCAGACAACTGAATAACAGTCCAACACAACAGTCTGTGTGCAGACACACACTGACCTTTCATAGAGTCAAACACAGCTGGTTGAGTCATTTCTCTGTGAGTGTAAAGTGAATCTAGTATTTGAAAGTCCACTTCCTGTATTTGTTGTTGAAGACTTCTTCAGCTTCTTCTCAAGGACATCAGCTGCTTGTTTGGCAGCAGAGGCAGTTAAGAAGCTTCCTGAAAAACACTGAACAGTGAGTTCACTGTGGCATATGACAGATTCAGCTTTCTGTGTGCAAATGTGTCTGTGTCGACCTTTCAAATGCTGTTGAATCCAAAACATCAGCGGCTCCTCGGCTGCTCACTTCATGCACTTCTGTCTGTGTGACAGTCCAATGACATCACAGCTGTTTCCAGCCCCAGTGTCTCAGGACTGGACACCTTTAAACATGTCGAGGATCAAACAGCGTCCAGCTAAACACACATGAAACTATCAGAGCTGACAATCATTCCAATAACATCTAATGGTTCATGTATGTAGACACAGGACTACAAGGAAATGGCTCTCAGCATCTGGCTGTGGGAACACATGAGTCCCTGTTTGTGTTCAGATTGTGTGCATGTTTTAGACGTGTGTCACATGTAGAAACACAACAATCCCACAATGACACACAGATGTGTTTGACACAGCTGTGCAGCTGTAAGTTGTTTCTAATGATTCATTGAAGCTCTTCTAACATTCTGGAGACGATCAGTACATGAATCTGTTCAACACGACAACAATTTGACTTCAGTGTGAACGTTTGCATTAAATAACCTTCTTCATCCAGCTGACAGCATCTTCATCCTATGATGTGAACAGTTCCTCCTGTTGATGACAAACCTCTGACAGGATCTGCTTGAGGAGCTTTTTCATGTGCAGCTCTCTGAGCTCAGGGCTGAGCTGCTGTTTCATCTTTAAGAGCTGCTGCCTCCTCGCCGGACTTGTTCTCCTCTTCTTCTCCTAATGACACCATTTCTGCTTCATATTAAATTCAATAAAGATGCTGACATGTATCTGTAGCAACAACATCATTGAATCTGTAACAACTGGAGCCAAACCAGTGGCTCTGCTGGGATCACTGGTGAGCCAACACTTCCTTGTTGATGCAGATTTCAGGGCTTCCTTTTGCTCCTCCGTTATAACTGTTCTCTCTTCTCAACACATGATGACACAAAGGAATCAGCAGTGACAAAGATGATGCTGAAGAGAAGCACACACTTCACACATATAACAGAGCAGTGCAGTTACACACACCTCTGCTCGACATCAGGCCTCAAACAAAGACACAAAACACTAACTTGACTCTAAACAGAAGAAACGAGCAGCTGTTTCTGTTCTGTGCTTATTTATATTTGACACACATGCTTCTCTTTGTGCAAACACACATCGCACTATAAGGGTAACCTCGCACACAATGATTGGACAGCACAGTGATGATGCTGGGAGATCCTATACGCAGCAACACAGAAACACTGAGAACTTTAAACAATGATGGAAAGTGTTATAAATGACTTGTTGGCCTCTGATCTGTCACAAACAGCTGAAACGTGTCTCTCATGAGTCACATGAAGGTTTTTGACAGAAAGGACAAAAAGTAGCTGCAGTCAGTTTGTGTCATTTTTATATTTATTCATCTGGGAGAAAAATCTGAGGGACATTAAAATGTGTTTTCAACAGAGACAAGAACATGAATATAACAGAACAGGTAAATGAACATGTTTCAAGTAAACAGCTGGACTGATCAGGTCCAAACACAGAGTGATAAACTTGTCAAACAGCTGTCATATCTTTATATAGAAGCTCTTTATAAATGCTGCTCACTGCAGTCTGTTTACTAATAATGTCAAAGTGTTAGAAACACAGAAACATCAGAATGGTCTTTGTTCACAGAAACCTGTCTGGGATCCTTTGTTGTTCTTTTGATGCAGAGTTACATTATAAATATAAAGAGTTATTTCAGAGTCTCATCAGTTTTCCTGCATGTCTTTATTTAACACATCAGCAGGGCTGAAGCTCTCATGTTAAACACACACTGATCTATGGACACGTTCATGTGTTTCTAACAGAACCAGGCTGTTATCAGCCTGCACTAACATTATGTCACACACACTGAATGTAACAGTGACAGTTTACATCATCACACAATCAGCTGTGATTGTTTCACTGTCATCAAACGAGTCAACAGGAAGTAGAATCAATAGAAACCAATCATTTACTGACAGCATGTCTGATGGAAATAAGTGCAGATTATGTATGAAGTCTAACTGCACACAGTAACTGTGTTACAATAAGGACTTAACAGCGCCCTCTGCTGGAGTGTTTCAGTACTGCGTTAACTAGAATACACCACCTCCTCCTCACACCACCTGCTACAGCTCTACTCTTCTATGACTACAGTCATCCACAGCACTGATGTGAGGTCACATGGTTCATATGTAAGGAGCACAGCTGACCTCAGGTCAGTTTAATGACTGTGAGCAGCAGCTGTGTTATTGTCACTGTGACAGGGAGACACTCTCAGACACAGCGCTCATGTCAGCTTGTTCTCATGCAGGAGGATCAGGAGCTCCATGTTTGTCTTTCTGTTTGAATCATGATGTGTTTGTGCCATCAGAGTCTGTCATGAGTACTCAGGGTTTCACAGCAGCTCTTCTGGATGCTGACGAGGACTCCAACCTCATGTTTCACCTCTCTGAGCTTCTGATGTCTGTGAACACTGGTGTTTCTTCTCTGGGCTCATCTGGACAAAAACACCTTTCTGTGTTTGGCTGCAGCCTCATTCTGACTGACAGGAAGTGTGTTATCCATGAGCTGCACTTCTGTGAGGAAGTTTCCTGCTGTGTTTCCTGTCTGTGGACAAACACGAGTGTTCCAGCTGAGGACTTGGTTCCTTCCACCTGTCCATACAGGACATCACGCTGTCTGCAGCTCTGTAAATGCAGCTCCAGGTCCTTCCACGTGCTGCTCTGTATTTGTGCAGTTTGTAGTGTGTCCTGGGAAACGTAGCACACATGGTGTTCTTCTGCTGTTTCCTCCTTTCACTGAGTGTGAAACACTGACGCTGTGCTGTTGTTCACAGAGGGGAGCTGATTCTAGCTGCAGCTGGACTCTGTCATCTAACTGAATGTGTTGGTGCTGATCACGGGGCTCTGAGGGGGGAGCAGCAGGAGGACTCTGGATGCTGACGTCAGTGTATCTGTGGAAGCTCCCACAGCGTGTCTGTCATTCAATATTGTGCTGTATATTGTATCTATGCAAAGATGAACAGACTGTGTGTTCACTGGTCTCTGTGCTGCAGCTCTGATGTCATCATCACTCCCTCCTCCACCCTCAGCAGTCCCAGCATGCTGCTGTGGTGCACCCCACCCTCACTCTACACCTGAGCCACAGACCACACCCTCCACCTCAATATACACCACAGTTTTCTCTGCTGTGGAAATGAGATCAGGAGGAAATCATCATTATTATTATTTAATAAACGCTCACATTAATGTGGGCTTATTTGTGTCATATTAGAAACATTAGTTGAGTGTTTTTAGTATAAAATGGTCAAAGTCCCTCTTTTTGCTCCTCCCCTCACCTGTGGATGGGCGGTGCTGTTACCGTGGTGACAGCTTGGATGTGTTTCAGTCCTGCCTGGTTATCACTGCAGGAATCTTTCACATTTATTACAGGTAATAACTCTGATTTTTCTGTGTATTATGAACCAAATGTATCCTGATACACACAGAGATGGATGAGCAGAGGTTTTTTTTGCAGTTTATGTAGTTACTATGGACTTAATGCATACATATTATTAAAATTAGGGCTATAACAGTTGTATTGATGTATAGCAACTTGAAATGCTCCCACAAATGGCTCCACAGCATGTAAAAATATAACAAAAGCTCTGGCGGACTTGGTTCTGTGGTCAGTCTTAAAGGGTGAAGTTAAACTCTGTAATCTTCACTGTGTCACAGAGTTCAGTGAGTCCCGTTATTCACAGTATCAATCAGATCATCAGAGAACAGCTGATCAGCAATCAGTGGTGCCAACAGCGCCTCCTGTGGTGAGAGGATGCAATAATGCAATGTAGCATTTTTCCACTCAACACTTGCAGTCATGGAAACTGTCTGTTGGATCTGTGTGACGTTGCTTTCTTGGTTAGAGTTCCTCACAAATGTCCAGATGATTCTTCTAATGAGGCGTCGACCATGTTTGCAGCTCTTTGGAAGAAAACGTCGCCCTTTGCCATCCTTACTTTTCTTTGACTTCTTCAAATGCAGCTGAACTCCAGCTGGTATTTTCTTGGACTTTGCAGCTGTTTCTGGTCATCAGTTCATTCCTGCAAACCTCTGAAGCTGAACAACAATGATGCTGCATTGCTGGCTGATCCCAAAAGGTTGATTCTGTTCATCTGGACGTTTTCAGAAACGTTTGCTCACTGATCAGGTGACTTCTTCAGTCTCAGCTGACTGCAGCTTTACAAGCTTACAAACAGCACATTTGCACAATGACTGAAAGCAGCAGCACCTGATATATATGATACTAATATAATACATATACATATATAATCCATACTAATGATGAAGGAACTGAGCTCACAGTCCATTGTTCATTCAGTGAACTACTCAGTTTATTTTGGGCCTCAGAAATGCTCACTCTGTTTGTACATCACTGTCAGCAATAGACTCATTCTGCTGTGTGGACAGGAACACATGTGACATCACTTCCTGTTTGTTTGTGACTGAAGAGGAAGAAGTTTACAAGGAATCATTTAGAAGAGTTTCAAACATCAACTGATTGAATCCATGAATCTGAAAACGTGTTTGTGAGTGAAAGAGACAGACATGTACAGACTGAACTATCTGTTCAACAGTCAGAGTGTTTCTGTAACAGGAGACACTCTTTACACTCCACTCAGCACAGGGACACTGAGGCACCACGACCGACCCATAA